>NW_015438358.1:271274-670648 GCF_001293395.1 Leptomonas pyrrhocoris
TGTCTATATATATATATATATATATATATATATATATATATAATATTCACAGATTCACTGCTTAAAGCACCGTTTAACGAAATGAATGAATACGTGATGACCTGTAGGAAAGCAAACCTCCTATGGAGAGGAGTAGTGTGAGAACGTGGGGAACGCAAGAGAATCCGGATCGAACTTTAAGTACCGCTGTACAGAACATGAAACATAAATGTGTTGTTTTGCTTCAGGGATTTGTGTGTGTGTGTATACGTGTGAACGCCGGCGGAATGATTGATGTGCAAGAGGTGGCGTTCTCTCAAGTTCTATTGCAGTCTAACTCTTTAATTCAGTCCAGTTTGATTGTTAGCATGTTTTTTTTTTGTTTTGCGCTCGCGTCTTGGGTGGCGCTCGCGTCGTGAACGCAGCGTAACTCGCTGTGGGCCGGAAGGCAGACCGTGTCGATACATATCAATGTATGGACGACTGACGGAAGGGGGATTTTTGCTCAAAGGAGAAATACAAATGGATCACAGCCGCGTAGCAGCAGCACAAGAGCATTTTTGCGACAGCAAAACAAACAAACAATCCAGTAAACGAGTGCAGATGTGAGAGAAAAAAATCAAAGAAAATTTATTTATGAAGACACAACTTTTGTCAGACTCTGAGTAACTGGTTTCGAGAAAAAGGAAAATGATGCACATGGACACAGTACGAGAAGTATAAATACCCCTTCATTCGCGTCGACGTCTTTCCACCGAGAGAGAGAGAGAATAAATAATACTAGAAGGAAAAAGGAAAAATACGTTCGATGCTTTTCTTCACCTCCGTCCTCACCTCAATGCTCTTCGTGCTTCTTGATCTTCCAAATTCTCGTAAATGCATTTGATTTCATGTAATCTGCTATTCTTTTCCCCCTTTTTTTAACCACAGCTTTGCCAAGAGTTCACACCCACCTACCGCTCTATATTTTACGTTTTCCTGCGTTGCTGTATCGTCTGGCTTCTAGCGTTACTAGCTGCTCGGCGTTCACAAGAAGCGAGAGAGGAGAAACAGGAAAGAAAGCTTTCCTCTCGAGGAGGAATCGCAGATATTTGCAACGAGACAGCGCCCGGAAGGGGAGGAAGGAGGAAGTCTCAGAGCGAAGGAGGGAGGTCTGGCTTGCTGCTCTGGTGTTGGTTCTTGCGATTTTCGTGTTAGAAGCTGGCGTGTTTTTTATTTCATCGGTGAGTTTGTGCCCCCCACTTTTTCTCTGTTGTTGTTCTCATTAGGTGTTTTTCTTTTCACTCTGCGGAACGTAACCGTCGTTAAGGAATTTAGTAACTTCATTTTTTTCTTTTCGTGTGTGTGTGTATTTACAGTTGTGTGTGTGTGTGTTGTGTATCGCTCAACTACTTCTCAGATTGAAGCGACAAGGGAAACGAGCGGGTGAGCCGTGGGAAAGCCCATTGTGGGGGTTTACATTGTGCTGGCTCTGTGTAGACGTACGCTTCTGTTTTCTTTAAAAATCTAAATCTTCTCGTGGGCTGTTGCTGTCATTCAGTGTTTGTGAAAACTGTCTATATATTTATACTTTCAGGAACATATTTTCTGTTTCACCATGTCCACAATTGTGCTGCACAATCTCCCAGTTGGGTGCATGGAGTCCGACATCCACCGCGCCTTGCTGATCTACGGCACGGCGGTGAACATCGAAATGGACGCGCGCAACTCGCAGGCGGTGGTCACGATGCGCACGCAACAGGAAGCCCAGGCGCTGCTGAACCGCCACTCCGTGAACGTGAGCGGGACATCGGTGCGGGTGGACACGCAGCAGTCGCAGCCCCCGCCGCCACCGCCCCAATCGATGGGAGCTGGCCGGTATCCATACCCCTATCCCCCGTCAGGCGCCATGTACCCCGGTATGGTCCCTTCGTCCTCCGCACCGCCAACGCAGTCGTACTACCCACCAAACACGGCAGGCGGCTACCACAACGCCCCCGCGAACACGCCGACTGGCAACGGGAGCGCCATCATGCCGGCGCCACCGCAGACCACGCGGCGACTGAAGGTCGTGGTGGAGGACTGCCGCTACCCCATCACACGCGAGGTGCTCGTACGCATGTTCAGCATGATCGCCCCACCCGTGTCGGTCTCCTGCGGCCCCTACGGACCGACCACAACTGGGATGGTCGAGTTTGCGGAGGTGGCGGCGGCGCAGCAGGCGGTGGAACAGTTCCACGGCAAGGCCATCTACCCGGAGTGCTGCTACGTGAGGCTGATGTACGCGCCCATGTGGGAGGTGCCGCCGGCATCGGGACCAGGGGTGAACCGCACCCCGCCGGCTATGGATACCGCCGGCTACCCTTATGCGGGCCCGGGGGGCAACCCGATGTCTTACAATACCCCCCCACCACCACCGAATGCGGACATCGACGCCCGCTACCCGGCCTGGGACCCGCGCGACCACGACGGCGCCGGCAGCAGCGGCTACGATGAGCGGTACTACGGTGGTAGCCGGGGCTACGGAAGAGGTGATGACACGCGCTTCGCCGCTTCGGCCGCACGAGGGAGAGGTCGGGGCTTCCCGTATAACGACGACGATGAAAGGCGGGACTACGTCGGCCGTGGACGTGGCAGAGGCGGCGAGGGCCCCCACAGTGGACTGCTCGTTCGTGGCGGAGGCGGTGCGGTGCGAGGCAGAGGCGCTCCACTGGGCTTCAGCCCCTACAGCGTCCCTCCACTACCCGCACATCGTCCTCTGCCAGCGCGGGGTGGTGCGGCGGACGAATCGGCCGGGCTTGGCATGGGCGGCCGGCCTCCGGTGGCTCCTACGACCGACTGCGCTGTCCTCGTGTCAGGCGTGGCCGAGTCGGTGCCGCTCTACGACTTGTGGGTGCTGCTGGAGGTGTACGGCAACGTAAAGTCACTCAAGCGGCAGCACACGGACCGCACGCAGGTGGTGGCGCAGTTCCAGCACGCCACCGATACGGTGCTGGCGGTGCAGTACCTCCACGGCTGCCCCTTCCGCGGCTCCAAACTGCGCGTGAAGCGCTTCCTCGGCTACCAGGAGCGCGAAACGGAGTGGAACCTGGGGCGGGCTACGGACCCCTCGACCACCGCAGTGCTGTTTGAAAAGGAATACCACCACCGCGTCTCCCCGCACACACCCCGCAACCCGCGCAGCGCGATGTACCCCGACAAAAACCTGTTCTTCAGCAACTTGACAGACTCCATGACGGAGGCGGAGTTGGAAGAGCTGTGGGGGCGGGCGGGCTTTGAACCGGTCTCGTCGTACCGACGTGGGCCGAAGACGGCGATCGTGAGCTTTAAGAACATCGAGACGGCCGTGGACGTGTTGGTTGCGCTGCACCTGCAGGAGTTCAAGGGCCACACGCTGTACGTGACCTTCTCTCGCTTCCCGCCGGGACCGCGCCAACCCACGTTAGAGCACGATGACGCGCACGGTGACGCGCAGGATGAGGAGAAGGATGAGGATGAGAATCAAGGAGAGGATCCGTCGGAGGCTCCACCGGCCGATGAACCCGTGCCAGTGGAGGTAACGGATGAGGTAGATGAGGATGGTAGTGTCGATGGTGGTGCGGAGGAGACGAAAGCAGCTCCAAAAGCCGGTAAACACAAGGGACGGCCCGCTAAGAAGTAAAAGCATTCTTCGCAGTAAGATCTTGCGGGTATTTCGTTGCACGCGAGGACACGAAAGTGCTGCGTTGTGGGCCTCTCTTTTCCAGAAAGTGTGTCGAGCACGCATGGTCGAACAGACACAGAAGAAAAGAAGAAACGAAGCCGCGTTGAGCTGGACCTTTTGTGGAAACTTCTAGGCGAGCTCGCGCCTGCCTGTGTTGCGCGCTGGCGTGCGTGTGTACGGCTGTGAGCAAGCATCTTTCATACCGTTCTTTTCCTCCTCATCCAGTCTCGCTGGGTGTTAGACATCTCCAACGTCAAAGGGTGAGGTGAACAGCGAAACACGCAGAAGCAACACGTGGACGAACAACGTTGTCCCTGTCACCACTTCTTTTGCGCAGCAGAGAGTTCTTGTTTGTTCTTGATCGTCTCTTCTTCGTTACTTCTCCTTCTTCCCTTCGTCTTCTGCACTCCTCACAAACTGAACAGGAAGGGGCGGATCGTGCCGCTATCCCGTCTCTGAACGCCGTCGCTGTCACTCAGCGATGGACTCCGAGTCGCTAGATCGGGCCTGGGACCCGGCCGCACCGGGTGCAGGTGCGTTACGCTCTACCGCCATTGCCCAACTGTACTTTCGCATGACGAGTCACCACCCCCTGACGATTCTCATAGTCGATGCAATGTGTCTCACGTTCGGCGCGGATGGGGCCACGGTGCAGGAGCTCGTCGACTACCTCGGCATCACCGAGGATCGCATCCGCTTTGGGCTAGAAAGCATTCCTTCCGAAATGCGTTGCACTTCCCAGCAATTGGAGTCGGAAGGCGTGACTCCAAGCGTTGTGGATGCGTCTGCTGCATACGACACTCGCACGCCGAGCAACGGCCCGGCTAGCGAGAACGACCCGCCTGGTGACCGTCGCGTGGAAAAGGAAGGGCGGTATTTCCTCAACTACAAACGTCTCCTCCCCCTCGTGTACGCACACGTCACGCGGCTGCTGCTCGCCACGTGCGTGGTGGACGTCCCTGCGTGCAGTTACGTAGAAGCGGTGAAGGCGGCACAGCTCGCGCCGTACAGCCGCACCTCGGACAGCACGGCGCACGCCTTCTTTGCCAGTTCGCAGCCACCGGCTCGCACAGGATCGGCAACGAACGGAGGCCAAAGACCGGCGGAAAAGCTCACTACGACAGCTGCCGCGGCAGGCCTGTTTGGGTCTTCCTTTTCCAACACAGACAGCACCGGCGAACACATCGACGTGTCGGACGCGATGAAGCGCAAAAGCGCCATTCGCGGAATGTACTGCCTGGGATGCTCGTGTTACTTCTTGGTGGAGGAGTTCAACGACACCCTGTCGCGGTGTCCGCGGTGCGGAAAGGACTCTCTGCGCCTCTGCATCCAAAGTATCCAGCGGCAACTGAACGCACGCATCGCGGCACAGCACACCGTGGTGAAGCTGCTGCCCGCCGTGAGCCAGATCTGGAAGAAAAGCGTGTCTACGCTGCTCGCGTCGACGAAACAGCCGCAGCCGCAGCAGACCGCATCCGGGGAAGGTAACGCGATGCCAACCACTGCCAGCGCCACGGCTGCGCAACAGAACCTCAACTGTGCTCTCGCCAACGACCCATTTCTGTTCCAGCAGGCGCTAGCCTTTCTGCATTTGTACGCCGCGCGCTTCGCCTCCGTGAACGACGCGGCGAGCGTGGTGGATGTGCAGCAGATTTTGACCGAACCCGAGTACCGGGAGCGGCTGCGGGGGAAGGCGTCGCTGGCGGATCAATTTCGCTCCCGCCACCGCCACGCCACCTCCGTCCACGTGCGACTCGTCTCTCAAAGCGACGTGGACGCGGCTCGGCGAGCGGAGAGCCACCAGAAACTGCTCAAGCGGGCGATGCTGCCGCCCTGGCTGCGACACACCTCGACCTTGGAGACGCTGGGGGGCAGCCACGTGTACACCCGCAACTCTGCAGCGATGGCGGAAGGCGAGATGGGAGATGGGAACACGGATAGCGGCGACGGGGTACGGGGAGCTGGCCCGCAGGAGCCGTGGGAATCAGAGGTGGTGCAGACGAGCGACCACACAAAGGCGCCGCCTCTACACAGCGGTGCCGTGTGGAAAACTGGCAAGACGCAGGCGGCGGCAACGGTGGGCGACAAGCGGCGGCGTCCGGCGGAGGTTGACACAAGAGCAGACCTGCTGCGCACTGCCGACTTCATCGCGAAGCACTACTACGAAGACGAGTACGACGAAGTGACGTTGCCGTCGTCACGCATGCGACGCCATCACCGGTGAAAGCAAGCTGGTTCGTGTGTTGTCGCAGAGGAGCACGGTGCGTAGTCACTTTTTGTTTCTCTCGTATCTCTTGATTGTTCAGAAGAGAGTCATTTTCTCCTTCTGCGTGTGCTTATGTGGCTCTTAAAAAGAGAAAACTGCTGCTGCCTGTCGTGTTCATGTCAAGCTGTGCGTGGGCTGCGCGAATAGAGACAAGGGAGACAACTGACTTAAAAGTCAATAACTTGAGCTACGTTGTGTAAAACAGCAAACCTGTATCTGCGCACTGCACTAGGGCATCCAGATCCATTTACTCCGTCTTCTTCACGCGCCACAAACAGTCTACTTTTGGCTGCGGAAAGAGCCACCTTGTAGGTTATTAATTCTTCTTCTTCGCAGAGAATGGCATCGAACGCAGTCAGCTGCGCAGCATTCAACTTCATGGTGACGAAGAAATGAAAAGAGAAGAAAAGGCGTGGACTTCTGTTGCTGATGTGGAGAAGCGTCCTGCTTTAATTCTGTGCGCGATCTCATCGTTTCTCTTCTGCGTGCTCTCTGCATTTACCATCACCCACGATTCTCTTTTGCGCGGTTCTGTCTACACTCATAACAGGGGAGAAAAGAAGATCACGCAAGAGCACCCCTCAACAGTGGGGCAGCATAACTTATCGTTGCATCGCACACCACGAAGCTCAACGCAGCCGTCGCTCTGGCTCTTCCATTGTCTTCCTTTTAGAAATAAACATCAAAGAAAAATATAATATCCAGCGCTCTCAATGCAGTGTGCGAAAGATGCGCCGATCTTCACCGTGCAGTCCGTCGTTCAGGGATTGGCGTCGGACAGCGCCCTCCTCCTCAGCCTTGTCACCACCGTCGAGCGGACGGCGACGCCGCAGCAGAAGACCACCTTTGCGCGTCACTTTGTCTCGTTGCTGCTGCTGTGTCGTGACGAGAGCGTCTTCGCCGGCAGCGAGCTCCTCGGCGAGTTGTTCTTGCTAGACCTGGATCAGGCGATGTGGCGCCAGCGCGACGCCGCCGCGTTTCTCCGTCGCCCGGCCACGATCGTGAGCTGCCTGTTGGAGCAACTGTCACGTGAGACCTTCACCTCTCCAGAGGGGAATCTGCTGCCGCATCTTGTGGCCGCGACGCGGGTGCTGAGCGCCGGCGACGACACCTCCGCCTCGAGCATCGCAACACCGATGGGGGCGTCAACCGGGCAGTGGAGTCACCACTCCGAGGACGGCCCCCTCGCCTCGCCGGCGCAGCCGGATGGGATCAGCGTGTACGACCGCTTTAGCACGAGTGAGCTCGCCGGGCTGTCCACGGCAGAGCAGCAGTTCTTCGGCGACCTGGGTCGCTCCCCGCACCTCATGCATTCCGTTTCGAGCAGCGTCGGCGCCACCGGGATGGAGGGTTCGCGGCCGCCTCTGCAGGCGAGTTTTGCCTCCTCCGGTCAGCCGCCGCAGCCGGCCCGCCGCGTCTCCTTTCTGTACGGCTCCAACGGTGGCGGCGCGGAGGCGGCCACGACGGCGGCGGCAGCAGCAGGCCCCTCGAGCTCCGGCTGGCGGGACAGCTTCCGCTACACGGAGGCGTCGAACGAGAACGGCAGCCGCCCGGCGACGCGCACCGCCTTCACCGGGGTGCAAGTCCGAGAGGCGGTCGACTTCTTCTCCGAGGCGGCCGCGATGGCAGACCCCAAGAACGTGCCGAACGCCGAGTCAGCCCTCAACGTGGTCGACGTGCGCGCGGAGGCGGTGCTGACCCTCGCCTTCCAAATCCAAGACGTGGTGGCGAAGCACATCTCGGACTGTCCCCTCGTCTTGCGACGCGCCTTTTGGCTGTGGCTGCGTGCTGCTTCTGGCCGCAGCGGTCCGCCCGAGTCGGCGGAGATTTCGCCGGCGCCGCCCGCCACGACGGCCGCAGATGCTGTGCATAGACTGGCCCCCAACCCCACGTCCTCCACCACCACGTCCGCCCCATCCCTGTCTCCGTCGCCGTCGCTTTCGTTTGAGTTTGTCGGCATGGCAACCATGGTGATGTTGCACATGCTGACGCCGCTGCTGCTGTCCATCCCGTCCTTTGTGCTGCCCGTAGAGGAGGACGAGAACAGCGAGGCCTACGTGACAACCACTACGCGGTTTCGCTTCATGGCAACGCTGCTGCAGAAGGCGGCGTACGGCGTATTCTTTGACGAGAAATATGATGCTGGATTGACACCGCTAAACCGTGGCATGCGCGAGCTGCACCGGCGGTGGGTGTCGTGCTTCAGCGCCTTGGCCGATTACCGCGACGCGTCGTCGATGAATTGGTGCTGTCCGCTGCCCTCGCCGACCCGCGGCCTCGCTCTCTCCCCGTCAAGCCAGGCGGAGGAGCAGGCGGTGGTGCAGCGCTACTTCCAATTTCTGGACGGTTTCTTGGTCCCCTACCTGCAGACGACGGTGCTGCTGCGTCGGTTTACCGAGGCGATCCACCTGCCGCAGTGGCTGCGCTGTACGTACTTTGGTGCTCGCTTTGCGCGCGGGCAAATTGGGGGCTCCTGCACCGCCTCCGCCGCCGCCCCTCCGTTGGTTGCCAACACGTCGAGCATCTCTACTGCTCTTTGGGCCGTCGCGGAGAAAGATGGAGGTGAGGAAGAGAAGCTGCTGCGCATGAGCACAGCTGTTTCGCACGTGGTGGCGGGTCTGTCCACTGCCGCGTGCACCAACAAGACGCAGGTGGTGAGTGCGCTGATGGCGAACTTCATCTCCTTTCTCGGCACCAACAGCGCGAAGGTGACCACGGTGGTGATTTACGAGGACCTTCTTCGCCGTTACTGGGCCCAGTTCCCACAGGCTGGCGGATTGGATGGAACGGTCGCTTCCATCGAAAGAGCCGAGGCTGCCGCGGTGCTTAACTTTTACATTTACCTTGCTGTACAGCACAATGTGGTGAGTCCGCAGTTCCAGCTGGTGTTGATCCCGAGCGTGTCGGCTGCGCTGCGCTCGCAAGACCCGCCCCCACGCTTCAGCCACCTTGCCTTTTCTACCACAAGCACGATGCAGTGGATCTGGCACGTCCTCGAAGGCGTTCCCGTGGCGTATCGCCGGCACTGCGACCGTGTCCTGACAGCTACGGTGGCCTCCGGTAAAGGCGGGCTGGACGTGGGGCAGCAAAAGGCTTTCGCATCCACCGCAACACCGCAAATGCCGCGGCTGGAGATCTGCGGCTCGTTCTCAGAACTCATGTCGTGTCTGTTCCAGGGCCTGTCCAGCTACATTCCGCTTAGCGCCGACGACTATCACTGGATGGTGTGCGAGCAGCAGCAGCCGCAACAGCCGCAACACCAGCTCTCTTCGTCATCTGCTGTACTTCCTACCACGGAGGCGGCACATAAGGTGGTGCAGCTCAGCAGCGAGGACTGCTACATCGACCCAACTGTCACTACCAACAGCTGCTCTACGGCCGCCGCTGCCCAGCACCATCGCTTAGCGATATCCGCCGCGCTGGCCAACACTACCACGTTGCACTCGCTACGCGCACGCTGGCGTCGCCCACTCGCCGTGTCGGAGAGCCTCAGCGCCAGCGGTATCCTGCCGTTGCACTCCACCCGCGGACTCTTCGAGGTGCTCTGCACCGTCACCTGTCGCCGTCTGTGGACGGACGGCACGTTGCAGCCCATGATGGGGGTCAGCGCAATGGGCGCCCTCGTGCAACCTCTCTGCTCCGTTGCCCATCTCTACGGCGCGGCGGCCGACGTTGCGGCGACGCTGCTTGTGGCGGTGGACGCGACGCCGCCACCGCGCTGGCTGCGGGACCTGCACTTCAGCCACGGCAGCGTCAGTGTGCACGTCGGTGACAGGGAGGACGGCAGCGGACGGGTCTCCGGTGCGATGCCCACCACGCCCGGTGCCTCGTCGGCGACCACGCAGCGGATCGACCAGGTGCACTGGCCGCAGTGTGCGTGGTTCTACCCAACCTTCGAGGAGGACGCCGACGAAGGCGCGTCCGCTGCGACGTCCCTCTGCACCCAGTGGGAGTCGCTGATGCAGCACGTCCTCTTCTTCAGCAGCGAGTTCGACGCGAACGTGTCGGACTACGACGCCGACTCGAACGTGGCGGAGCAGATCCTGTCCACGCGCTGGGGACTCCACGGCGGTGGCGGAGATGGTGGCAGTTCCTCGACCTCGCCGTTGGCCCCATCTGCGCAGGAGGGCGGGTCTTCTTCTGCCGGGGTAACCGCCGGGCTCTCCTCCCTGCACGCGGTGCCAAGTCTACGCCACCTTTCCATTGAGAGTCTGTGGCGGCTCTTCCTCTTCAACGTGCGGCAGACGTGTCACATTATGCGCCGCATGACACCGCGTGAGTGTCCGTTCTGCCGCATGGAGGGCGCCATCGCCGGTGTCCTCGGCGGTGGCTGCGCACTGCGCAAGTCCACCGTCGCGGTGGTGCGGCCGGTGCTGGCCGAGGACCCGGCCTCCCTCTCGGAGCGCATTTCCCAAGCCGCCGCCGACGCGCTGCGGACGTGCTTCCCGTCGGAGGTGACCATCGTCCGCCTCATCGTGTCCGTCGCGTCGTACATCCGCAACGTGTACGCGGTCGTGGCCCGGCTGCGCGAGAGCGGCGCGGCGGTGCCTGCGTCCATGACGCCCGCGAGCTACAAGACAGTGGCCCGCGATGGGACGGCGCAGCTCCTGTACGGCACGGCCCCGCTCACGGCGGCGCAGGGGCGTTTGGTCGATTTGTTGTGCTTTGACGGCGACTCGCTCACCCGAAAGGCGTTTCTTCCGTACTACGAAAACTGCACGTGGCACCCGTATGGGCGGCTGCTGTACGATTGTTAGTGGCAGCTGCTCTCTTTTTATTATTATTCCTTTCTTTTTGTGGTACACTGCTTTCGTGCGCCTCTGTGTAGCGAAGTATCCATCTACTTAATATTGTTGTGCGAGGAGCCCCCCAAAAGATGGCGCTGACTGAAGGGCAGGGTGACGACAGGTGATCAATGAAATGTTTCTGCTACTGTATTGTTTTGCAGTGAATGGTGTGTGTTTGATCTCCATCTCTTCATTTCCTAAACCAATAATTAAAAGAAAAACGGTGGGAAAGGTAGCCTCCATTAAACCAGGCAGAGATAAAATTGCTGTGTTGCATCAAGCCTCTTCACACTGGCATGAGTAAACTGCTTTTCTTTTCGCTTTATTTTTGCTGAACTTGTATGTTGGCGACCTTTAAAAAAAAGATGGCGATGCTGTAGAATTCACTTCCACGTCTCCTCTAAAAGAGGATAGATGCGATAGTTGTTTTTGTTTTCCTTCTTACCCTTGGTGTAATTTTCAGGTGATTTTTTTATTTCTTCTGCTGCTGAAGAGTAATATAAGAAGCTCTAACTTCTGCCAGCAGGGCAACAACGCGCTGTTGTCAGGCGCTCCAAAAGATGTCACCGCCTCCCATTCAAAAGCTGGCCATCGTGCTTCGTGTTACGTCTACTACGTGCTGCGCGAGCGAGGATGTCGGAGTTGTGGAGGTGCCGTCCTCACCCCTTGCTGTGGCCAACCTGCGTCGAGCGCTTCGAACTCCACTGCACCGTTCCTCCTTCGTGTGTATCGGAAACGTGTGTTTTTCTTCCCTCCCCCCCCCCCCGGCCCCTATCGTGCCACTGAGCTGCACTTTCGCCTGGAAATGCGTTTCCCGCGCATCTCTTCTCTCTTTATTTTCTTATCACAACCTTCTGGTTGATCTCAACACTTTACATTACGCCTATGCACAATCAAAACTCCCCGCGATGAAAACTTCTCTTTTCAAGGAAGAAACGCAAAAGACCGTCAACGGCCGTTTTGTTTTTCACTCGTTTCTGTCTTTTACCCCAAAGAGAAAGCCGCCTCCTCCCCTGTTATTTTGTTTTAAAATATCTCTTTTCCTAGTTGACGTCGCAGCCATGAGCCAGGCATCCGTTGAGGCCGCCATCTTGAAGGCCCTGTCCACCGCGGACGAGGTCCAGTCAACGCAGCTGGCGAAGCAGCTTCACACAGACCATCAAGTTGTAGTCGGTGCCGCCAAGTCGCTCGAGTCGGACAACTACATCAAATCGGAGATGGGCCAGCAGATGGTGCTGAAGCTGTCGCACGAGGCCCACGAAATCATCGAGGCCGGCAGTCCCGAGTACCTTGTGTGGGAGTTTCTGAAGGACGGTAGGAAGAGCCAGGAGGAGGTGACGAGCAAACTAGGCAAGGAGACGACCGGCGTCGCGCTGGCGAACGGCATCAAGGCGAAAATGTTCAAGACGTCCAAGGAGGGCGGGAAGGTCTTTTTGGAACGCGTGCCGGGCAGCGACAGCGTTGTCGACGCCGTTCGCGAAGTTCTCAAGAAGGCCGCCGCTGCTGCCGACCAGATCGATGCGAAGACGATCGAGATGCTAAAGAAGCGCAAGCTGGCGACGGTGGAGGCGTACAAGACTTTCACCTACACGAAAGGGCCCTCCTACGCGAAGGAGCGGACGGCGAAGGCGGTTGGCGACCTGACCCGTGACATTCTCATGGACGGCTCCTGGAAGGAGCGCCAGTTCAAGGAATACAACTTCTCCGCCCAGGGCGCCGAAGTGGACGGCGGTGCGCTGCATCCACTGCTGAAGGTGCGTCAGGAGTTCCGCGAGATCCTCATGGAGCTCGGCTTCCAGGAGATGGATACGCAGCACTGGGCGGAGGTGTCCTTCTGGAACTTCGACTCGCTCATAATCCCGCAACAGCACCCCGCTCGCGATCTGCAGGACACCTTCTTCCTGTCCAAGCCGGAGTCGGCGCAGCTGCAGGAGCTGGACTACGTGGAGCGAGTGAAGACGATGCACGAGGCGTGCTTCCGCACCCCGTGGAAGATGGAGGAGGCCACCCGCAACGTCCTGCGCACGCATACGACCGGCTCCTCGGCCTTTGTCCTCCACAACCTGGCCAAGCACGCGACGCGCGGCGAGGACGGCAAGCTGCACTTCCGCCCTGGCCGCTACTACAGCATCGACCGCGTCTTCCGTAACGAAGAGATGGACCGCACCCACTTGTGCGAGTTCCACCAGGTCGAGGGCTTCGTGATTGACCGCGACATATCGCTGGCGAAGATGATGCACACCTTCGACTCCTTCTTCCGCCGCATCGGTGTGTCGCAGCTGCGCTTCAAGCCCGCCTTCAATCCGTACACTGAGCCCTCCATGGAGATCTTCGGCTTCCATACCGGCCTGAACAAATGGATTGAGGTGGGCAACAGCGGCCTCTTCCGCCCTGAGCTGCTGCGTCCGATGGGCTTCGACGACGATGTTTCTGTAATGGCGTGGGGCCTCTCCTTGGAGCGCCCAACGATGATCAAGTACGGCATCAACAACATTCACGAACTCTTCGGCCACCGCGTGGATGTCCGCTTCATCAAGCGTGCGGTCATTGCGCGCTATTAAGCCCCGCGCAACCGGCCGTTTTTCGTGAGGGGGCGTTGTTCAAGGTCAGTACGCTGCTGTTTACGTCTGTTCCTGAAGAGGTCGACCGAATGATGTTTGCAAAGCGGCAGCTACGGTGGGGGAAAAACTCCCGAGGTTGGGGTGGCGCACGAGGCGTCACACCCGCGGTACTTCCTTTTCTCACTATTTGTGACGTAATTGCATAGCGTTGTTGTTCGTTTGTTTCCAGTTACGCTCTTCGTATGAGTGACATTTCCTTCCGCGCTGGCGCGTCGAAGTAATTAACTAAATTAACGTCTTTTAGTTTATGCTGTGTTATTCTTATCCGCTGCTGCGGCTGTGGGGCTCCGACCTTAACTGACCCGCTTCAGTTTTCGGCATTCAATTCTGAGCAAAGGCTGCAGGGTCAACATGCGAATGTGAAAGTTGACTTTTTCTGTTTTTGCTTTTGGTGGTGTGCTGGTTGTATTTTTGGAGGGTAAGATCGGCGTGTGGAGAAGAACATGGAAGTGTGAGGGAGAGGGACGGAGATATGATGTGCGCACGCGAGATAACAGAGTCAGCACAGCTTCATAAAGTATGTGGGAAGTCACGGACGTTGGCAGGGACCATGTGCGTTTTCTCTTGCTTCTCTCTATATAGATGCTACTATCCTTCTTTTTTTTTCCCCTGTGGCGCTTTCGCATTGAAGTCTGATGAAACAGACAGTTGAAAAGGAATCCATATAAACGGCGTGTTCAACACAATGGTAGCATTGCCGTAACTGAGAAAGCTAGCAATTGAGTTGAGCAGCAAAGATAGTGCTGGCAGACAGGACCAAACGCTCTGTTTTCTTTGTTTGCTGAGTAAGCCTGAGTGCACGGCTTTCGATCTTCTCGTTGTTGCTTTTCCTCATCACTCGGTGTGCACGATTGCGGCGTGCCATCAGCTCTCTTTTCAACGCAGCTACCTGTATTTCTTCACAAGGTACATATGCACTGCGGGCCGCACATGGGATGCGAAGTCGCTTTGTTTTCTCACATCTCCTCCCTCAACCATCGTCGCTTCCTCCTCTTTCGTTTTCTGCCTCGCTTCAACTTTTCCTCGTACGCTACGGCACCTCATGCCGGGGTGACAACGCATCGTCCACCTCTCTCTCTCTCTTTCACAACACAAACAACGAAATCAACAACGCACCCACTTAACAAAAAAAAAGTAGTGAGGAACATCCAGAATGGTCAAGCCCCACCTCCACCACTACCAGGTGGTCGGCCGCGAGTCGCCGTCCGAGAAGACGCCTGAGCCGACCGTGTACAAGTTTGAGGTGTTCGCCCCGAATTTCGTGGTCGCCAAGAGCCGCTTCTGGCGCATGATGAAGATCAAGAACAAAGTCAAGGCCACCCACGGTGACGTGCTGTCCTGCAAGGTCGTGAAGGACGCGAAGCTGGCGGCGCGCAACTACGTCGTCGACATCGCCTACTACAGTCAGCGCTGCGGTTACACGCGCATGGTGAAGGAGTTCCGCGACGTGTCCAAGAGCGGTGCCGTGAGCCAGGCCTACCACGACCTGGCCTCCCGCCACCGTGCTCGCTACCACAACATCGAGGTGCTGGAGGTGAAGAGCATCCCGGACCACGAGGTGAAGCACCTGAACATCTCGCAGTACCACGTGCCGAACCTCTCCTTCCCGCTGCTGCAGCGCCGCGTCAAGGCCGCTCGCAAGGACCGTGCCATCTTCGTCAAGAAGAACACGAAGCGCGCTATGGTGGCTTAAGGCGGTTGCTCGCCTGTCCCTTTTTCTTTCTCGCTGCTGTGGTGGCCCCGTGCGTCTCTGCGGCGAGCCAGCGTTAAAGGTCGGCTGGGGAGAGAACGTTCTTCCACTCATCACGCACTTTAATGTGCTTTCTTTTCTTTTTTCCTTAGTTTTTTGTTCTCATTACGCTAAAAAAAAAATCCATCTGAACTATCGGAGAGGAAGAGGAGGATGTGGGGCTACCTGGAGGGAAGATCCCCCAGATGTTGGTGAATTACACAACCGTCTTTTTGTCGATGGTCGGCCTCACACACCTGCTCGTTTGCGCTGGCGGAGGCCTCACCTTTTTTTCCTCTGTGAACTCTGGCACTCCGCCTTCCGCGATAGCGTTGCTCCTGCTTTTCGAAGCAATAGTCACACCTGGAATGGCGGATAAATTGATCACCATTGGAGCTCGCAAAAGATTTCTCTTCTACCCGACAAATCATTATGATCTGCGTCTGCTATGCGTGTACACGCTTCCATGTCACATAAGTCAAAATGGTTCTTTCGCTCGTATTTTCTTTTTCTCCTCCTCCTCATCTCATTTCTCATTTTTCATTTTGCACGCGCTGTTCCACTTTGGTAGGGACGCTTCCTTCGCTTTCTGCGTGCACGTACCTCAACTTGTCTCCTTTCGTGAGTTCTTTCTCTCTCTCTCTCTCTGCTCCGCCTCGACGAGAAAGCGAACCGAGGCACCCCGCTTCTGCCGCTGCAGCTTCGTCCGTCATTTCTATCTCGGACAGGCTTCCATTTTCGACACAACACATTGATTGTTGCCTTAAGCCACATTTGTTATTTCCTTCTTTTGCATTAAGTTGACCTTCGTTGGAACTCCAAGAAGAAACGTCACGCATAACTGTTCTAAAAGTAAAGAAAAACTAACTCTCCTTTTTCCGTGTTTCCCAGCTGTTCAGTGCACCTTCGTCGTAGTTGCCTCGATCTCCGCTTTTTTAGAAACTCTCTCCCCCTTCTTTTTATAGTCACGTACTTACACACACACCACACATCTCCTGCCTTGCGTGCTGTGCTCTACCGCACCATGTCCACGGCAGCTTCCTCTTCCCTTCCCCAGCAGACATCGCCAACGTCCCCGACCGGGGGCCCGGTGCGGGTGCCGCCGGGGAAGGTCTGGCTGAACGCGGACGAGCCGGACGACGAGTACCCGCTGTTTTGCGTCTCTGCGATTCCGCCCAAGAAGCCGGGCACGGTCCGCATTTGGGTCGATGGCTGCTTCGACATGCTACACTTTGGTCACGCGAACGCGCTGCGGCAGGCCCGCCGGCTTGGCACGGAGCTCTTCGTGGGTAGCCACTCGGATGAGGAGGTGATGCGGTTCAAGGGGCCGCCGATCATGCACGCCGAGGAGCGCTACGAGGCGCTGCGGGGGTGCAAGTGGGTGGACTACGTGATTGAGAACTACCCCTACTGCACCCGTCTCAAGGACATGGAGAGGCTGGAGATCGATTACGTGGCGCACGGGGACGACATCTCCGTCGGTTTGGATGGCCGCAACTCGTACCAGGAAATCATCGATGCCGGCAAGTTCAAGGTTGTGAAGCGCACCGAGGGCATTTCTACGACGGACTTGGTGGGTCGCATGCTGCTGTGCACCAAGAACCACATGCTCCAGTCGATGGACGAGATGCAGCTGGAAAACGAGCTCATTGAGCAAAGTCCCACGACACACTACCTGACCACCTCCCGCAAAATCGTGCAGTTCAGCAACAACTCCAGCCCCAAGCCTGGCGACCGCATCGTCTACGTCGACGGCAGCTTCGACCTCTTCCACATCGGCCACATGCGCGTCCTCGAGAAGGCACGCGAGTTCGGCGACTACCTCATCGTTGGCGTCTACGAGGATAAGGTGGTGAACGATCACAAAGGCAAGAACTACCCCATCATGAACCTGAATGAGCGGGTGCTGGGCGTGCTATCGTGCCGGTACGTGGATGAGGTGGTGATGGGCGTTCCGTTCGACGTGACGAAGGAGCTCATCGAGAGTCTTGGGATCGACGTCGTGGTGGGCGGCAAGTTCACGGATTTGGTGCTGGATGGGCCGGCGTCGACGTGCTACGAGGTACCGAAGGCGATGAACATCTACCAGGAGGTGGACTCCGGCACCACCCTCTCCACCGACTCCCTCGTTGACCGCGTCGTCGAGAACCGGCTCGCTTTTCTGAAGCGTCAGGCAGAAAAACGCAGGAAGGACAAGAAGAGTGCGGAGAGCAAGCCGGAGGAGTACAGAAACGTGAAGGAAGTGAATTGAGGGGGCTGCGACGTGAAAGATTGTTAGCACGACGAAAGAGAAGAGTAGACAAAAAGAACCGCCGGAAAAGGACTTTCTTGCATTTGGGGTTCCTCTGACCGCCGAGTTACGTGAAGATGAACACGAACCTTTCCCCCTCACATTCCGTTTCTTCGGCGCCTTGAAATGCACACGACTCCACGGTTAGGTGAGCCCAGTTAGCTAAAATTAATTTGCTGACGGAACGTCTTGTGCGGAGGCGCGAGGGTGCTTCCTCGTAACAACAACAAAAACACACTAATTGGGATGCACATCTTCTTTCCCGTTGCCGCTGCAGTCGATGCGATGCGACGCCTTGCCGAATCCCATCAAGCGTGGTGGCGGTGAGGTCTGTCACATGATTCTCTCTTTCCTCAACGTGCGGCGTTCACGCAGGTGTTTCAAGAGAAAGCAGAAGCTTGCTTTCCAGAGCGCTGGTTTCATCGAGGCCGCCGGGTTGGTGTGGCCGCTGCTGCACCTCTTTGGGGAAGAAATGCTTGTTGAGATGACTTCCGTACGCACGAAGCTTCGTGGTGCTCGCCATGTACGTGTCGACATGTTATGATGGATGGACCAATTCGGCGTTGACGCTTTGTAAAAAGCAGCAGCAATCAACCGAACCCTCTCTCTCCCCTTATTTTTTTTTGGTGTATTTCTTCTTGCTTTGGCGCAGTAATTCGCCTTTTTATTATTATCTTCCGCTATCGGTAACGAAGAAGAACATCACAAGCGCTTTAACATCCAGAGCTGTGCTCCTCGCTTTTCCTTTCATTCCAACCAAAACAAAACCTTTTTTTTTCCATCCTCGCCTCGATGCCGCTGCAGAAGTCTGACGCGTCCTTGGCGTACGACCGCCGCCGCATCACCCCCGGCATCGTGCACTTCGGTGTTGGCCAGTTCTGTCGTGGTCACTTATTTCGCTACACACAGCACCTGCTGGAGGTGTCCGCGAAGGAAAACCACCAGTACGACAGCTGGGGCATCGTTGGTGTCAATGTGATCAAAGGCGAGCGTGAGCGGGAAATGTGGCAGGACTTCAAGAAGCAAGACTGCATGTACTCCGTCACGCTTTGCCCCACGAAAGGCCCCCACACAACGGAGATCATTGGGAGCATGCTCGATTACGTGTACGCGCCGGAGCAGCATCAGAAAGTGTTGGACTACCTTGCTGACCCCCGCATCCGCATTGTCTCCCTGACAGTGACGGAGGGCGGCTACAACATCGACGAGGTCAAGAACTGCTTCAACCTGGCAGACAAGGCGGTGAAGGCGGACCTTGCGAACCCCGCTCAACCGCACACCACCTTTGGATACATTGTGGAGGGCCTGCGCCTGCGCCGCGAGCGGAAAATTGAGCCGTTTACCGTGATGTCGTGCGACAACCTGCGCCACAACGGCGATGTTGCGAAGAAGGCTATTTTGGGCTACGCTGGCGCGCGTGACGCCGAACTGTGCCGGTGGATCGAGGCGAACGTGTGCTTCCCGAACAGCATGGTCGACCGCATCACCCCCGCCACAACGCCTGCCATGCGGACCCATCTGAACAAGTTGACCGGGCTTGATGACCTGCAGCCGGTGATTGGAGAGGACTTCAACCAATGGGTTATCGAGAACCGGTTTCGCGTTCGTCCACCGTGGGAGCGGGTTGGTCAGGAGCTGACGGACAACGTGGCCGGCTACGAGAACACGAAGGTGCGCATCCTTAACTCGTCGCACCTGATGCTGACGTTCTCTGGATTGCTCCTCGGGTACCGGATGGTGCATGAGGCGCTCGGCGACGCGGACATCCACCGCCTTGTGGCGAACTCGCTGGAGAACGACGTGCTGCCGACGCTGGACTCGCCGATGGACAAGGTGGCGTACAAGAACAAGGTCCTGTCGCGCTTCATGAACCCCGCCATCGCGGATCAGCTGCTGCGCATCGCAGGCGACGGCTGCAGCAAGGTGCAGGTGTTCTGGACGAACAACGTCGTTGCTTTGTTGAAGAACAAGCGCGACCTGAGCAACTTCGCCTTCGGCCTTGCGTGCTTCCTGGCGTACCTGGAGGGCAAGGATTGCAAAGGAGCCACGTTCCCCGTGATTGAGCCGAAGCTGGACCCGAAGTGGAAGGAGCTGATTGCGAGCTCGAACCTCTCTGCGCCGCTGTCCCTCAACGCCTTTGATTCGTGGAGAAGTTTGGATCACGCCGAGTTGGATGCGCAGATCGTGCACTTCCGCAAACTGATCAAGGAGAAAGGTGTGCGTGCTGCAATGCCTTTCAAGAACAAGAGCGCCCAGTTGTAAGCTCTTTTTTTTCTTATTTCTTTCATTGTATATATCGCTTATTACGTTTCCCTCTCTCTTATGAACCGTCGGTCCCGATGTGGCCAGTTAGCGGCGACTGGTGTTTCTCACCTTGACGACAGCACGATGAGAACAAATCGCATTGCGGACACGAATAAAACAACGGGCTGCAGCCAAAAAAAAAAAAGGTAAGGTAAAAGAAAAAACCGATCGTGAGGCGTTTCAAAGAAAAAGGGAGGGGACTGGTTTCCGTGGTTTCCGACCTTAGCGTGCGTGTGAGATGGGAGTTGATCCGAGAGCCTCCTTTTTTTCTTTTCTTGCTAGCGATGCGTAATCCGTGCAACTTGGCGTACGTGAGCCAGCAAAAAAAAAAACCAAGCAAGCAAACATAATCTATTGCTGTGTTTGGTCCAGCAGTTATTACATCTTTTCCTTGTTAACAGTAGCGGTTGATTACTTTCGGAATTGTGAGATACCTATTTATCTTACTCTTTTTTCCCCTTCAAAAGTGCTGAAAACAACAACATGCGGAAGCTACTTCGCGACGGTACCGTTTGATGTCGCACAGAAGAGAGCTTCCTGCCTATTCATTTTTTTTCATTTTGTGTTTATTTCCATCTATCATTTACTTGTTTTGCGTCCTTCTTTTCGCTGCGGCGTGTTTGTGGCCACAACAGAATAACAAAATGTGATTTTTCCTTTCACCAAACAAACAAACAAAAACGGTTTTAATCCACCTTCTTTCTTCTTTCGTCTTATTTTTTTTTGTTTTCCAGTTATGGAACGAAATAGCTCTCTCGATATATATATTTCCCCTTCTTTTTTAGCGACACGTAAGTTATCTCGAAGCCGTGAAATCGACAGAGCACTGAAAAATAATTAAAAAAAAATCGCATACAGAGAAGGAACCACACAGTTTATTGAACCCGCAACGCTGCACGCGTTCGTATGCGGCGTTGGGGAACTCTGAAAGCGCTTCTAGCGTTTTGAGGGTTGTAACCGGCCGTTGCGGTCGGCGACCATGCCTTCTCTTATGCAGAGGCGTTTCTTTCCTTCGCCGTTGTAGCTGGAGAGTTTCTCTTTATCGCGGTACGCACCATTCACATTTCTTCACCTGCTCTGCGAACAGTCCCGCACCGTGAAGCTGCAAACGTTGTGCTTCTCGGGCGGCGGGATGAAAAGAAGAACCGACGATTTGCATGTGGATGCGTTGATTCCTTTCTTGGCTTGTGCGTGACCCGCGACTCTTCATTACCTGTCCACCTCAACCTTCCTCGGCGCTCTCTTTTTTGCCTTTTTGCCGTAGCAGCCTTCTAGTTTGAGTGACGGGATCATTTCCGGCTGCCATCATGCCAGTTTTCGACGGTGTGGACTTGCCCTTTGCCGACGAAGCTCCCTCGTCTGCCTCATCTTCAAGTGTACGTCAGCTGGCGCTGGCTCGAGAAGTGGTGCTGGCGGAGCTGAAGAACAACGCCGAGGCTGCCTCGATCTGGGAAGAGGCGAGTGCGAAGTCGCTACTGGAGCAGGAACGCAATGCGGCACTCTACCGAAGCTTCATCGCCGAGTTGCGGCAGCGCTGCTCACTGGAAGGTCTGAGCAGCTTCTCTCCCATTTCGGGTTCGGTCCGTCCGTCGAGGGCTGTCAGCAGCACCGGGCCTCTGGATCTCGTGACAGTGGCTGCTCCTCCCGTGGCGCTGCAGAAACGTGTTGGCGAAGGAGAAGAGGCCACATCGAACGGCGGTTTACATGACGTAGGAGTGAATTTGATGGCGGAGGAAGAAACACCGCTTCTCCAATCATCCGCCCATGTCTCTCAAGTCAGCTCCGTGGGCGACTCCGCAACGTGGACTCCCCAGCAAGCCGCCTCGCAGTCTTCCCTGGACGGCGTGTTCTTCGAGGCCCTGCTGAGTCAGCAGCTCAATCTCTCCCTCTCGATGAGCTGCGCTGACCCGAGCGAGACACTGGAAGAAATGCTGCGGAACGTGCACCGAGTGGAGAAGACGGTACGCGAGGAAACGTCGTTGCTGGAGTACGTGAATGCAGCACGTTTTGCGGAGCAGCGCGCCTATAAACGCCGGCGTACGGAGCTCGAGTCTCAGGTAACCAAGTCGCACGCCAAAGTTGCGTCGCTGGAGAAGTTGCTGAACGTCGGCGCAAGCGATGTGTTTCCCAAGGCGCCCAACGCGGCGGAACGGCTTCGGCTGCGGCTGCTTGAGTGAAGAAGGGTTAGAAAAGGTCTGTCGGTCGTGGAATTGTCTTTTCTACAACTCCTTCGCTGCCGCAAAAGTGAATAAGCGGGTGCGTTTGTTTCTTGTCTGCGGTGCGGTCGGCGTGGCGTCGGCCGCTCCACCATCTCTCCTTTCGTAGCTACGTTCACCCTCTTTGTTTGTTGAGCTTCAGTATTCACTGTCGCAGTTTTTTATTGGCCTGTTCCTTTCGTCGTGCCTGCGCGCACGAAGTAATACTTCATACACATACAACAACAAAGTGTATGGCGCGTGCTGTCGTGGCCTGCGCTGTGTGGCTTTGGAGCGCTCCGCTCGCCTCAACGAGCGAGATTGTCTGCCAACGTGGGCATGACCCCGCATGAACTGCGCTTCCACGAACACTTGCTAGCGCTCTTTTCCCCTTCTCTCGTCTTGCTTCCTTCCTCGCGTTGCTGCTCCGTACTTTGCGATTCGTGAGCACCACCTCTGTCGCGTGAGATTGCTATATATATATATAATCACCAGGGTTTTCTCTCCGTCGTGCTGCTAAACGTTTCCTTTCGTTTCTTTTAAACGCCTCTGTCGCACTGCTTCTCCTGCAGCTTCACCGTTGGAGGTGTGCCGTTTTTGGATTGAAGGTGAAGTCGGCAGCAACAACACAAAAAGTCCCTCCCACGCATTCGCTGCGGTAGCGCTGTTGTTTCCTCGGCCTGTTCGCGCAGCGCTGCAAATACCGCCCCCCCCCCCTCCTAAAAGAGAAGCACACATTTTCCTTATCTCTACACTTATTTCTTAGGTCCTGCAAAGGAGTGATGTCCGCGGCATCGTCGCCGACGTCGTTTCGCACAGAGAGCGACGGCTTCTTCACCAACGCCGAGAAAGAAGAGTTTCACTACACCGTCTTTGCCCCTTCCCGTACCGCGCCACCACCTGCGGAGACGGATGGAAGTGTTCCCGTGCTGCTGTGCGTCCATGGTGCTGGCATGAGTGGCGACTGCTTCTTTCGGCTGGCGCGTGAGCTGCAACGGCGCAGTGAGGTCTCCAAGGATGATCAGGTCTCTTCACCGCTGCCTCCGCCGGCGTCCAGTGGCAAAGGACTGCCACCCATGTCGGAGTCAGCGTCCTTGGCGATGGAGGCGGTCGCCGAGGTGCGTGGCGATGACATGGACATGCACATTCTCACCTACGATATGCGCTGCCACGGGCAGTCTACCTTCGCCGGTGGAGAGAATCACCTCGACATGGAGGTGCTGATGGAGGACTTCTTGAACTTTCTCCGGTACGCCAAGGAAGAGCTGTTTCCCAACAGCCACTTTTTTCTTCTCGGACACTCCCTCGGCGGAGCGGTGGTCGCGCGTGCGCTGAGCGGCAACAAAGCGGCACAGAAGCGCGTCTCGGGTTTTCTCATGGTGGACACTGTCGAGGGCACCGCGCAGATGTCGCTGGCACACATGTCGGACTACCTCAAGAGGCGGCCCAGCTATTTTCCCGCTGTGGACGATGCCGTGGCGTGGTTCCTGCACTTCGGTGGGATGCAAAGCGCGCAGGGCGCCGCGGTATCCGTCCCGCCGCTGTTGAAGCAAAATCCCACAACAGGACAGTGGCACTGGCGCACGGACCTGCACAAAATGGAGGCGGTGTGGGGAGGGTGGTTCAAGGGCCTGGACGACGCCTTTGTGTCGCTGCCGTGCGCCAAGATGCTGTGCACGGCAAACGCGGAGCGTCTGGACAAGGCGCTGACGGTGGCGCAGATGCAAGGGAAGTTTCAGTTTGAGGTGATCGGAAACGGCTGTGGGCACTACGTGATGGACGATGCAACGGCCACGTTGGCGGCAAAGGTGCGCCGTTTTGTGAAGCGAAATGAACTTCTCGCGCAGAAGCTGCGATATTTGAACATGACAGTTCCAAAGGACTACTTGTCCACCACGACGACCGCGAAGCCACCTAATTGAAAGTGGCAGCACACTCGACGGTCTACGCCTCGCGTTTTTTTCGTTCCCCTCCCCCCCCCCCCTTGCCATGCTGCTGAGGTCTCACGTCGGGAATAGCAGCGAAGTAGTGAGCTCCCCGTTTTCTTCTACGCTTCAGAGCAACGCAAAAAATAGAGGTTCAAAAGCACTCTGATGTTTCCTGTCCAAACGTACGGACCGGGGTTTTTTTTTTGTGGCCGCGACTCACGGTTTGGCGTTGTTGCTCGTTGGTCCGTCTTTCGGTGTTCTTGCGCAGACGGTTTCCTTTTTTCTTTCTGTGTGTCAAACAGTCTTCATTCTCGGCTCCCCCTCCCAAAAAAAAAGAAAACAATACCCCTTCAGCTTTCTTCTCCTTGGGTTCGGTGAAGATGAGAAAACACGCTGTTCTTCACCGGGACGCTTCGATTGACACGTCGGCTGCTGTCGATAGAGAAAATGTGTTTCTTCTCATCCCACGCACCGAAGGAACGAGAGCTTCCTCTACCATGGTAGCCGTACGATCGACCTCCTCGACCTTCCTTCCTTCCGCTCCCTTCCATTGTTTTCTCCACACAACAACAAACACCGCCGCTCACAGCGCTTTAAACACACAACAGACGCGTTAGAGTTACACGAGCTTTTTTTGCTTTGTTTTGCTTTCCTGCACGTAAACGTCTTGGTTCGTCTGTGCGAAGGCGTCATCCTTCACGCGCACAGTACAACACACAAGAGCGAAGAGGCGATACGCAAGTACGGCATTCCAAGCGTACAATTCAATAGAGTACTCTGTTGTTGGGTGCGTCGCCTTGCGGTACGCATTCTCAGGCATTATCACTCCCCTCAAGCCTTTTCTTTCGTGATTTACGTGGGAATCTCTCACCTACTTTTCCCTCTTTTCTGGAGTTGACATGCAACGCCACGGTTTTTGGCGTGTATCCCGACATACATAACGGTGTACGTGTGTGGTGGAATTGCTGGGTTGTTGCTGAGGTTTATCGCGCTATCGGCTGAAGGTTTTATTCCTACTATTTTTTTCTTCTGTGTCTGTTAGCCAACTTTATTTTGGATCTCTTTGTTCCCGACTTCGTTGCGTGGCTGCCTCCGGCGACTGGCGAGCGTGCTTGTCCAGTGCGACCTCACTTCTTCTTTCCCTTTCCTTGCCGTGTTGGTGCTGACCAAAGCACTGCCTTTCTTCTCTTCGACAGTCTTTCATTGCCTTTATTTACTTTTTTAGCGGCTTTTCTATTCTATTTCGCGGTTTCAACCGCCACCGTTTTAGCCATGTCGTGGCATCAGGAAGGCTGTAGCGGGCTATGGCGCTCCGAGGATATGGTTCGCGTTAATATCATCCTGCAGCGCGAGGTGCTGCACGATACGATGTTCGAAGTGGGCATGCTAGGCCGTGTGCAGTTCCTCGACGCAAACGAAGGCATTGCCGCCTTTGCGCGGCCCTATACCGAGGACCTGCGGCGCTGCGAGGAGCTGCAACGCAAACTGCACTTCATCGAAGAGTCGCTGCGCAAGGAGCCGGAGCTGCTGGAACGGTACAGTACAGACATCAACATGAGCGCCACTGTCGAAGAGATGCGCTCGTCGCTCATGCAGGGCCAAATGAACGTGATCGACGATCGCATCGAGTCCACCGTGAGCGAGCTCAATGCGATGCTCATGTCACTCGAGGGCTTTCAGAGCGAACTGAATCGCAACCAGGAAATGGAGGTGCTCTACCAGACGTACCAGCAGATGGTGTACGCACACGCCGACGAGCCGATGAGCGATGAGGCAGCGGAGGCGCCGGGCAGCCACGTGGGCAGTGCGTCTGCACGCTCCAGCGCCGTCATCAGCGCGGAGGCCTTCTCGCGCCTCTCTAGTCTTTTTGGTCTTCTCGACACCACCCGCGCGGAGGAGCTGTACCGGCTGTGCTACCGGGTGAGCCGCGGTAACGCGATTGTCGAGATCAGCAACGCGCCGGAGTTGTTCGTCGACACCAAAACAGGCGAGCGCAACGTCTCCAAGACGGCCTTTGTTGTGTTGTGCTCCTCGCCGCTGGTGATCACACGTCTGAAGAAGCTAGTCGGCGGCCTCGGGGCCTCTGTGTACACGCTGGAGGAGGTCCACACCCACGGGGCGGAGATAGCGCTGTCCCCTAACGCGCACCACGTCGAGGACACCGTCGAGGGCGTGGAGCGTCGCAAGCGCGATGTGCTGCAGCTCTGGTACGAGGAGCATCGACTGTACAAAACGTATTTGAAGGTGGAGAAGGTAGTGCTGACCGCCATGAACATGTGCGCGATGGCCGGCTCCACGTGCACGGCGTCTGCCTGGGTACCACTGCGCCACGAGCAGGCACTGCGTCGCGCCCTGCAGGACGCGGTGGCGTCGGCGAACGGGAGCGTAGAGTCCATCGTGGCGCACCACGCTGATCAGAAGCACCCGCCCACCTTCTTTGAAACCAACCGCTTTACCGAAGCGTTTCAGGGCATCGTGAGCAGCTACGGCATTGCCCGTTACAAGGAGGTCAATCCCGGCGTGTTCACCATCATCACCTTCCCTTACCTATTTGGCATAATGTACGGTGACATCGGGCACGGCGTGCTGCTGCTGCTCATTGCATTATACTTCATCTACAAGGAGCGGGCGTGGCGCACGGTGCAGCTGAATGAAATCGTCGCCATGGTGTTTGGTGGCCGCTACCTGCTGCTCCTGATGTCCCTGTACGCCATTTACATGGGGCTGCTGTACAACGATTTCTTTGGCTTCTCGCTGAACCTCTTTTCCAGCGGCTACACGTGGGCCCCCATCACCGCGCAGAATGGCACCACCTACCCGACGACGCCGAACGGTTTACCAAGCGTGAAGCCGTCGCACGTCTACGCCCTCGGCTTAGATGCGGCGTGGTCGGAGACGGACAACAAGCTGGAGCTTTACAACTCGGTCAAGATGAAGCACGCCGTCATTGTCGGCACCGTGCAGATGTTCGCTGGCCTTTTCCTCTCGCTCCACAACAGTGTGTACGAGCGGAACTGGTTTAAGGTCGCGTTCCTGTTTGTGCCAGAGTTCGTTTTCCTGTTTTCCACCTTCGGCTACATGTGCATCCTCATTCTCGTGAAGTGGGGCACTACGTGGCGCAACACGAACGACGCACCGAGCATCTTGGAGACCATGACGAACTTCTTCTTGGCGCCTGGCACGGTGACGAAGTCACTCTATAAAGGGCAGGCCGGTCTGCAGATCTTTCTTCTTCTTCTGGCGTTTCTCATGGTGCCCCTGATGTTGCTGGGGATGCCGTACATCGAGATGCGCGAGTATAAACGGTGGAAGCAGCGGCGATTCGGCGGCGGTGGTGGCGGCGGGGCGCAGCATGCGAGCATGGTCGTCATCGAGAACGAAGACTCCGCGGATGGATTCTTTAACGAGCCTTCCACCTCCGTTCAAACGGCCACCGCTGCCTCGCAGCGGCAGACCCGTGCGGACGGCGGCAACGACAGAAGCGCCGCCGCTTCACCACCCCCACCGACGCATGATTTGATCAGTGACGACGAACAGGCGCTGTACAACGCGGCTGTCTTCTTCGGGGATGACTCCATGGACCCGTATGGCGGCGCTGCCGCCGACATGGACAATGCCGCAGTTCGTGCAAGGGAGGAGGAGGACGAGCACTTCGAGCACTTTGACGTGTCGGAGCTGGTGATTCATTACGTCATCCACACGATTGAGTACGTGCTGGGCAGCGTCTCCAACACCGCCTCGTACCTCCGTCTTTGGGCCCTCTCGCTGGCGCACGCGCAGCTGTCGGAAGTGTTCTTTACCTTCACGGTGGTGAACGTGTTGAGTGTCAAGGATAGCTCGGGCTTTGTCATTGCGATTGGCGTTATGCTGTGGATTGTGGTGACGTTCGCCGTGCTGGTGGGCATGGAGGCGCTCTCGGCCTTCTTGCACGCCTTGCGTCTCCACTGGATGGAGTTCCAAAACAAGTTCTATGTGGGTGACGGCAAGGCTTTTGATCCGATGGATCTCCTTAGCTTGAACGCGCACAATTGAAGCTGTGCGTTCCGTTGATGAGAGACGTGTACACCTTTCTGTTGTTATTGCGCTCGCGGCCTGAAGGACGGAAAAGAACTGTATGAGAAGTACGCCCCGTTCAGGTGTTGTACGTTATTTTTCCTGCGTTGCGTCGTGCTACTTACGCCTTGCATTCGTCTGGGGAAAAGAGCGGTCAAGGAAGCGAACGATGCTGTTTTGCTTTGTTTATTCATATATATTTTTTTTTTGTTTGCGTCGTAACAATGTCTGGCAGCTGCTGCTGGATAAAAAAGTTCTCCTCTCATCGAAGAAGTGATCATGGTCACGTGCGCTGCTGCAACGATGTTTCCGGAAGAGTTGGCTGACAAGAAATTAATGTGAATGCCCGCGTCGTCCAAGTCTACTTTGCGACGAGGTACTTGTTGCCGCTAGTTGTTGATGAATCCACCGTCACACACCCCTCACAGTCGCTGATCGAATCATGCATGAAGGCGTGCCTTCTTGCGTGAGGAAAAATAATAATGATAATGCTGCTCCACTTAGCTTCAAAGTTCTCCCGTTGCGTTTATGTCGAAGTACGCTTCTCCCGTTTCGCCTTCTCTGCCGATGGCTCCACATTGCTTCCTTTCTCTTCTTCATCCCTTCCCACCTTTCTACGTGTTGTTTTCCGTTTCCACGGATGCAGAAACCCGAACTCGCCACGTTCTTGCTTCTCCGTTTTCTTTGTTTTAGTCTATTCTTGTTTCTCCTTTTCCGTTATCACTCAAATAGAATTCGTTTGTTTCCCTCCATTGCACGTCACGGTTGCGTTGTGCACGGGAGACAACGGTCTTCGATCTTTTCCTCTTGAAGGTGCTTCCCTTTCCTCCTACATCGAGTGCCCCTTCAATCTTTGCTTTTTTTTCCCCGACTAGCTCGCATTGTCTACGGACCGTGGAAGTGCCATTGCGGTAGAGCACACACAGACACACGCACCCACTGCCACTCCCCTACGCACCCACGTCCATCCTGAAAAGCGGCAGCACAAAGGCGTACATCTCTTGTTGCGGTTGTTCAAACAGTGCAGTCATTCGCTCATAAGCGGTCCCGCGGGGTTTTCGTCTCCTGTGCTTTCTGCTTTATCTCCTTTTGTTAAAAGCAAATCTCATTTCGACCTTTCATATTTGTGGCTATCTGGGTTATCAATGAGAAGCGAAGCGGTCAAAAACGAAAATCTACTGTTTCCACTATCACAAATGGCTCAAACGACCATCAAGACAGGTAGCGGGTTTGACGGTGAGGAAGATCTCCCGTTCAACGTGGCCACGTTCCAATGTGTCCCACTTCCAATTGACTCGCGGTACGATGCGTACGACGATGAAGATATGCCAACCAATTTGATGGCCTCCCGCTCCAACGTCCCTGGCATGACGCCGCAGGAGCTGATGGCTGCGCACCGCTCATCCCTTGCGGGGATATCAAATAGGCCCGATGCTGACATGCACAGCCTCACCTTGAGCCGCCATCAGGTGGAGCCCGAGGACATCTTGCAGGCCTCCATGGGTGATATGCCGGATGATGAGTACAACGAAGCTCTCAAGAGCTTCAGGTTTGGCGAATCCACGGATGGGGAATAGAGAATCAAGAAAAATGTTGCCGTTAAGACGGTTGCGTATGGTGGCTATTATTATTGTTTTTATTAATGATAAAACTAAAGATGAGCTGAATCGTGGGGGAAGTCTGCTGTGAAAACTTAGTCGAATGCCTTTTCGTGTTCTTTTTCTTCTTTATGACTCCGCCGTTCATTGTTTTCTTCTTTGCCATTGATTGGATTCTGTTTTTTTTTCTCTCTTGAGGAAGATGCTTCTTTTCATTAGATTTTCTTTGCTTTGGCTCGTTTTTCGTTGTTGTTTGCTTTGATCGAACCTCATTTTCTTTTCTCTGTATTCTCTTGTTAAAGGAAGACGGTGTTGCGAGTTTGCGTTGGTGCGAAGGGACGTAAACCCACGCGCACACACGCAAACTCCGTTTGATCTTCATCGCACGCCTATTTCCTCTGCGGTTCGGTACTTCTTCTCCCCCTTTTTCCTTTCCTTTTTTTTTCTTTCGCATAAAGCTCTGTTATTTTCTCTTCTCTCTTCTCAAAAGAGGAAAAAACTTATTCACGATGCTGTTTTAGGCGTGCGCGATGCGCGCCTTTGCTTCTGTTCCCGATTGATGGTGCTATGCAGAGCGCTTTGGTGTTGTTGTTCACCTGAGAAAACACCGATATATTTGGCTCTCGTGAGAACAAAGCGAAACCAAAATAATAATAATAAAACAAATATTCGTGTAGAGTACAATAAGACAAACAAAGCGGAGTTTTCTTCCAGTTCTCGTACTTGACCGAGGCAAGAGACGAGGTCACGTGTATTCAGACACATAGGCGCAACAACATTCTCATCTTGAGATTTCCTTCCTAAAAAGTCACCTCTCCCCTTTGAAAACAGTTTTTTTTTACTTAGAAAACGTAAAAGGGACCCTGTTTTCACGGGCGTTTAGATTGGGTTTGGTGTGCCGTGTCTGAGAAAAGGTGAAAAGCTATTTGGAGCATAAAGAGTACTTGTATCACTTCCTTTGCGACGCCTCCGCTAATGACTATATTCTTCTTGATGTCTGTCTTTCTTCTTTTGTTATTTGTCTGTTCTTTCTAAAAGGGCGAACGGATCTTGCCATTGTGTGTTCCGCTTCAGGTATGTGTGTGTGCGTGCGTGCATGCGAGACGCAAGTTCATTTCACGATCTTGCTGTTTCTCTTTTTGTTTTTCTGCCAGCATCTTCTCATTTGCTTTTTTTTTTCATCCGACCTTTTTTTGTAGTTCATTTTTCCCTTCTCCTTGTTGTCATCGTGGTTTAAGGCCGTCCATATATGTCTGCGAAGAAGGCTGTTCCTTCACTGGGCGCGAGTAATTGGTGAGCTTGCTTTGAGTTTTTCTTTTCTTTATTTATAACAGGCGTTTGTACTTTTTGTTCTGTGGATGCAATTGTCACTTGGGCTTCTGGATTCCCAAGGATCACTGCTGAGCATCTACGAGCATTCCTCAGAGAAACAAATATTGTTACTTTGCTGATCCAGTGTTTTTGGTTTTTTTTTTCGGTGCGTATTTGTTGCGGAATCGAATATGCGTGTGCTTTTGGCAACGCTATGGAGTGTAAGAGAAGACAGTTCCCACGTCTTTCTCTAGGTCATGTGTGATGCGCTGTATGAGAAGTCGGGAGGAGCTGTAATCTGAGCTTCCTCTCCTTCTTGTCTTCTTCCCGAGCCTACATGTTTTTTTCTTCCACTTTCTATTGAACTCTATTCTCCTCGGAAGTGGTCTCGAACTGCCTTCCCCTCCTCAAAAAAGGGAATAAATATATATGATGAATAGATGGGTTTTTCTACTATTACGTCTTTTTTCTTGTTTCTTGGCATCGTTGTCACCCACGTCTCGTTGCTTTATTATTATTTCAACAGTTTATATTCGCACTTCGCCTGCTGCAAGCTCCTGTCTCTTTCTTTCTCTTTCTTTCTCTTCCTTTTCTCCATGGAAGAGCGACGACGTTCATTGCGTAAAGGTCTGCTCGCTTGTTATATGTGCTCATCTTTCTATCTTTTTTGTTTTTCTTCCTCCCGAAAAATGTGGCCGAACGGCGATGATTCATGATGGCGGTGCTTTTTTGTACTTTTTTTCTCCTCTGTTTTTGCTTTCCTTCTCTCTCTCATTCCATCGGTAAATGGACACGTTTCCATTGCATATTTAGTTCAGGGAAAAGAGCTACAATTCCTCCCCTTTTCCCTCCTTTCCCTCCCTTCCCCCTTCATTTGGCGAGCTGCAAACTCGAAGAAGAAAGAGAGGGAAACGAGGTACGCAGAACACTATTTGCTAACGACCACGTATTTCCTCGTCAGCAGCGACGCACCGCAGGTGAGACCGCTTTGTTTGATTCTGCTCTTTTGATCTTTTCACTTTACCGGGTGGTGCTTCACCTTGGCCGTTGCGTTGCGTCCTTTGTATGCGTCTCTTCTGTGTGAACAGGGAAAGAAACCGCTATAACTACCATTTTTTCCTCTTCTTCTTCCTTTGCGACATCCGTGATAGTGGAAGGAAGTTGTATTCAAAGTGAAAGAGAAAACAAAGTTGCGAAATCGCACGGCGGGTGGGTCAGCACCCGGAATCTGCGAGGTGCGTACATCCGCTTGCCGACGGAGCAACGAAAACGCCACCTTTCCTACTTTCCTGCTCTTTCATCTTTGCCGGGTTTCCCTCTGCCTTCTCCTTTTGAGGATAAAACAACCACGAAAGATAAAAATTAAAAGAAGGCGACGGAGACAGCTGCGCACGGTAAGAGCGCCCTCCGTTTCACCAAACAGCCACAACAGCAAGCAAAAAGTACCCAGCCACACGGAAGCACGAAGGATTTGTCGGTGGTCATTGCGATGATCATCGCGATTGCCGCCTTTGTGGTGGTTTTTCTCATCTGCTGGTACCTCAACTTTCGTCCGCGGTCTACCAATCAACTCAAGCCGCTTTACACGAGCCGTAGCCGGCCGGAGAAGGTGCAACGGTGCGATTATGTCGTCGTTGGTGCCGGTGCGGCGGGCTTGTCGGCCGTCGCGGCGTTGCTGCACCAAACCTCCGACGACTCCCACGTACTGCTGATCGAAGGCGGTCCAGATCCGCAGCCCTCCTCTGCGCTGACACTCCTGTTAAGCGTGGGACGGCGGGACCGTCTGCTGTCCTTCGCACCCGACCTCGTCCGTGTCCCTGCGGAGGCGCTGCCGCGTGGGGCCAAACCCACATTTATGGGTCTCCCCACGCCTGACGAGGGCTACCAGGTTCAGCGGCCCTGGCACTTCTCCAAAGTCGAGGAGGACAAGGTCGCAGCAGCAGCAGCAGCAGTGACCACCGCGGCGGAGTCGAAAGCGAACCGGTATCGTCTACTGCAGTACACCCCGCTTCCCCGCGGCGTGGGGGTGGGCGGGACGGGGCTGCTTGATTGGGGCATGCACCTCAACTCCATCTGGCCGGCGCACGACGTGGCCTCGGCCTCCGCCGGACCCACGACGGCGCTGTGGGCCCGCGTGCCAGTGCACTTTCCCGCCCTCCGCAACCCCCTCTCCTGGGCCTTCGCAGAAACGGTGAAGACGGCAGAACTGGCGCCTCCGTACCTCCCGACGGCGGATGCGCCGGTAAAACACGGGACCGTCTTTCCCGCCTACTTGTACCTGGACAAGGACGGACGCCGCCTTGCAATGCCGTCCGCGGTGCTGGCCGACATCGCACCGGACGTGCTGCGCAGGCGGCTGAGTGTCTTGACCGGTTACACGGTGGTCGACGTGGAGCTTGAAAACAGCGCAGCCGATAAGGAACGAGAAGAGGAGGCAGACATCGCGGAGAAGCAAAGGCTGCGTCGCGTCTGCGGCGTGTGTGTGCGTCGCAGCGGCGCACCCTCCACGGAGAAGCCGCAAACCATTCTCCTAACAAAAGGTGTGGTGCTCTCTGCAGGGGCGGTGCACTCACCTCAACTCCTCCACGACATTGTCGCGGCACATAATCTCACGCTTCCGGTGCCGTTGCCGACTTCTGTTCCGCTTCGGGATGCTGTGGCGCTGCCGTTGATTTTTGCATCCATGCCGGCGGTCTCTGCGGATTCCTTCAACGCACGTGACACGAAGGGAGCTGCGATGTGGTGGATGACGCAGCGGGGTCCGTTTCTCGCCCCGCTCGGCGACACCGCCGCCTCTCTTCCGCTGCCCCAAATCGGTCCGCAGGCGGAGCTGCGAATTTTGCTGCTGCCCTTTGGCGGGCGGGATGCAACGCGCTTCAAGAGCATGGGCTGGGACACGGTGTTGGCCACGCCGTTGCAGGCCTACACGATGCTGCTGATTGTGCAGGGCATCGATGGGTTACAGCATCAGCTGACGCTGAACAAGACGATTGCGCCACCCGGCGCGGCGCACGCGCTGGGGCTGTGCCCCCACCACCCATCACCGACACTGTCAGAAGAAGTTCACCGCCAAGTGCAGGAAGCGCTCTTATGTGGCATCAAGGAGTGCCGACGCCTTACCAAAAAGCATCCCTTGTCTAGCCTCTCCCTCCACCCTGGCGCAGAATCCGTGGACTTTACGTGTCTCGTGCCGGTGGATGAAGCGAAGGCGGTGCGGCTGGCGCAGCTGTCACGGCAGATGCCGTCGAAGCGCACCGCCCGCAACAAGGCGGAGCTGAACGAGTTGATGCTGTGGGCGAGGCAGCAGCTCATGACGGAGCCGTACATGCGGCGCTACGTCGATGCCCACGCGTACTGGTTAGGCTTTGCGAGCGGCAGCAGTGAGACGTTTTTGGCTTCTCCGAGCTCGTCGATGAGGGTGGCCGGTCTCGAAAATGTCGTGGTGGGAGATGCGTCGGCCGTGACGGCGGAGCAGTGGTCCACTGTGGGGAAGCGGGACACGCTGGCGGCGGCCAGTCGCAGCACCACCATGCACGCTGCTGAGAAGGCGGTGACGGAGCTCGTGAAGGCGCCTTAGAAATCCACATCCTCCGGGAGAGGTGTCGTAGAGGATGGGGCACGACGGACCTGTACTGTGTTGCGCCGTGCAACCTCGTTGGATTGTGTTTCTTCTTTTTCCTGTTTCTCGACGTCTCACGGAAACCTTTTTGCGGCATTTTTTTTCTTACCTTTGGGCTAAAAGCGATGCGTTGTTTGCGACAACAACCACAAAAAGAAATAACAGTGCTGCCTCACAGTAGTTAACGTTTATTTTATTATTTTTATTTAAAGAAAAAGCAATGCAACACTAAGATGGCTCGCAATTCGTGTCACCGTAAAGAGCTCAATGATGGAAATATTGTATTTATTCGCTGTGCAGAGCAACCAACCGCGTACTGGAAGCGATAAAGACGGCACTCTGCATCGCTGAGTTGTGGTGATCATCTTTCCTTCTCTCGGTTTCTTTTTTTGTCGTTAGCTAAGAAAAGAAGTGCTCCGCAGCAGATTTGCAGGACAGATATGCGCGGCACGATATGCAGAGCCGATGCATTTGGTTATCGACTGAAGAAAGAAAAACCACGCCCCTCCTCCGCTCTATTGCTGTCCACGCTCAGAAGCTCAACGCTGCCCAATGAGCAGCAACACAGTTCACCTTTGTTTTCCGTACCAGCTGTGCACGAAACAACCGGTCTACCCAAGGGAGAACAGCACTCTCACCTTTCACAATCAGCGTCCATAATAACACATCAAAACAGCCATAGACTTAGATTTTTAGGCTGCACGCTAGCATGCCGCGTTCACCGGCATTGGCGCTGTCGGATCCGGAAGTGCTAAAGCGGGTTCAACACCTTGGCGACGCCCTGGCGGCGTCCATTGCACAAAACGATCCGCCGCCCCTGGACCCCTTCCAATCTCCTCGTCGAAGTGAGGATGGATGGCAGCACCAGGTGAAGCTGTTGGAGGACCTTGCCCTGCTTATTTCAGATGGCGTCTCTGCCCGCCTCGCCTTCGTCGGCTGGGTGTCGCTGTACCTGAAAAACGCGCTCATCTCGCTGTTAGAAAGTCGACGTTCCGCCGTGGCGCTGGCGGCCATGGCAGTGCTGAACTGCCTCGTGCTGCGGTCCTCCTCTACAAGCCGCACGGCAGCCTCAACGATTTGCTCGTGGTTTACGAAAACGTTGCTGCGCCTGGCTGCAAGCCCGTCGTCCGTCACCGCCGTCTCCACGGCAGCCTCAGCGCTGCTCACCTCCATGGCCGGTGGGTGCCTGCTGACACTGGAGGGTCTCAACTTCGTCATTTCCGCGTGCGCCGCGATAAGTGCGGCGGTGCGTCGTTGTGCAATGCGGGTGCTGCAGACCTACTTGCTGGGGGCTCGTGGCACGCCACACCAGTTGGCCGCCAGCGCGTACGTCGACGCCGTCCACCGTGTACTCCGTGACGGGGTGACGGATGCCGATGCGACGGTGCGCGCCGATGCCAGACGGTGCTTTTGGTCGTTGCACCTGTTGGAGCCGGCGTCGGCGGCGGTGCTGCTGCGGGTGTTGCCGCCAAACGTCCGTCGTCTGCTCGCTGAGGAGCGTGGGCGCGTGCTGGAGGACCTCCAGGCGGTGGTGGCGACGCCTGTCCAAGCAGCCGAGGCGACCCCTGCGACGCGGCAACAGGTGGGGGCGCGGCTTGCCGGCCCTCGGACGGAGGCGTCGCGCACGATGACACTCAAGGACGAGCTGCAGGCGGCGGCGGCACGTCGAACACGTTCGCACGGGTCGCGCTCTGTCTCGCCGTCCACACGACACCGTCAACTGCTGCTCCTAGCGAAGGACCTCCCTTACGACCCCGAAAAGAGACCGATAGTCGTCCATACCGCTCACCCGCTGTATGAGGAGGTAAACACGAAGTCGCGGCGGATGTCCCTGCTGAACGCCATGGAGAGCACCGACTGGTCTGTCCGCCGCGCCGCCATTCTACAGGCGTGTGAATTGTGCGAGGATGGTAGACTAGCGGATGACATGCCAACGTTTTTCTCCGTACTCTTACTGCGACTGCAGGACACTCAATTTCGAGTGGTCGAAGCTGCGCAGGACTGTCTGCGGTCTTGCCTCCAGTATCGTCCTGCCACGACGCAGGAATCCTTGCGCGGGTCGTTGAACAGCTACTTGAATGCGATCTTTCGGAACACGACACACGTGAAGCCGACGGTTCGCCACGGGGCTCGCATCGTATTAGACATGCTGACGCGTCTCCACGAGTCGCCCGCGAAGCTTCTGGAGGCGGTACTCCGCAGCATCGATGATGCCGGCGGCTACGCTGTGGAGCAGCGGATGGCGGAGTTTCTCCTGTACTTTGTGTTGGTGCACCCCTCCCTTTTTGCGCTGCAGTCCATCACCGGCGCCACAGTGCGATGTGCCGTCACGCACATATCTGGTCCGCCGGCAGATCCGTCAGCGGAGGTGCATCGTGTTGCCGCGGCGGCTGCCGTGACGGCCTGGTCGAAGGTACTCGGCGTGCTCTCGCTGATGGGTCCGGAGGTGTTTCGCGACACCTTTGAGCGGCTGTCTCCGTTGCAGAAAGGCACCGTTCATGCGGCTTTTCGGGAGTGTTTTATCACGCCTCGAAGTGGCAAAGAGAAGACCAACGCGCAGGACTTCGACAACTCAGAATTTTTGACCAAAATAGCGTGCGTCTTTGCGGAGCAGCTGAAAGAGGCATACGCAGCGCAGCAGATGCGGCTCTCCACGCGCGGCAGGCGTGGGCAACCTTCGAGCACGCAGAGTCTCGGTGCAACCTCCCCTCCCCTCCATTTCGTCCCACCAGCCGTGTTTCCACCACTGCTGAAGTCGTTGCTGATGTCGCCCCCGCCAGGCGACAGCAGTAGTGTGAGGCAGCCTTCGCATCTCGCTCAATCTCATGGTGCGACTCCCCAACACTCTACCTCCTTTAGAGCGAACAAGAGTTCCAAACAGGCAGAAGATCACGCAGCGGCGTTTCGACGGTCCTTTGTCTCCACCCTTGCACTCCCATCTGAGACAGCAGGTGAGCTGAGCCCCGCGGACGCTGTGACAGCCGCCTTCTACAACAGCGTCGCCGCGCCGTTGAAAATGGGCGACGGCGAGGCGGTTTCTCACAACGCGCCTGCGCAGTTTCTCCACGAATGGTCGTCCTGCAGAGATGCAGCCGCGAAACGTGCCGCTCTCCTGCGCGTCGCCTTCGCGCTGAGGCACCACGCAACTCGCCAGCGAAACGTGTCTTGTGCGTTTGGAGGGTGCGACGGTGATCAACAGCCGGAGTGCGTGCCGGAGGAGGCGGAACGCCTCTTGCAGTGCTGGGAGCGCGAGGTAGGCGGGGCCGAGTACGCCTGTGATCACCGCTTGCGCTGGGCGGTGTTCGATGCGTTGGAGGCCCTGCTCGGTTGGTCGTCAGCTCGATCGGCCGTGGCACGACAGCTGACTCGGGTCATTACCATGTGCCGCCACGGCATGGATGATGCGTTTGTAGAGGTGCAGCTGCAGGCGACCACGTGCTTTGCTACCGCCGTCTTGAAGCGCAAACTGCCGCTTGATTTTTGCCTCGGTGCGCTTGCCAGCTGTCTCTCCAGGTGGATGGACGGGCCGGCACGCGACGCGGCGACGCCGGGTTGGCTGGAGCTGCTGCGCATGCTGCAACGACTCTTTGAACAGGAGCTGGACACACAACTGAAAGCCTCAAAGGGCGCCACCGGGATGCGGGTGGACGGGCAACAGAAGGATTCCGCCACCGCCGCCTTCACCGTTACATCGTCGGTTCTGCAGCGCGTTATCGCTGTGGTGTGTCAGTGCCTGACCCACTGCAATCCGGCAGTGCGGCTGTCCGCGGTGCTGGTGCTCGCAGCGCTTCTGCACGCAGTGGGAGAGTCTACCGCGGCATCGTTTTTGACTGCGTTGACGCCGGCACAACACCACGTGTTGCGTGTGTATCGTGATCGGGTGCCCATCAGCGTTGAAGACGGCTCTTAAGGGAAGTTGCTTTTTTTTTTCTGCCTCCTTTTGTCTCGTTTTCTCTATTTGCTCCTCTTTAGTTTTAACTGCTCGAACCGTCTTCGCAACGGTGGGTTATTTCTTCTTAAACACCTGCCTTCGATAGCTGATTCTTTTACGGATCTTCTTTCTGCTGTTTCTCCTACGCAAAGAGCATCAATAACAAAAATCTCTTTTCACTCTGGACGGCGGCTTTACTCTCGTTGAGGCACTTTAAATGCACTCTTGCTCACATGCTCAAGGTGACTACGTGTAGTGAGCTTTCTGCGAAATAAGAAGAGGAAGTGATCCCTGCGTATGCGCGAGAACGCGTGCTCTTCTTCTTGGGACGCTGATTGGTGCGGCAATTGCAACGCAACGGGTAAGTGCTCCACCCCTCTCTCTCTCTCCTCTTCTTCTTCTTGTTTTTTCCCTTTACGATACTCTCTCTTGAAAACAGGGAAAATAGTTAATGTTTTGTCGTTTATTTTTCTTCTTTCAAACCACCCTAGTAAACCGAACAGCGTAAGCAGTACAACATCATGTCCTACGTCGTGTACGCGGTGGAGAATGCGGATCGCATGATTCTGATGGGTCCTCGGGTCGCTGATCAGCCGACCTTCAAGACCATCACACTTAGCTGGATCCAGGCGCCGAAGCTGGCCCGCCGCATGGCCACGGGTGGCTTTACGCCGGAGGAGCCGTACGCTTACGAGGCCGCCGAGCTGATCCGCTCCACCTTCATCGGCAAGCAGGTGCAGTTTGTCGAGGACTACTACATCGAGGCGCTGCAGCGCAGTGCGGGTCGCATCATGGACGCGAAGGGTCACGAGGCAACAGGCATGCTGCTCAAGGAGGGCCTCGCGTCGCTGCCGGACCGCATGCCGCCTCGCATGGAGAAGGAATTGTACGACATCTACGCCCAAATGTCTGCCGCAGCTCGTGCGGCAAAGAGAGGTCTTTTTAGCCTTGACGCCGCCAAGCATGTACGACAGATGACGTCTTACACGCCGGAGGAGCTGGCGGAGAAGATTGAGGGCATCAAGGGCCAGACACTGCAATCCCGCATTGAGAAGGTGGTGTCGCCCACGCTGATCATCATATCCGTGAAGGAGCTCGGCGACACGCAGTTCGGTGCTCACCTGACCGGCGTGACCTCGAAGGACAACGAGGACGAGGCGGTGAACGCGCAGGCAAAGTTCTTTCTGGAGCGCTTCCTGTTGAACCGCAACGTCAACGTCCAGTACGACGGCCTCGACAGCTACAAGAATGTGCTCGTCTCCATCGTGTCCTCCAAGGGCTCCTTCCAGAAGGAGTTGCTGTCGAACGGGTACGTCAAGATCCAGAACGCCACGCTGTCGCTCTCGGACCGCATTGACGAGCTGACGGCTGCAGAGGCCGCCGCAAAGAAGCTGCGGCTGGGGTGCTGGAAGAACTACGTGGAACCGGCAGAGGCGGCGGAGCCGGCAGAGGCGGGTGAGGGGGACGTCGCGGGTGCCAATGGCGAGACGGCGGAGGGTCAGAATGGGGAGCAGAAGCCGCAGGCCGCTGCCGCGCAGCACGTGGCGAAGCCCGTCGGTCTTCCGACGACGCTGCCGGACGGCACCGCGGGCCCTGCCTACACCGGGCCTGTGGAGTTCGTCGGTACCCTCGTACAGGTGGTCCACGGCGACACTGTCGTGATTCGCAATGACGCCAGCGGCCAGCTGATCCGTGTCTCCCTGGCTGGCGTGCGCAGCAGCAAGAACATCGACCGCGACCAGGACGGCAACTCCCCCGAAACACGCCTGACCTACCACGACTACTCCTGGGAGGCGAAGGAGTTCCTGCGCAGCCGCTACATCGGCGCGAAGGTGGTGGTGCAGGTCGAGTACGCGCGTGTGATCCCCGAGACGCGGGAGATCCGGCCAGCGGCGACGGTGCAGATTAAAGACACCGGCGTGAACATCGGCGTCGCCCTGCTGGAGGCCGGCTACGCCACCTTCTTCCTCGGCAAGAACGACAAGTGCAGCAAGACGAGCGAGCTGGCCGCCGCTGAGGAGGCTGCAAAGGAGGAGCCGAAAGGCGTCCACCGCGACATCCCCGGGGCGCCGATGAAGGTGCTGGAGCTGAGCCACCTCGGCGAGACCCGCAGCCGCTACTACCTCAGCTTCCTTCAGCGCGGCATGCAGGGCAGCCGTCCGCCGCCGCTGAAGGGTGTCGTGGACCTGGTGCTGGGCCCCAGCTCCCTGCGTGTGTACATCCCGAAGGAGAACTTCCAAATCCCCGTCAAGGTCGCCGGCGTCATGACCCCGTCCACCGCCTTCAACCCAAATGAGAAGGCGGACCCGTTCGCGCAGGAGGCGAAGGAGTACGTTATCGGCATCGCCCAGCAGCGCAACGTCACGATTCAGGTCTTCACCTCGGACCGCGCCGGCAACTTCATCTGTGCCGTCGTGCTGGAAGACGGCACGAACCTCTCCGTCGCGTTGGTGACGGAGGGCTACGCGACGGTGGCAAATGTGGACCGCCTGCCGTTTGCCCAGCAGCTCATTGAGGCAGAGGGCGAGGCGCGGACGGCGAAGAAGCACATATGGTCCGCTGAGGGCGGCATCCCGAAGCGCGCGGTGAAGATGGAGCAGGAGCGGGCGGCGGCCAACCCGCACTCGCTCGCCCGCGTGCTGGATGAGAGCGCCGCCTTCACGCCATTCATGATCACTGAGGTCGCTGAAGATGGCCTCTCCGTCTACCTGCAGGGCTACGATGCGGAGCAGGACAGCAAGAAGGGTCACATCCAAGACCTCATTAACCGCACCGTGGCGGGGGCCGAGTACACGCCGAAGAAGGGCGAGCGCGTCATTGCGCAGTACAGCGGCGACAAGACGTGGTGCCGTGCACAGGTGCTGAAGGCGCCGCGGGAAAGCAAAGTGGAGGTGCAGTTCATCGACTTCGGCAACACCGAATCGGTGCCGCTGAAGAACATTCGCGCCGTTCCGCGCGGCCCCGAATACGCGGCGGTGCGTGACACCCCAGCCTTTGCCAAGCAGGCCCGCCTCGCTTACCTGAAAGGGGTAGACCAGAACGAGGTGTTTGCCGGGATGGCCTACGCTGCGGTGGAGGAGTACGCGGACGGCGAGGTGCTGGCCAGGGCGGTGTACCGCGACGGTGCCGGGCACACGTACTACACCGTGACGGCGAACGAGAACGTGTCGTCGCTGAGTGAGATTCTGCTGCAGCGTGGCTTGGCGCTGCTCGACCGCCGTGCGGCGAACGTGGACCCGAAGGATTACCACCGTCACGAAGCCGCGCAGGAGATTGCTCGCAAGGGACACAAGAATTTGTGGCAGTACGGTGATATCGACGAGGGTGATGGGGATGAATGAGAATCTATTGGCTGATTCCTTTCCGCTATGTTTGTAGCGCGAAAGGGCGTAGAGGAGCGTTTGGCACTGAAGCGGCTGCGTTGCGGCCGTTTGTTCGGTTTTTGCACATTCGTGTGTGTGTGTGTGTGTGTTTTCCGCGATGCTCTGTTGTTCAGCCTCTCGCCGCATGGCGTTGCTTTCGCGCTCATGAGCGGAGACTGAAAACACGAGAAAACGCAACCTGTTTTCACCGCGTTGCGTTGCTTTTGTTTTTGCTGTCTTAAGTGCGCCTTTATTACTTTCCTTTTTTTTTGTTACAACTCTCTCTCTCTCTGTTGTTCTTGCGTTGGTAGCTGGTACGTCGTTGCGACCTCTGGGCTGAGCGTTGCAACAACGAACCATGCTGAAGCAGCAGCGCGCACGCGAGCGAGCGAGAACAGCGCTTTTGCGCACCCTTTTTTTCTTCTTCTTCTTTTACCTGAGGCCTCATCTTCAGTTTTTTTTTGGTGTTTCAACTCTTCCAGCGGAGTTTTGTGTGAGTACCGAACCGACGAGAGTTTCATAGTCCCGCTTTCTCAGGGTGACAGGCGTGACGTGCTCGAGCGGGTTTCTTTTGTTATTCTTCGTGTTTGTGGCGTGTGCCACTTCTGCGTTGTGCGGCGAAATCAAGAAAACGGTTGTGCTCGCCAACCGACATCTCCCGTTTTCTTCGCTGCATTTTTTTCTTTTGAGGTACTTCTGGTTCTCCTCGCTCCTCTGTGTCTAAAGAAAAACTGATGGTGTAAACTTCAAATGTCAACTATATGTGTGTGCGTTGCGTGTGTATTTTGGTGTGGATTGTAGTTGTCTCGAATAATGCTGAACGCTTCTTCTGTGGCGGCTGACACGATGCCGCACCATCGACTTCTGGTGCCTATTTCTGCTTCTCCTCCGTTGGCCTGTCCGCGCGAGGGCGGCACGAAAGAAAAGGAAAGGAAGGAAGGAAGGAAGGAGAAACAACGAGCGTGGGTTTTGTGTTTCTGTTTTGTACAATGTCGTGCGCATTCTTTATCTTTTGGTTTAGACCTCTCTTTGTTGTTGCCAACGCGTCGAAACGGGAACCGATGAAAGACAGGAAAAACATGCACTCTACATAATAATAATAATAAAGAGAGTGTGAAAGGTTGACGGACGGAGAGGCTCCTCCGTTATACAAGGAAGGAAAAAAGATGCAGCCTTTACGCGGAACGGAACGCACAGCTGTTCACTCAACTCCCACTGCACAAAACCGTGCAATTGTTGTTCTCGTTGTGCGCTTACGGACTGTGACTTACGCCTCTTTCCTAGAGAGACGGGTGCTGTTTTTCACACCTCATGGAAAGGCGATAAACCTAGACGGCCACGTTGCTCCCTGCAACCAGCTTTTTAGGGATGGGGAGTGCAACGAGCCTGTTTGGTAAGTGTGTTTATGAGGAGCGATGTACTTATTGTTGTTGTTGGCGCTTTACTTTCTCTGGTCCTTCTCTTCAAGGTTTTCATCTCATACATAATTCCCGAAATAAAAATTTGGTTGCAGTTCTTTGCCATTTGCATGCGGACGAAACAAATCAAACAGAACAGCTCTATTGTTATTATTGTTATTATCTGAGTGTAAATCTGCGAAGTGTTTACGTTGTTCTTACGATTTAACCTAATTCTATTTAATAGCCTACTATCTGAATTCGCTAGCCGTCGTTGTGTATGTGTTTGCGTGTGTACGGTGTGTGGCCTAGTGAGGTTTAAAACCAGCTGAATCTACTATTACCGTGATTACTAGGACGTTTGTGTGTGTGCCTGGCTCGTGCGTCATCGTTGTCGGCGACACAGCATCACTACTGGTTTCGTAAGCCCTTCATATATATATATATATTAATATTTTTTGTTGCTGCTCTCAGCCTTCCCTTGCCTACATTTATCTCCACTATATACACCTATATTCCCTTCACGCAAACACTCGTCTTTTACCGCATTGGCTACGACAGAGAGACGGAAAGAAACAGAGAGACAAGTGTTGTATCGGTTCTGTTGTCTGAACTGATTTCGGTTATATATATATATTGTTGTGTCGTGCGCTTCCGTCTTTTTGTTTGTGTGTGTGTGTGTGTGGCTGTGCGCATCTACAACACTGTCCCGTAATCTCTGCTTACCATAACGTTGCAGTTGCGAACGTCTGACCCGAATGTCCGCTCTCCCGCACATCCAAAAGGAGTTCCGCAACCTCACGAGGGACCCGCCGGCGGGCTTCCGAGTGGAGCTGAAGGACAACAGTTTCTTCACCTGGACCGTGTGGTTCACCGGGCCGGAGGGCACGCCCTACGCCGGTGGCCAGTACAAGGCATGCATGACCTTCCCAAAGGAGTTCCCCATGGAGCCGCCAACCTTCCGCGTGCTGTCGTCTTTTTGGCACCCCAACGTGTACCCGGATGGCCGGGTGTGCATCTCCATCCTGCACCCCCCGGGCGTGGATGAGATGAACTCTGAGGAGACCGCCATGATGCGCTGGACGCCTGTCCAGACAATCCGATCCGTGCTGCTCTCCATCGTATCGCTCTGGAGCGATCCCGACCCGAAGGACGCCGGTGCGCCGGCGAACGTCGATGCCCTGGTGCAGTACCGCAACAGCCGTCCCGAGTTTGATGCGCGGTGCAGGGAGCTCGCGGCAAAGTCGCTGACTGAACTGCCGCCGGACTTCGAGGCACCCTCGATGGAGGAGCGGGTGGAGGTGACGAAGGCGCCGGGGAACACCTTCGACTACCTGGCCTCCGACGATGACGAGTTGGATGACGACGTTGACGACGACTTCGACGACTTCAACGCGCCCCCCGCACCGCCGTCTGCGACCAGCGGGTCTGCTGATCCCGCCAAGAAGTACGACGAGGAGCTGCGGCAGCTTCGCGCAATGAATGTGGGCGAGGGCAAGAGCGATGCGGAGTTGCTGAATCTGTTAGTAAAGTATCGCGGTGAGCTGGCGAGTGTGATAGGTGATTTGTGCTGAAGTGTCAGTGTTATTATTATTATTATTATTATTATTATTGTTATTGTTTTAAATCCAGAGTCTCTACTGTTATTTTGGTTGAGTGTATCTGTGTACATTCTTCATGCAGCATCGCTTTGCGCTATGCAGCCTTGTTCAAGCCTTTCTTTTTCTTCTCATTTCTGGTGCGTTCTCAGCTGCGCATCTTTCTATTCGTATGTATACCATTCTTCGTTTTAAATTGCTTCTGACTGTTTTCTTTCTCTTTTTTTTTTCGCCAATGATCAGTGATTGTTCCACAACGCTTTGTTCTGTAATATCAAATCCGTTTCGACTCCATCTCCGCTCTTACTCACGTTTGCGTCGTGTTCTTTACCTTTTTTTTTTGAAGGAGGAGCTTCATTGTGGTGTCTTTCATAGGCATTCTTGAGCAATAATATATAATGAAACGAAGGTCTATGTGTGTTTTGGCTTCCGTTCCACGGACAGTTTTTGTTTCTGTCATGTTTTTGGTGCGTTGCGATGTGCCTTCAGTGGAGGAGGTGTGCGTGTCCGTTTTCGACGCTTCTGTGCAAACGGGTCTCCGATGAGGAATCGGAGAAAGTAAAAAAAAGTATAACGACCTGACCGAAGATGGCTGTGCTAGAGAGGGGGAAACAATGATGGAGCCCCCGTTTTTTTCTTCTGCGAAGGAGGTTTCTTTCGCATCCAGTCTTGAGAGCGTCTCGAATAAGCCTCTAACCGAAACGGTCTATTTCGTACAGTATTCGATGCGTACTGTTTTGTTCTTTGACTGCTGAACGTCAGTGCGTGGCAGGGCTGAGAGTTTTGAAGTGGACAGACCGAAAAACACTATTTCATCTTGTTGCGTTGTTTGCAAAAAAAAAATAATTCAGTTGTGAACACCGCTCGTTATGTTCAGTCGCAGCGGCTGCTGTCCTCTCTTTCACACTTCGTCACTTCGCGTGCATCCTCAATTTTTGTTTCTTGCTTCCTTTCTTCTTCCTAACCACAACGCGTCTCCCTTATCTCGTCGTCAAGTGTTGGCTCTTGCAATCAGTTTTTTTTCTCCCCATCCTCTTCAAGAGCTGCCGTTGCTTTTCTTCCGTGAATATATTGGAACCCTTCAAAGCACGCGCCGTTCTTCATGCCGGCCAAAGCGGTTCCACCCAACACGCGTAGCAAGTCCCCGGGCTCCGCGTCCTCGCATGTCTGCAGCCAACAGTGCAGCCTGCCCGTCTGGGACGATGCCCAAATCGCACAGGAGAACTGGGGGAGCCCTCTAATCGCAACGTCCTCCGGCGGGGGCGGCACCGATGGCGGTCAAGACGCGGGATGGCAAAGCGCCGCCAAAACAAAATCCCCCGGCGCACACGTCGCAGCGTCTGGCGGCGGGGCGGAGGCCATTTTCCACGATCAGGCAGGACATCAGTGTGTGACTGACTTCATCCAGGCGTGTCGGACGGCCACAGACGACGCCGCCCCCACGGGGGTAACGGTGTCGGTTGATTCACCCACATCGGGTGAGGTGATGTGGAAGCGGCCAGTGGATATCTTCCGCCCCTTTCGCCCCGTCGTGCACCGCAACGCGACTCCATTTCTCAACCCCTACGCTTCGGAGGATGCGCTAACCCCGATGGAAATCACCGTCGCGGAGGAGCCGTGCCGCGCGCCGTCCGTGACGGGTGCAACAACGACGGCTGCAGCGATCGGCGCAGGTGCCGGCAACAGCAAGAAGTCGAACGCAGGAACGGCTCGCAGCGCTGAGGGCGCCGCGGCGGCCGTCGCAGAGGCGTTTCATCAGCAGTACCCCGAGGCGGTGACCGTGCTGGAGGACTTCGTCGGCGACGACGTTACGCGGTGGTCGCACTGCTCACGGATGGAGGCCGTCCGCCGCTACCGTGCGCTGCCGGTGCTGATGCAGCCATACGACGGTGCCCTCGTCGCCGGTTGTGCCGAGACTCCGGCGGAGGCGTGCGGGTCGCGGTACAGCACCGCCCTGCGGCACAAGCTGAAGCAAGCGGAGCAGCTCTCCGCCCTCGCCGAGGCACCGCCGTTTTTGATGACGGCGCTGGACAGCGCCTTGTTGGCCGTGGAGCGAGCCCAGCGCTTCATTCCGGCGGGGTCGTACCTGTGGGAGCTGGTGCACCCGCACGCCCCTGGCACCTGCCACCCGGTGTACAACCCGTTCGGCAAGTACGCGGTGAAGCTGTTTATCGCCGGTGCGTACCGCAAAGTCATTGTCGATGATCGCCTGCCGGTGGATGTGCTCGGCCGCCCGCTACTGACGACGACTTCATTGAAGGAGCTGTGGCCGGCGTTGATTGGCAAGGCGATTGTGAAGGCGTTGGGCCCCGTAACCGGGGTGGAGGCGCTGGTCGCCTCGCCCGAGTTGATTGTGTCGGTGCTGATGGGAAATTGGGTGCCGCAGTACCTCTCCCCGCGTCACGCACCGGTGTCGACGATGACGGCCCTCCTCTTGTACGAGCGCCGTCTGAAGAAGCTGTCGACGATCCCCACGCCGCTGCTGCAGGACGCGCAGCCCACCTCGCCGGGGAAAGGCGACAACGCCGCACAGGACGCCGACCGTGCGATCAAGAAGGACTTGAAGAGCGCAGGAAGTGGTGACGGTGGCGGCATGCACGCCCCTCGTCGACGATCCTCTGCGCATAGCAAGCGCTCCACCGTGAAGAAGAACAGCAGCGCGACCGACAGCTCGCAGACAGACGAGCAGCAGCCTCTCTACGCCTCGGAGTACTGCTCCGCCACCGTTGATGAGCCGATCCCCGACCAATCCATGTACGTGTGCGGGCTCCGCGCTGTCCCGGTGCAAAACGGTTCTGTTGATGCTGCCGCTTCTGCCGTTGCTAGTGCCCGCCCGGCTTACCAGCTCCTCACCATACACGCCATGAAGCCCTTTCGGAACACCTTTGCGTTACTCCTCCACACCACACCGCGCATTCAGCTGACGGAGGGCGTTTTCGAAAAAGAAAAGGACGCCGATGACGTGAGTGCGCTGCAGCGCTGGAGCAGTCACCAGTACCGCCAAGTCCACGACACGGTCAAAACCCGCGCGACCAGCGCCAGCGCAGGCGACACCGCGACAGACTTGCTGTCGCCCACTACGGCGACGGAGATGGTGGTGGTCGACAACGTACGCAGCCCATCCGTCACGGCTTGCTGGCTCACGTTGGAGGAGTTCATGGCGCAGATGGAGCAGGTGGTGGTGTGGCGCGTACTGGAGGGCACGTACGCGCACGAAAGATCCATCACGGGAGAGGCAGTGCTGCAGTACAGCGGGACGGGGAGAGCAGGGGACGGCACCACTAGCGGCAGCAGCAATAATAAAACCGATTTAGCGGCTTCCTCCGCGAAGCAGTCGCCTGCATCCGTCAGTCTGAAAGGCGGCCATCCACCACGTGAGGGGTCGCATGCGGGTTCGACACCGACGGCGATGCGCAACAGCAAACCGGCCGCTCAGGCGCAAGACACGTTGTACCCATCGACAATCGCGCCCACGTGTGTGTGGTGGAAACTGACGGCCGCTACCGCGGTGGAGGCGTTCGTGGTGGTATCGAGCCCGACGCTGACAGAGGCCCTTCCAACAGTGCCTAGCGGCAGTACTGGTACTCCTGTTGCTGCTGCGGATGCGGCGGTGGTTGCGACTGCTGCTGACAATGATGCGTTGAACGTGGTGTCGGCGCAGGATCTTGCAGCTGCGCGTGAGCGACGCGTAGAGCTGCATCACTTCCAGTGGGAGCGCGCCGAACCGCTCAACCACGTCGGATCCGTCGCGTACACCGACGGCGCGCTGCGCTCGACGGAGCTGCGGTTCCGTCCCGGCACGCACCTGCTGCGGGTGGATCTCCACAACCTTCAAGCGGCCGACACCATCGCCTTTCTCTCCGACGCCGTCATGGAGGTGCAGCTGGGCTTGAGCAACGAGTTCAGCCACGATGGCTTTGCCACCGTGACGGACGCCGGCACGCACCCTGCTATGCCGCTGCTGGACGTGGAGTACATCTGGCTGAAGCGCGTCTTCACGCTGGCCAAGCCCACCGCTCTGACGATGGTGCTGTCGACGCTGGACGCGGCAGAGGACTTGGCTGTGCACCGTCGTGTGAACACTGCCACGCAGCGGGCCCCTGCCAGCGCCGGTGGTGCTGCAGCCGCCGCGGGGGGCAAATCCGCGCACGGCAAAGGCGGGTCTCCAGCGAACGTACGTGGTGGGGCCGCTGCGGTGAACAACGCCGCCTCGGCCTCTTTTAAGAAGGGCAGCTCGGGTGTGGCGGCCGAGGCCAGCAAAGAGCCGCCGCGGCCGTCGGCCATCGCCGGCGAGGCGTCAGAGAGCCGAGCCGAACTGCGAGGTGTATCCATTCTCCGCTTCACCACCTTAGTGTTGGTGAACCTCGACAACCCGAAAGACTTCCGGGTCGGCAGTGCTGGACGATTGGTGCAGCTGCAACTGGAGCCCAACGAGAAGGGCTACCTCGTTGTTGCCTACACTTCCGTGCCCGCTGCGCTGCTGAGTGACACCGCGCTACGTGAACAAGACCATCTGGTGGACGAGGTATCCGATGTGTTCCACATGGTGCGTCTCCCCACTGTTCCAACAGGTACTGTCGAACTGGATTCTCCCTTGCCGGTTGACCTGCAGAGTTCGAGCAACACCGGCATCACTCCCGCCGTGCCGCTGTTCCCTGCAGGTCAGTGGAAGTTGACGCTGCGCTCCGATGCGGAGCTGCAGGCCTTTGACAGCGTCGTGCACAACATCCACGACGTGCAGATCGAGGCAGACCTGCCACGTGGTGGGTCCCCGGTGCTCTTCCGCCGCCTGTGCAACGTGGTGGAGCCGACACATCTGTCTCTCCTGGCCCAGCTGCGCACCCCGCTGCCGATGGCGTACACCGTGCGCATCACTCGTCCTGGCGCGGCATCCGCCACGACGGAGGTGTCCTCCACTACCATGACAACGGCCTCCAAGAACACCAACGCGACTTCTGCTTTTTCACCTGTCGTGCCGAGCGAGTCGCTTTTCCCGGTGGAGGACGGCGCAGCAAACGCGTTTACGGTCTTTGAGTCTGCGCCGGCGGAGGACCGCCTCTTCGTCGCGGACGTTTTCCTCCCCTGCACGCACGAGGGCACCGTGAAGGTCGGCAAAACCACCGGCGGCCCCACCGGCGGGGGAGGCGGCGCGGCTGGCTCGACCACATACGTTATCGAGGCGTTTGTTGCACAGGCAAGCGCGACGGCGTGGAACGATCAGTGTCTGCGACACCAGGCGGAGGTGTTTGCGCAGGTGCGCGACAGAGCCGAGGTGCGTGCGGTGGCGCTGCAGCAACATGATGTGGAAGAGTTTCAACAGGACCCAGAGGGCTTCCTGCAGCGCCGGAGGGAGGCGGCGTCGCAGCGTCGCCAGCAGGTGGCAGAGTTGGCGGAGAAGACCGTCACGAGTGTCCAGGCCGATGTCGCCGCCGCCGCCGCCGCCGCTTCTGTCACGGATACGCGCGGCGCACGAGGGCGGACGAGCAGCTCCACCCGTCGCCAGAGCCGTCGTGTGTCGAATGCGCTGGACACGTACGTCAAGGACTCCTTCCGCCGTCAATCATCGTCGGTGGCGGAGGATGAAGTGAGCGATGCAGCCGCATTGGCCCTGCTCGACACAGCCGATCCCGCCAGCCTTGTGCACCTCAGCGCGCAGTTGAGCTTCTCCAGTCCACGCGCGGAGTTGAGGGAGGAGGCACCGGACCTGGACCCCACGGCAAAGCTGCGCCAGCACATCAAGGAAACGATGTCGTGGCTGCAGGAGCGCATCGGCGACGCCGTAGCGGCAACCCGCGTCGGGTCCGGCTCGCCCGCTCCCCCACCCGTCGCGGGCGGGCAACCCGGCGCCTCCTCTTCGTCCCCCGGCAACACAAAGTCGCAGGCGGCGCGAAACCAAAAGGAAAGTGCCGCGTCCACGGCGCTGTCTGTCGAGGACGCCCTGCACGCCAAGGTGGCCCGTCAAAGCCGTCTCGCCTATCTGCGTAACCCCCAACACATTTTTCTTCCCTCGTTCGAGGTGGGGGAGGATGGCCTTGTCGAGGTGGCGGCCTCGGCGGCCGCTGGCATGGCGGTCAGCGCACCTTTAAATCCAACCAAATCGAAGCAACAGCACGATGGCAGTACAGGCGGGGGTCACGCTGGCAGTATTTCCTCCACCACCGCGGCAACCGCACGGGGCAGTCATAAGGAGTCCAACGGCTCGGGTGGCTCGGCGGCACGGATGCTGAGCATCACCTCAACGGAGATGTCGCCCTTCCCGGTGGCCTCCCACGGAACGGAGGCGGTGCTGCTCGACGGCGTGGCGACCCGCTTCCGCTACGCTGCCCCACTTGCGCCGTCGCAGCACCGCGTGGAGCTGCTGCGGCTGCGCGCCTACGAAGAGTCGGCGAGCACCGCAGCGGGGCGTGAGAAGGACGCGACCGGAGGTGCGGCGGGGGGCGGCAGCGGCAGCGGCGCAACGACCGGTAAGCGGCTGAAGGCGTCCTCCGCGGCTGGCGGGGCGGCGGCGGGTTCGGCGAAAGGTGGGGCGGGCGCGGCGTCGACGGCGGCCGGCAGCGGGTCCGCTGCGACGACCAGCGTGGCGGCTGGCGGCGGGGCGGTGGGCGGTGCCGTAAGCATTGCGGGGGCCTCTACGCTTTTCTACCCGCTGACGACGGCGGAGTGCGACGCGCTGGTGTGGCCGCTGCAGGCGCCGCTGTTCGATGCCATGAAGACGTGTGACCCGGCAGCGGCGCCGGCCACGCGGTCGGTGAAGGCGGAGCGCCGGGCACGGTTTCGCACGAGCTATCAGACCTACTTTGAAGCGATGGCGGCACAGAAGGCCACGGCAGCCACGCAGAGTCGCGGCAGCGGCGGCGGCGACAGCGCGGATGCGGCGACTCGCCCGGTCGTGTACCACTCCCTACTGGGGATCAAAGAAGAAGACTTGAGTATGACGCTGCGGACGAAGAAATCGGCGCCGGCGGTGTGAGTGGGGAAATCTAACGGAGTCGTATCTCTTTTTCCTTTTGAATGTAAATCAAAGAAAGCTGCACACGTCAGACACGAATGACGATGTAAGCGGCGAATTGAACAGTGCTACGCTCTCCTGATGTACAGTGTCAACGTGTCACTCGACACACAAACAGTAAGTGGACCAGTCGCATTCTCCATCCAACAAGTGTGGGAGTTGTCTTGCGAAGATAAGCTGAAACACACGTGCGTCGCGCACTGCAAAACCGCAGCAGTCGGCACAGCTGTGAGGCCACACCTATGTCTTGCTTGTTGGCTGGGAGCAGGGAAAAGAAGCGGGTTCATACTCCCCCCCCCCCAAAAAAAAAACGAAAATAACGGATCAACGCAAACTGCTTTTGATACCAAGACCGCAACCACAACAATGCCGTGGTGTAACTTTACTGGAGAAGGAACGAAACCTTCTAACAGGTTCCAAAAGAATCACAACTTTTTTTTCCTATTGGGGTGTCACTATCAATCCCTTCTCGTCTTTTCTCTGTCTCCCTCTTCTTCTTTCTTCATTCCTCCTTCTCGGCATCATTATATATATATATATATATATATAAAAGAATCTTTCTCATTTTTCCCAAAAAGGTTCTTCTGCCTCGTAGCAGTTCGCGTCATCGCTTGCTGTTATTATTACTCTTATTTGTATTCTGTTTTTCGTTGCACTATTTTGAAATTCACTTCTTCTTTCGTCTCGTTGATCTTTTTTCCTTTTTTGCTGCTGCTGTTGTTGCTGTTGTTGTTGTTGCTCGTCACGAACGTTCTCAAATTTTCGTTGTTAGTTAATGCGTTGTAGCCGAAAGCAGCAATAGCAACATTAAGACAAGAACAAAACAAAATCACGCAAGGCAAATCTCTGTCACTTGAAACCCACCTATTCTTTTTGTATTTTCCTCGCCGTTTTACCAATTGTTTTACGCAAAGAAATAATTTTTTTGGCGCCTTTCCTTGACTTCCCAACGGGAACCGAAAACGAATAGTTGGAACGGTTTACCAAAACTCGACCAATCCATTCTGTGCTCTTTCATTCGCCTCAGCCAATCATCGTTTACGCCACTATTTGTTATATATTGTCTGTTACTCTTGGGTAAATAAGTGCTGGCAAATACAAAGTTTCCGAGTACTGTTAATCCTTTTTTTTCTTTCTGCCCTTTTCATTTGAAAAGATAGAATTTTATGCATTTCCTTTTTTTTTGAAATCTTATCATCACGAGTGACACACTTACACGTTTGAAAGCGCCTCTTTTTCTTCCTTCTCCTTTTACTAGGCTCCCCCCCCCTTCTGTTTGCTTCTCATTGTTCTTGAAAGGAACACAAAAACCCGTGTAGCGAAGCCAAAGGCGAACACGGCTCCAAGAAATAACATTCGCCGCGCGTTTGCGCTGTATAGAGCACATATTTTTTTTCCCGTTTTCTACAAAATTGCCGTAGCTGCCGACCTCGCCATTCGCAACCCTGCTCGACGCTACGCATTACTTGTTGATCCTGTCTTTTGTAGGCTATCACCAACTACCGGTGACTCCTCAATCGCATTTCCCGCTTTGGCGGAAGAAGAGCAATACATTTTTTTTTTGCCTCAGAACTTTCCTTCTTTTTCTTGTTCCTCTCCATATAACTTAAATTTCATATCACTTTAAAAGGAAAAGGAAAAGAAAAAAACACAGCTTCCGGCTGTATAAGTTTAAATCTGTGAGCGTCGCGCACCACACCAGTGGTATATCTAGTCCAAAGGATCGTTTGGTGAGAGGAGAACATCAACCACAAAATAAAAGAGGTCAGCACAGGTTGCAACCGTTTTTTGTTCCTGAAGCTTTTTTTTTCTTCTCTCTCTCTCGTCGCATCGGTGTTGGTCTTCTTGTTTTTGTCGTGAGTGTGTGTGTGCTCGTTTTCGTTATTTGCTGCAGCACTCGCCCTCTCTCTCGTTCTTACTGTACTGCCCCTTCAAAGGCTGTAGTGGGGGCTATCTCAGTGTTCTTTCAGCGAAAATTTCTTTTCCTTGAACAATAGGTTTGCTTCTGCGTTGGAAGTTTGTTTAGCCGCACTTGCTCCCGTTCTCTTTCGTTCTGTTTTGTTTTCGCGAACGTTCTTTCAGCGTCGTCGTGTCGTAGTAACGCTTTGAACGGACCTGTAGTACACTCTTCATTGACTCCTCACCTCGCACAAAATTTTGAAGCTGAAAACAAAATCGGAAAAAGTTAAGAGAAGCTTCTTGGAAATTGCTTTCATTATTACTATTATTTTTTGGTTCTACTTTTCTTCTCTATATCTCTTCACTTCACGTGTGTTTCTCCCCCTTCCTTTCTCTTCCTATACACACCGCATCCTTTTTTTTTTTTCTTTGCTTGTGAATTGTTTCTGAAGTTCTGTTCATTTACTTTTCTCCATCCCCCATTTCTTCATTATTTTTTGTTTTCCCGTCGACTTTGTACGATCGAGGAGCCAAACATTTGATACCACTTTTTAGCTCTACTAGCCTTCCTCTACCCCATCTCTTTTCCTTTCTTTCTTGTTGTTATTACCAGAAAGAAAGACCGTGCGAATATCTGAAGCAGGAGGTTTTCATACTAGTTTTTTTTTTTAGGGGATTTTCACTAACTTTTACGTGCCCGCTTCTCACCGCTTCACATCCGAAGAATAATCATTGAAGACGGATCACTTGATCAGCGAGTTCCAGGTTTTTTCCCCCTTTTGTGCTGGCTTGTTTGAACGTGCGTGTAGTAGCTTCATCACTTTTAGCTTGGTTCTCATTTTCATTCTTTTCTTTCTCATTCTTCTTTGAGAAGCCTTTTCCCTTTTAAGGAATACGACGAAGTAACAGTTAGTATTATTGTTACTACATATTTTTTGTGGAACACTTTTTGGAGAATTTTTATTTCTGTGTTTTCCTGCTGTCCCTTTCTTTTTGGCATTGCACATCTTCTCTTTTTTTCCCTCTTTGTTTGCGTGTCTGTGTGGGTTAAATTAACTTTAGTGGTTTCGCGCCTTTTTTTGTTTTGCAAACTGGACCACTGTTGTGCTCTTTGTGGTTTTCATAGCTACTTTTTAAAGTATTTTCTTGCTCTTTTATCTTTCCAACTCGCGCCCTCTCTGTTTCTCCATTTTATTATTATTGGCGCGCGCATTGAAAGAAGAAAGTATCTTCGCTCGTGGGGGGTCCGACTGCTCTTTGCAGCTACTCCTTCAAGTTCTTTGCGTTTCTCCATCTTTTACGCAGTGTCTCTCAACCCTTTTCATTTTTTCCCCTTCCCTTCCCCTTCCCCGTCGTTCAAAACGTCCGCCATCACCTCTAGCTGGATCGTCCCGTCGAGTGCGATGGACGAACTCTTCGACGACGAGATGCGCACCAACGCGCTCAACGACCCTGGGCTCTTTCTCGATCTGGAGGAGGACGACGATGACGTGGTGCTGTCGGGGGCGCTGTCCTTACCAAACACCCTGATGCCCCCACCGCCGTCCGAGCATTCGGCATCCCAGCCACCGCAGCAACAGTCTGTAGGGCAATCTTCCACCACCTCACGACTCTCCGGCATGGGTATTCCAAAACTGGATGTGACAGTGCTGAACGACGTGACGCCCAACCCAGCCGCGCAGATGCAGCCGCAGCAGCAACTACAGCACAACGGCACTCCAGGCACGGCGAACACCCCCGCGGCGTACTCCCGCGACGGCGCTGTGGACCAGCTTGCTTTAGCATATGGATCTTCGAATCCGAACTCCCCCCCGCACAACACTGCCACGTCGCCCAATTTGGCCGCCTTTAACGTCTACAGCAACATCGCCTGCCCCCCGCTGTGTGCTAAAAACTTGAACTTCCGCGACTTCCTGAATAAAAAAATTGTCCCGCAAAAGATCGAAAATGAAGAATCCACTGGCGTCTTTGTGGGCCAGCTGCCCAGCAGCTACTCGGAGGACGACATTGAGGCGTTGCTGAAAGCGATTGGCAACGAGTATGGGCAGACGGTGCAGGTGCGCGATGTGAAGAGCCACAACCGCGACCGCACCTGCGCCTTCGTCATGATCAACGCCGGCGCGCTGAACGCCGTGCTGGACTTCACCAAGCGCGTACTGTGCGACATCAACTGCGTCTGGGTAGTGGATCACAGCCAGGCCGCACAGCTGCCCATCTTTGTGCAGCAGATGCCGCGCGATCAACTCCGCGGCGTGCCGAAGGCGGCGTTGGTGCTCGAGAAGCTCACCCCGCAGTCCAAGCCGCGCCACATCGCGCACCCCGCCCAGACTGGCCTCCCGACCAGCCCGTCAGCGGCGTACGGCGGAATTCAGCCGAACTTGATTAGTTCGATGTCGGTGATGACACACCCGGTCATCCTGCAGCAGCAGCAGCACGGCGGCGTCGCACCAGGCGTGGGAATGGTGCCGCCCGCTGCGTTCATGGACGCAACCGGTCTTCAAGCCACGTCGCCGTTTGCTGGGTCTGGCTACGTGCCGTCGCCGTCCATGGGCAACGCACTGCCGCAGTTCTTCAGCACCGGTGCGTTTCAAGATCCTGGCGCCACCGGCGCGCTGTTCAGCGCCAACGGCGGCGCTCCCAGCCCAACCTCCGTGTACGCGATGCAGATGGGGACCAACAGCAGCATCGCAAGCATTGAGGCGGCAAATCAAATGATGATCGCCGCCTCGCGCTCGCGCACCAACTCGCAGAGCCACCAACTGAACATGGCACCTCTCCCCGTACCTAACGGGTCGGCGGACGGCTTAGCGCCAGTGCGGACGGCGGTGCAGCTCACCTCCACCTTGCAACAGGAACACTGCAGCTGTGGACGAATGCTGTTTCTGTCGCAGTACCCGAAGTCCGGCACGTGCGCCAAGTGCAGTGCCATCATCAACTCAAACGAGGTTGCGTACTGGTGTCCGAACGGACACATCGCGGTGTGCATCATGTGTGCCCTTCAAACAAGCGTCACCACGGACGCGAACTCTGGCACGAACGCTCGCGTTATGCAGCCACAAAGCGAAGTAATGCTTCATTAAAACCCTTTTTTTTTCTTTTGCGCTTTGTTGTTGCCGCTATCACCCAGATAGCAAGAAAAGGGTTGCCGCCTTGACTGTGTCTCGCAGGGGAAGAACCCAAGAGCTTTACGTGTCGTTATTTTCCTTTTTTTAGTATCTCTTGGCTGACATGGCGACGGTCGCAGAGCGGTGTGGATTACGTCTCTTCTTCTTCCTCTTGTTTTTTCGTAGTCATTCGCATTCTCATTTTTACCTCATTAAACTCTTCTTTCTCTCTTCTATTTTTTTTTCATGTTCTCGGCAGATTTGGTTTGACTCCTCCCTCTTTCCTGGCGGAGAACAAAAGAAATAAATGAATTTATATACATATATATATTCTCTTCAATTGCGTATCGTTCCTGTTCCCTGTCTCACCCTGTGCGGAGCTCTAGTGTCGTGCTTTGTTTTCCGACACTGTGAAGGGGCGGGAGGGCGTCAAACAACTGAACTCACGCACACCCACACGCATACAGGCACCGAAGCGGCACAGTTTGCCCTAGAGTGTTCTTTTTTTTCTTTTGCTTGTTTAGTTTTCCTGGTTCTAATCCCTCACTGCAGTTCTTTTTTGTAGGTGTGACGCACACGGCAGTCTTTCTCTTTCTCTCTCTATACGCCTCCGATGCGTCGCAATTTCAATGCTCCATGTAGAGGCGAAAAACGGCATGTGGTTGCAGTGGTCGGGGGGGGGGGGGGGGGAGGGGAAGGACGCTGATAAGAAATGTATGACCCCGTCTACATCAACGTTGTCTTGTGCAGTCTGCAGCGTTCCGGTTTCCTCCCTTTAACACAACATAGTTCCTTCACTTCTGTTCTTCCTCTTAAGTTTTTTTTTTTCTCTGTGTGTGTTTGTGTGTGTGCTATAAACTCTTGTTCCGAGCTCTTCCCATTTATTTCTAATTCTCTTATTATTATTGTTATTATTGAACGGATTGCTGATTCATGCAAGGAGACTAAAGTAGCGGTGAATGGCGATCTCCCAAACACACACAGAACACAAGAACAACAACGCAAAATCCACACTCTCCGTAATACTAATAGAAAAAAAAAGCCACATCCAGAAACACAAGAAAATTGCAGCAACGTTGGCACGTTCTGATTACACTTATCTTGAAATGGTTTCGACTTGTGTGTAGTGGATCGTTTTGTTGGCTTCTTACTCTATTTTTTTTTTTTTAATAGTATTACGTTTGGTTTCTCCAGAAACGCGCATTTCAGAAGTGTATGATAAATAACGCACGTTATTTATCTCGAAGTCTTTCTTCTTTTTAAGTATTTTTCTTCGCATGGTTTGCACAGCAGAGAGACCATTTTTTTTTTCTTCGTATGTGCGTGTGTCATTCTCGGTATACATCGAACGTCTCTTGCGTTCTGTGTTGTGAGCCTTGGGATACCTGCCAAATCTTGTTGATGTAGCGTTGCTGGATGTCGTTTTCTCCTCTCTCTTCTTTTTTTTTTTGAAATTGCCCTCATTTATCTCTCGGTTTGCAGTTTCGTTCGTAAGTGTTACGAGCACGAAGCTTCGTCTGTCGTCTTGCCTCTCTGTGCGTGTTTTTGTCTCTTTCTGGAAAGCAACTATTCACTTTTTTTGTGTTTTACTTCGCTCCACTTTGGCTTCTTTTCCCCTCTTTAATTGCGCTTATTTAGGTCCCTGGAAATCGATATAAATACTCTCGTGTTTTCGAGGCAAGAAAAAGAACGACGTATCAGTCTTCTCAACCTGGAAAAAAAAAGAAGAAGGAGAAGAACCACAGCAAATATGTACATATCGCCTCGATATTGTTACCCTTTAAAGAAGAGCTTTCTTTCTGAAGTTACGCAACAGTTGTGGTTGCGTGCTCTCTCTCTCTCTCTCGTTTTACTCTATCAAAAAGAAAATACTGGAGTATAACACATAGGATACTATTTTTTCACTTTTATGTTCTTTTTCTTTTTGGTATTCGTGCTTCGACTGTAAGTGATTCTCTTTTCTGTGTTTTCGTGCTGTAGCTTCTCTCATTTGATATTGGATGGTGGTCTTCGATGCACCCTTCGGCTCTGTCTGGACAGGCCCAACACATATTTTCCTCTGATACTGCAATGTTTCATATTCGGTTTTTATTGTCTCTCAACGCTTATATGTGAACCCCCCCCCCAAAAAAAAAAAAATCAACCAAAAATAATGCGAAACGCGCTTTTCCATTTCGATGCAAGGTGCATCTGCAGTTTCCGTTACTTACCCTCGTGTATTTTGTTTTTCCGATTCAGTTTGTTTTCTGTTTCGTTGTAGAGCGTAGGGCAAGTACGATGCACATGCGTGTCACCGACTCCTTTCTGTTCCCTTTCCTTTCTGGTTAACTTCGCTCCTCTCATCTCCTTTTCTTTTTTTTTTGTTGCTTGAACGAAATATGGCAACTCGGAAGAAATTTCTGTGTTTCCTACCGAGTGTGTCTCTCATTTGAAATATTTAAAAACGAAGAAAGAGCATAATAATGTTTTCTGACCTGCTATTGTCACGCGGAAGGGCGAAGGAGTGTGTGAAGCTTCCTGTGTTCGCTGTTTCTTCTCCTGCTGAGGGAGCAGAATATTATTATTGCTTTTGTTCTCTCGCTTCTTGATGTTGTGCCTCTGTTTATCCGCCTTTTTCGCACTGCGCAAGCGAAAGGCGAACTCGTTTTAAAGTTGCTGTTTCCAAGAAAAATACGTAAAATTATGCACTGTCAGCGATCGTCCGTGGGGCCGTCTGCTGATCTTGTCAAAACAACGTCTTTTAAAAAGCAGGTGTGCTGGCATGCGTTTTCATTGTCACGGTTTTGTAGGTCGCCACCGGTTTTTTAAGTCTTATTCGCCTTTTGTAACCGGTAGTCAGATAGTGTTGTCAGGGGTGATATCGTGTTATGTCAGCGTCTTGTCGGCTAGTATGCTACGATGGAAAAATCTTTATATATATATATATATGTAGTTGACAAATCAATTTTTGTTGTTGTAGTGAGTGTTGCGGCTTTTCATTGTCACCTATCCGTTTTTTTACTTTCTTATTCTATTTTTACTCCTCTGTGAGAGTTGTGCCGGGTAGTGCTGAAGACCCGCGACCTTTCTTTTCGTTCTTTCTTGTCGGGTTGTATTCGGCACGAGCGGCGTTTCTGTTTGTTTCTCCTTCTTTTGATTTTTCATTCTCTAGTGGCCGGCGGCATGCGGAAAGTGCATGCGACGCTCCGTTTCTCATATAAGTAATGCTAGTAACCGTGATAGGAGCAGGACAGCTAATTTGGTGCTGAAGTGGACACCTGTCCGACGGGGTTTGCATTCGTCCAAAAGAGGGAAAGAGAGAGCTTTTTGCCGTTGTTATCTCAACGCTATCTTTTGCGCGCTGAAACAACCTGTTCACCTCGTCGACGCCCCGATTCTATTTTGTTGATGCGTGTACACGTCTCGGAGGAGAGGGAAATCTTATCTTGAGCTTCCGAAGCGCAGCCGCCGTCCCACCGGAAGGCTTCTGTCGCCGTAGCACCACACTCATGCACCTCTTTTCTTCTCGCTCCTCTTTTCTTCTTCTTGCGGTTCGCTTGCAGACCGAGTGAGTGTATTTGTCTTGTGTATTTTTGTAGGTTTCCTCTCTCTTTCTTTTTCTTCTTAGTAGTAGTTGTCCACTTCTTTCTGCGTCACAGGTAGCGTGCAATCATGGAGCTCTCCTTAAGCCAGGCGGCGGACATCTCGGTCGTCTCGAAATACTACCCGCCCGTCGCAGCGAGCGCCATCACCTACGCTGTGAGCAGCTTTCTCCCCTACGCGAACAACTTCCCGAACTCTCGCGCACGTCTCACGCCAAGCCCGGGCGTCGCGGAGCCGCTGCACCTGGAGTGCTTCCTGATGATCCGCAAGACGCCCAAGGACGTCGGCACCCCGCTGCTAGTGGTGTTATCCTTCACCGATCAGTATCCGCAGCAGATCCCGTCAGCCGTGCTGGTGGCCCCGCCGGGTAAGGAGAAGATTAAGCAGCCCTACCCCGTTATGTCGCCGGACGGACGCATTCAGGTCGAGTGCCTCTCCATTCTGCGCGGGGTGGAGCGGCCGTACCCGCTGCTGGACGTGCTCCTCGCCATCAGTGAGCAGTTCGAGCTCGAGTACCCGCTGGTCGGACCTGACTACCGCCCTCCAACGACGTCGCCCTCCGCAGCGACGGCGAACTCGACGATGCAGACGGTCGACCCCGCTCGCAAGGCACTCGTGCAGGAAGCGGCAGAGAAGGTGGTGATCGATGTAAATGAGAAGGCGAGCAACTACCTCGACACCCGTGAGCAGGCCTTACAGTACTTGCAGAAGCTGAACGAGTCCAACCGGGAGCTGCAAAAAGCAAAAGAGATGCTACAGACGCATCAGGGGGAGCTGCAGGAGTACGTGCCGAGCGTAAGCAACGTGAGTTCACTGCTGCGGCAGTTGGAAGGGCACTCCGACACCGTCGAGGAGCACGCCAGCTGCCTGGTGCCGGCCGACCCGTTGCAGGCACGTGCGCTGGAGCTGATGGCTGAAATCCACGCCTCGGATGACCTGTTGGCGCTGCTCGAGGACGGGCTGAAGCGGGAGGTGTTTACGTGCGACGAGTACGTGAAGAACGTGTCAGAGGTCGGCAGGGACCAATTCGTCTCGCGCTTTCTGTATTTGCGGGCATCGGAGAAGTTGAAGAAGTCGGAGCCAGCGGTTCCGTCGCTGTCCAGTCGAACCTCGTCTGGGATCCCGAGCTCGCCGCCGGACATCCCGCAGCGGCTGAGTCCGACGCACGCCCTGCACACCGAGTTCCCGTCGACGGACTCGGAGGTGATTCGCGATGTGCTGGCCTCCGTGAACAACGACGTGCCCGTCGCTCGCCAGAAGCTGAAGATGATGTTTGCCTAAAAGGGAAGCGAGGAGAGTTGCTCTTGTGGTTTATTGTTAGCGTAAAGAAGGTACTCTGATGACGCACAGAATGCTGGTGTTGTCATTACCGCGGCTTTTTCGTCGCTTCACCTTTGCAGGGGTCGTGTGCTGTGCGAAAGAGAAGGAGGCCGATCTTTGCCTTTATGCCACTCTTCTTGGTTTGCGCGGTGTACGACGCTTTACCCCCCTTTTCCCTTACTTTCGTTGCTTTTGGAGGTGGCGCGGCTCTACGCAGAGTTTGCGCTGTAAAAAGGTTGTTTCTTCTCTCGTGTCTCGCAGCGCCGTTGCAGGCGGCTGGTTTTGTTGTTCTGTGTACAGCGACGTTGCTTACAATTATATATATATGTATATTCGCGGAAGACACTTCATGAGAGAAGATGCGGTGCTTGGTTCCCACTACAATGCCGTCTGTTTCCGTTGTTGTTTTCCCTTCTTCCATCAAGGTTTTTTTTTTCCAGTTTCAAGTGCTGTGTGTAGAGGAGGAGAAGGAGTGGGCGATGCACGTGGTCTTTGCTGCTCGCTGCTTCATTGTGTTTGGCTTGGGAACAACTTTTTTGTTTCTTAACATGGTTTTTTTTTTTGAGTATGTGTTGCTCCGCCATGTTTGTGTTTGCGGAAGGGACAGCGGCAAGGGCTCTGGCGGCAAGCGTTGTCGTCGTAGTTTTTCTTTTTAAGTGGTGTTTGTTTCGTTCTGTGAATCTGCCCCCCCCCCCCCTCCCCCCACCCCAACCCAACCCCACACAAACACGCATATATCTTCAGCTTCTCTTTCAGTATTTGAGTTTGTCGTTTTGTTATTATTGTTTTGCGTCTTCGCCTGACGGAATGCACCGCGCGTGATGACGCCGGATTCGTCGAGCCCGCACGTTGCGCGGCTCAAGAGGAAAACAGAAGAACCAAATGGAGAAAGTACAATGCTCGTGCATCCTCCCCGCCAAAAAAAACCCCTTCGTTGCTCGGTACTCTCCTTCTTCCCTAAAGGAAGAAAAGCTCGGCAAATTCCCTTCTTTGTTTTTTCCCTTTTCTCTTCTCATTCAAGCTGGAGCACGTGAGCACTGCTCTGCACCGCTTTTGTTTCTTCCCTTTTCCCGCGCGGAGAACGGCGCAGCACCTGCCCCTCTTAGATTTGAAAAGAAAAGCAAGAGAGCTTTTCTCATAGATACACGCAAAAAGGTCATCGTCCTCCACAATTGAAACGCAGCATAGACTTCTTCCATCTCGACAGACCCAGCCACAATTTCCAAACGTTACCGTAAGTGTGCTTGTACTTACTTGCGGCTCCCATCTTTTGGGACACCTGTTATCAGGCTCTCTTCTTTGCACTAGAATCACCTGATATCTTAAAAAAAAAACAACAACACAAGGTCAAGACATCAGGGCTGCGTGTTTCGCCATGAGTTCTTCCTCATCCAGTAGCTCACCGCCGCCTGATGTGGTCGTGTCAGACTCCGGTAGCGACGAGGACACCAGTTTCGTGGTGCGCGAAATCCGCCAGCTTCCCCTGCCAAGCGCACCAACGGCACTTTCGCAAGATCGAACGGCGGCGCCGGCTCAGCCTTCAGGCGGGTCTTTTTTGTCTGCTGTACCGCCGCCGACCCATCCCGCACAACCAGCACCGACAGCAGCTGTCCCCGCCATTCCCTTTCCGAGCCTAAACACATCCACGTTGCATCGCCCGGCAGCGCCAGACGCGCACGTTGCTCGTCTCCCTCGCCCACCCGTACCGCTGACCACCCCACACGCCTCAACAACCGGCGCCTCGCACTCTGATACGTTCTCTTCGACGTCGTCCTCCACTGCGACCGTGCCGCTGCTGACGACCACCGTCGCAGGCGCCACTGCTAGCCAAGGAGAAGAGAAAAGGAAGAAGGAGACGGGTGTCACCATCCCACCCGTGCCGTTACTACCAACCGCTTCATCGTCCCAGCCTGTCGCATCGATGGTGCTCCCTCCCTCACCACAGCTGTCCTCCGCTACGTGGAAGAACTCTGCGCCGTCTCTTAAATCACCTGCTACACCGATCAAGACTGCCGCGGATTCTTCCTCTCCGTCTATCCCCACTCTGGCACCCGTTCTTGCTGTTCCTCCTCCAGCGTTGGCAGCTCTGCACCCAGCTGAACAGCCCAATCTTGCCACAGGGGGTGATACTGCTATTGCTGATAGTATACCATATGCTGTCACAACGCTTCTCCCGACCATCCCGTCGATGTCTACAGATCGCGCTCATGGTGGCGTCGTTCTTCCTCCCCCGCCGTCTCAATTGGTCGGTGCACCTAGTGCGGCTGCCAGCGCCGTAGCAACGCTGCCTCCGTCGTCGTCATCTCGTGGTGCTCCTGCCGCGACGACCACCGTTAGCGCTGTTGCGGCTCCATCGGTTGGGACGACGGCAATTCTCTCCACACCCGCCAACAACCACCACAACAGAGAGCAAGAAAGGCCACGGCATCTGCGGCGCACCAGAGATGCGCTGGAGAACGCAGACTGTGCCCTCTTCACTTCACCCGATACGGTGGCGAATTCACCCGGCTCGCGGTCGTCCAGCAGCGGAGATGGTGAGGATGATGATGGGGCCTACGTTGGACGCACCCGCCGTGTCGGCAGCGCCGCTTTACTGGAGCAGCGGCCGTCGCAGCCGGTAGGTCGGGGTGGCGAAAGGGCGGCCGCGTCAAAGCAGTGTGACCTACCTCCCTCACACCGCCATTATCCACAGCACCACAGCCGCAGTCGATCGCGGTCGAAGCCTCAACAGAAGACGATGGTAGTCAGGATGCGGGAGGTGGAGGGCAAAGGGGGTGCTGTCGCATCACGCGAGAAAACCTCGCTGTCGTCGCAGAGCACCAACGCCCTCACCCCCGACAACGCGGTCGAAATGCGGCATCATCGGCCGTCTCCATCAGCTTCTCCACTCGCAGAAGAAGAAGGTGGAAGAGGCTCCATGACGATCATTGATGACGAAGGCCGGCGCGACAATGACCCACCTCTGACGTTTACAAGTCCGGCAGCGCGCTTTGCTGCTCGTTGTAGCGAGAACACCAAAGGTGTCGGCCCCAATGGAACGAATTTACCTCGATTGACACACGGCAGCCTTCGCGACTTCCGCAAAACGCACGGCATCGAGGCGGTCGACGTGGCGGTGGAAGGGGATGATGATGATGATGATGACGATCGTGAACGGAATGCAGGGCCCGATCATGCGCGATCCGGCACGGTGCACTTCCGCTTCACCGGTGCCTTCAGCGACGCTACAAGCGATTCCAAGATGCTGTCCTCTGCGGCTCATGAGGTGAGCGACGGCAAGCAACACAAGACGCCGAAGGCCGGTAGAGGTTCTGGTGAAGCTGCAGATTCCACTGGAACCGCCACCGGAGGCGCCACGGTGCTCTCGTTGAACATTCGAGGCATGAGTCCGCTGCACACCGATGTCAGCGTTGTGCATCCGTTTGTGCGGGCCTGGGTGGTCAGCGGCGCCACCGGTACAAGCCTGGTACAGGCTTCCGCGGCCGTGCCGTGCGCTGTCACCCAGCCCTTTGACATTCGCGCCCACAAGACCCGCACGCCGTGGTGGGACGCGAAGGTGGCCGTGCGTCTCAGCACGGAGCGGCTGCGCAGTGCCGGCCACGACGCAATGCTGCTGTTGGAGGTGCTCGACTTTGGTAACGAGACGATTCACGGCTTCCCGCTGCTCCGCTCGGGGCTCTATCCGATTTGCTGGGGCTTTCTGATGCTGCGCGACTACATCGGTTGCTCCGCCCTCGCAGCGGGGGAGAACGTGCATGTGCAGCTGTTCCGCTACCCACTGCGCACCCCCTGGTACCTGATCTGGCTGGAGGCATTGCTACCCTTGTCGTGGTCGGCTGCGGCGTCGCACTTACAACCCTACGACCTCAGCACCGCTTCCGGTGAAGGCCGCAGCATTTGTAGCGGCTCCAATGTCGTGGTGGACGTGCCGAACATTTACCACATCTTCAAGTTTTACTTCAACCGCAAAATCCCGTACGAGGGCGAGATGGTGGTGACGCTGCGGAAACACAGCGACTCCCGCTACGTGCCGGACACCACCGATATGCTGCCCTATGAGGAGTATCTGCTGTCTGTGCTCGTGTCGGGCGGCGGCAGCTGCGCGGTGCCGCGCTCCACGCACGCCGCATCGCGAGACCACGATGGAGGCGACACGGAGGACAGAGGCAGCAACGGCGCCTCGAAAGGCCTCGGTGCGTCGTCCGTGCCCGCCAGTCCGTGGGCGCCGGCGGCGGAAAACTACTACCGCATGGACGGCGAGCGCTCGCTGCTGCCGCACGAGGTTCTGCAGACGTCCGCGGTCATGGGCATCGTCACATGCGTCAGCTTCACGCACAACGGCACGCTCTTCGCGCTGGGCGTCTACCGCCACCTGCAATACCTGGTGGAACTGCGCAATCCGTTGCTGCCAGACATGCCCGTCGTGGCGACATTGCTGGGCCACACCGGTCACCTGCACTGCGTTGTCTTCCAACGTGAGGACCGCTATATGCTGTCGTGCTCCTCTGACGGGACGGTGCGAGTGTGGCAGCCGTCGCATCCAAACTGCCAGTTCAACTCTGACACGTGTACAGGCCCGTCAAGCGTGCAGTGCGCGTTCACCCTGCCGCACGGCTTTCCCGTTTACACCGCCATCTTTCATCAGGATAAAATCATAGCCGGCGGGTTTAGCGATCAGCTCTTCGTATGGGGCTACGAGCGTCCGCTGGAGGACGATCTGCCGTCTACGGCGACAGCCGACGACTCTATGCTCCACCTTACTGCTACATTTACTCCTCAATTACAGCTAACGCAGAGTGAGGACACGGCGGGTAGGTCGACGCGCGTGCTTCTCGGGGAGCTGATCTACCGTGTCGACAACGCAGGCGTGCTGAAGGACGGCGGGGAGCCGACCATCACACTCAGCTTGGCCTCGAATGAGCGCAGCAATCGGGCATGGTCGGTGCACGCCAACGGCGTCGTCGTGTGCTGGCGCGCTGTATGCGAGTCCGTGGAGCGTAAGGCGCGTACGACTCCTCCTGCTGCTGCTGCTACTGCTGCCGCTGCTGCCGTCGGACCCAACTGGCAGATGTCCGTGCGGCACACGGTGGAGTGCAGCGGGGCGTCAGAAGTCCAGGTGAATGGCAGCTACGCCATCGTCGTCTGCAGACACGCCCCACTCGTCTTTGTGTTTGACGCCACTACGTGCGAGCAACTCCGCGTCGTCAACACGCGTCTGCCAGCTGCGACGCCCGTGAGTTTGTTGCCGGACGGGGAGGCGTTCGTGGGCGCGGTGGGCGACCCGAGCCGGCTGGTGGCGTGGGAGTGCTTCGATGGTGGTCTGTGCACCGCACCCACGGGCTACGCGCAGGCGTCCCCGCTCTACGGCGTGGCGCGCATGTCGTGGACAGAGTCGCAGCAGCTGTCCGTCATGGTCAGTCGCTCGCCGTGCACGCAGGACGACATGGTTCGGTTTATCCGTGGTCCCTCCGCGCCCGCGCCGGGACAGAGCGCCGCCGCCTATTATTACGAGAAGCAGGAGGAGGAGTACAGACTGCAAAGCATTCCGTCGGAGATGACGCTTCTCACCGTCGCCGGGACGCGGCGAAAGCGGGGAACGGTGATCCAGACCGGCGGGGGACGAGCTGCGGAGGCCTTCTGTCTCATGTTTGGCGGAGACTTCAAAGCCAAACGGAAGACGGAGTACCTGGCGGAACGCACACGAGCTAGCCGGCAGCGTGAGACGGAGCGCGACTCACGGCGGGCGCGGCTGCATCAGGAGGCCTTACTGGCCGATCCGTCGAACATGTTTGCCTCCGCGACCACCACCGTGCCGTACGACGCAACGGAAAGAGGTGCACGCATGAATGCGATCATCAACTTCTGGCGCGGTCTGGTGGGGCAGCACAAACACGGTGTCGAGCACCTGCAGCGACTGGACGCCAACGCCTCCGCTGGTTTGCCGTCTCCTCCGCAGCAGTCGACGCGCCGTGCGCTGCAGTACCTCGACGACAACTGCAACGAGGCGGAGGTGTAATCCTCAACAACAAACGAAAGGAAAAGAAACAAAAAAAGGTCAGGTAGGTGCGCACCTCAACTGCTGGCTGGGCCAGTATGCGTCCACGGATAACGATCAAGGTGTCGTTTTCTACGTTTCTTCTTCGTGCTGTGCTTCTCTTCCATTTCGAAGTGTAAAAAGAGGAGAGGGTGGGGGGCTACTAAGCAAGGGTGCCGCGCACTGCTCCAATGAAAAGAACGAAACTGCTGTCGTAGAGAATGGGAAACGTATTCATGAGCTTTTTCTCCCCCCCCCCATAAAGCGCTTCTCCGAAAAGCTCCAAACGCAGACCTCGCTGCTGCGATGACGTCGATCCCGCTTCCTCCATTCACTGTTCTACAATTTCTCTCCCCCCCTTCTTTTCTTTATCCTCTGCGGTGTTCCCCCCTCACCCCTTCCATTTCGCATCGCACGACCACCGCGAAACGCGATCGGTAGTTACCAGTTTCGCATCCATTCTACTTTTTCCCGGTTTGTTTTTGCTTGTTTCGCTCTCTTCTCGAATACCATTTGCCCCCCCCCCCTCCTCCCTCCTCACGTGGCAGCATCGCATTCATACGTTACATCGGCACTTCTTTACACACGATCGCACACAATATCCAGTAATAGCCAATGTCTCTTGCCTTTGACGAGTACGGCCGCCCTTTCCTCCTTGTGAAGGAGCAGGAGCAGAAGGAGCGCGTGAGCGGCATAGAGGCGCAGAAGGTAAACATCCTCGCTGCCCTCGGTGTGGCGAACGTGCTGAAGTCGAGCCTCGGTCCTCGCGGCATGGACAAGATTCTCACCACGCCGGATAACGAGGTGGTCGTGACGAACGACGGGGCGACCATTCTGGACCTGATGGATATCGACAACGAAATCGGCCAGCTCATGGTGGAGCTGAGCAAATCGCAGGACTCCGAGATTGGCGACGGCACGACGGGCGTGGTGTGCTTCGCCGGTGCGCTGCTGGAGCAGTCCGTTGCGTTGCTCGACAAGGGCCTCCACAGCTCTCGCATCTCTGAGGGCTTCGAGAAGGCGTGTGAGATTGCGTGCAAGCGTCTGGAGGAGGTCGCCGACGTGATGGCGCTGGACAACAAAACGTTCCTGCTTCAGACAGCCCGCTCTACCCTCAACTCGAAGGTCGTCAACCGCGACCGCGACCGTCTGGCGCAGATCTGCGTCGATGCCGTGCTTGCCGTGGCGGATATGGAGCGCCGCGATGTGAACATGGACCTGATCAAGGTGGAGGGCAAGGTGGGTGGCCGTCTGGAGGAGACCTGCCTGGTGGACGGCATCGTGCTGGACAAAGACTTCTCGCACCCGCAGATGCCGAAGCAGCTGACGAACCCCAAGATGGCGATCCTCACTTGCGCGTTCGAGCCGCCGAAGCCCAAGACGAAGCATACTCTGCAGATCAACAGCGCCGAGCACATGAAGGAGCTGCACGCGCAGGAGCAGGAGTACTTCCGTTCCGAGGTGCAGCGCTGCAAGGATGCCGGCGCGGACTTGGTCATTTGCCAGTGGGGCTTCGACGACGAAGCGAACTACCTGCTGTACCGCAACAACCTCCCCGCAGTGCGCTGGGTGGGCGGGGTGGAGCTGGAGATGATCGCGATTGCCACAGGTGGCCGCATCGTGCCGCGTTTCGAGGACCTGACGGCGGACAAGCTCGGCACCTGCGGCTGCGTGCGCGAGGCGAACTTCGGAACGACGAAGGACCGCATGATCTTCATCGAGAATTGCCCCAATAGCAAGGCCGTCACGGTGTTCATTCGCGGTGGCAACAAGATGATGATTGAGGAGGCGAAGCGCTCGCTGCACGACGCCATCTGCATGGTGCGCAATCTGATCCGCGACAACCGCATCGTCTACGGCGGTGGCTCCGCGGAGCTGGCGGCCTCGTCGGCCGTGTTGGCCCACGCGGATGCCGTCTCCACGGTGGACCAGTACGCAATCCGCGCCTTTGCCGATGCCCTCGAGACCATCCCGATCAACCTCGCCCTCAACAGCGGTCTCGATCCCATCCGTGCGCTGTCCGACGCCCGCAAGGCCCAGCTGGACGGCAAGAACCCGTACGCTGGCATCGACTGTATGGATCGCGGCACGATCAACATGAAGGAGCAGGAAGTCTTCGAGACGCTGAGCGGCAAATGCTCCCAGCTGCGCCTCGCCACGCAAGTGGTGAAGATGATCTTGAAGGTGGACGATGTCATCGTGACGAAGCCGGAGGTGGAGCAGCAGCAATAGGAATAACCCGCAAGACTGTTGTACCTGACTTCTGTATCACGTTGTACGTGGTCAAAAAGAAACTCGATGTTCATGTTTTTTCCCTTTTTTTTTTGCTGTGCTGTGGGTGTTCTGCCACTTCATTTGGTAACACAGATATCTTTTCTACGGAGAGCACGCATAATTGTTGAAGCGGCGGTTTTGATGCTTAATTGTTTTCCGGGATGTAAGTGTGTGTGTGTGTGTGTGTGTGCGGTGAGCGGGTCAAATACGTTCTTTGTTTTGACCATCCAGAAAAACAAGAGGAGGCGGTCTTTGGAAGATAGATGCGTTGAGCGGCGACATCGAAACGAAACGGTGCGCCGTTCACCATCTTTCGCATGGCGGCGTTGTCTTTTGTGCTGGATGGATTCTCTTGTTGTCGCTTTTTGAGATGATAGACATGGAGTAAGGAAGGGAAAGGCGGGGGTTTAACAGCAGCGACTGCCGTGCGAGGGACGCGCTTGCTTTCCTTCAAAGATGAATGTTGTAATTCTACATATTATTATGGATGAGTAAGTGTCAACTGTAAACCGAAAAGAAATGTTTTCTATACTCAACCGGCGAGAGATGCACCTGTTATTGGCGGTATAGAATCCCAACGACGCCCCCTTTTTTTTTTTGCGCATCCGAGCCCGTAGTGCGTCTTTGGGTTTCTCCTCACGCGCTCTGGCGCGGGTGTGAGAGAGGGACAGCAGCTTCCGTTGATACACTTGTGGCATGCAATACAAATGCGTAACAACGCTGAATTCCCTCTCTTTATATGTATAGAAACGATGTGCTCTTTTCTCCTCCTTAGCACGTTTTTTTTTGAATTCGAACATCATTATTATCAAAAGAGTCGTCGAGATAGCATGGCGTCTTCCAATAGGGCAAACGGGCTATCGCTGGTGCCGCCGCTGAACTTCGCCACGGTGGAGGAGGGCGTTTTCAGGAGCGCGTACCCCACAGAGGCCAACGTGCCCTACCTGCGACACATTGGCATTCGAAATGTGGTGTTGCTCTCCATCGAAACGCTGCCGGGTCCGGTAAAGCGATCCCTCGGTGCGGAGGTCGCTGGCAAGGCAGCCACCGGCTACGCCACGCGCGGCCCTATCCGGGTCATCGACGTAGCCGACATGTGCACCTGGCGTGTGGACGGGATGAACAGTGGGGATGACTTCAGTAGGCGGGACGTTGTCCGTGCGTTGGACTTTGCGGTGGATCGACATTGGCACCCGGTCCTCTTCGCCTGCCCGCTTGGCGAGCTACAAACAAGCGTACTGGTAGGGTGCATGCGGCGGTACCAGCACTGGTCTCTCGCCTCCATCTTCAGCGAGTGCGAGTTGTTCACCAGAGTCTGCCGCAACCTACGTTCCTCACTGCTGTTCCTCATTGAGTCGTGGGACCCGGTGGTGTTTCCTATCAGCGCGGTGAACATACAGTACCGCAATCGTGAGATGCACCTGCGCGACCGCACCCGCGCCACGGAAGAGCGGCGGCGCCACCGGCGTGCCACGGCCGCCGCCTCGCTGGCTAAAAATCAAAAGCCGAACCTCTCTGATTCCGTCCAAGACGGAGACGGAGGAGAGGATGACGAAGAAGAGGAAGGCGACAACGAAGATGATGTTGTGGATGAGGTGCACAGCGGCGTTAGTGATTTGGTGGATAGGTCCGCCGTCACCGACCCGCGATTGAGCAGCGTCACGACATCACCGCACAAGGCACGTAGCGAGGCGAGTGAGACACGCACCCCACCGATGGTGGAGCTGCGGACGAGCAACCAGGCGGCAGCATTTATTTCGACGAGCGGGCAGCGACCACCGATGACGATGCGCCGCGCGGCAGCGCAGCGACTACGCGATCAACAGCAGCAACAGCAGCCAATCCCGCCGTACGATCCGCTAAAAAGAGGAGGAGATCCCGAAGGAGTTGATTTCGACTCTCTTCACGTTGAAAGGGACACCGGTGTGATGCTGGCGGAGTGGTATCTCGAGGCGCTTCGTGTGGGCGAGGAGCTGAGGCAGCACACGATGAGGTCTTCCATCGTTGGCAAGCCTTCTGTGCTGTCGCCGTTTGGGGAGAACCTGCCCCCACCGCATCTACGCTACGCCGATGTGCGCAACCCACCCGCGCTGGACTCTCGCTCAAAGTTCACCAAGGAGTCTATTGTAGAGGAGGACGACGACTAGGCCGCGTTTCGTCGGTTCGTGTTGGTTTTTTGTTGTTGTTATTTGTTTCTCCAATGGGAAGAGCTGCTAAATATGTATGTTTGCTGTTTCCGATCTAACGGACTGCGCTAACCAAAAAAGATAATAATGCTACTGTTAGTGTGTCAGTAACGAGCTGTGTTTAAGGGAAAGGAGGGGGAGCATCAAGCAGAACACCTGCATCGGACAAGTACTACAGGGGTCGTAATAGAGAAGTTGTCTTATTTGCCTGTTTTCTTGCGTGTATGCGTGAGACGGATACCAAACGAAAAGGACTTTGCCTTTTCCCAATACGCTGCGTAACTCCGTTCGTTGTACGCCCAACTCTTCTGCTCCACGTCTTTCTTTTTTTTTCTTTTTTTTCTCTTGTTTCGGTCGTTGACAACCTTCCCGGCTGCATCGTAATGCCACATCCCGTTCCTACAGGACTAATCCCCCACCCACACACACACACACAACAATCGAGACTCGAAACGACGGCTTCATCCTGACTTCTCGCTCGCCCAGCTCAATCGTGAGTATGTGGCGCGTGTGTCTGTGGTACGTGGGAAAACACATACAGCAGCATTTCTCTCTTGTAGAAACTCATGCGCAGAAGAGGTAGGCGTCTGCCGCTTTTCTTCCTTTTCTTTTTTTGAAGCACTTTATTGTTGTTCATGATAGCGATTAAGCGTATACCTTTATATGTGCTGGTTTTTGTTGACCTCTTGTTTTTCTCCCCTCCTAAGCCTTTTCCTCTCTGTTTTGAGTTGTCCAGGTTTCGTCGTGTTGAGGCGTCGCCAACGCACCGGCCTCACCGGAGACAACTCATCTTTGCCCTCGCTGTTGTCGCCTTTCCTTTCTCCTTTACGTTACAATTATTATTATTACTCCTGCAAAAGAAAAGAAAAAAATATCACACCAAACAACAGTAAGTAGTCATTAGTCAAACATGCGTGCAAAGCGACCGCTGCGCCGCACGGGGCCGTCGTTTGATCTTCCGCAGCTCAAATCGCACGTGCCGGAGGTGCAGGTACAACAAAAGAACGAGCAGGAGCTGAACAAATTCTTCATCGACATTGATGACAGCACGGTGTCGCCCATGGTGACGACGGACCCAAGTTTCCGCTGTGCTAGCATGTCCAACTTGAACTCGCTCAACGATTTGACGTCACTCGACTCCACCGCTGGTCAGGGCAAGGCGTTGGATTCTCAGATGACTGTGGCGGATGGACTGGCTCGCAATGACGGCGCGTCCTCCTCGAGCGCCCTCGACAAAAGTGGCGGACGGTCGCCGAACTTGGGAGGACAACAAGGAGAGGCCAAGTTCATCCACGTGAACAACACGAACATCTTCGTTCTCATTGATGGCATCTCCATGTTTGTCGAGGGCAAAAGCACTTTCACCGGCACAGAGGATGCGCGGCTCTTGACAGAGCGCCTGCGGCAGAAAAAGCAGGCCATGCGCTCCGTCGATACGGTGCAAGAGGCCATCTTGAACATTGAAATGTCCGCCGATGGCTGCGGACGGGAGGTGGTGTCCCTGGCGTCTCTCGCCGCTCCGCAAGGAGCGGCGACCGGCAACGCACAGCCGCTGCTGTTTCCCTCTACGCCTATCCCGCCGTCGCCGGTGTTTCCGTCCAAGTCGTTTCCAGTCGCACCGGAATGGGCATCGCTTTTTGACGGTGCTACAAAGCCGCTCGGCTCTCCGCTGTTTTGTACCGCACGAGCAATGACACTCGTGGGCAAGAGCGGCAGCAATACCAACGTCAATACCCCAGTGCGGGCTAGTACATTCACACACGAGGTGCCACCCACCTCCGTCTCCGTGAATTCTCAAGGCACCGCCCCGACGCCGGCAACGATGCCGTCGCCTGCGACCGCCGTTACGCCGACGTCGGTGGTCTCGCCCAACACAGGATTTAACGGGTCGGCGCGTTTAGGGCACTCGAACAGCTCACCGAGTCTGCGGCACCAGGACAGCTCCTCGTCGTTGGTATCGATGACCTCTGGTCGGGGACCGCGCCACGGCGGGGGACCCAACACCGTTAGCAACGGAGCACGAAGAGCGAAGCCGATTTCCGCGAAGGACATTGGGCACAGCAACCGATCTTTAGACATGGACGACGTTGTGATTGAGGAGCTGATCGGGAAGGGCACGCAGGGGACCGTGTTCCGCGTGCGGGTGGACGGCAAGGTGTACGCGATGAAGTGCATGAACATTGACGAGGCGATGAACGCCACGAATGATGTGGAGCGACAGGGGCGTAAGAAAGGTCTTGTGAAGGAGCTGACGATGATCAGCCTGCAGCGGTCTCGGCCACCGCCGGAGTACATGATGCAAATGTTCAACGCCGTTGCCTCCCTCGACGTCGAGCAGAAGCAGCTCAGTATTCTGATGGAGCTGATGTCGTTTGGGGTGGAGAGCATTCAGCAAATGGTCTCCCGCATCCCAAAGGAGGAGCTGATGGGGATCGCGCAGTCGACTTTCCGCAAGTACATGTCAGGCGACGCGGCGGCGAAGCATCTGATGATGGAGCGACGTGCGGACCAAGCAAAGTACGGCTCCCCACGTCACGCGCTGGGGCGCAACGCGTACAACGAGCCGGCTGCGTGGGAGCGACAGGTCGAGCGGGAGACGCCGTTGCCGGAGGTAATTCTCTCCATGCTTGCCCACGACGTGCTGAAAGGGTTAAATGAACTGCACACCGACTACTCGATCATCCACTGTGACTTGAAGCCCGACAATGTACTGCTGTGCTACGATCAGCAGCGGTTCAAGCTGGCCGATTTCGGCTGCGGGTGTGTGATGGAGGACAAACAGCACGTGGAACGACGCGGCATTGATCTTGGGTCGATGCTGTACAAGGCACCGGAGCGCTTTGCGGCCAGCATCGTGCACCGCGACATGGACACGAACGAGTTTGTGTACGGAAGTGAGGCGGTGGTCGAGTTCACCGCCAAGGCAGACGTATGGTCACTCGGCATCATGCTGCTCGAGCTCGCCTCTGGCATTCACCCCTGTGCGCAATTCAAATCCGATTTCTGGAACTACGGCAATTTGCTGAGGCTCGCGAAGATGAACAAGCCGCTGAACTGGTCTGAGGCGTTCTACGACTTCATTCTGCGCTCCGTGTGCGTAGATGTATCGATCCGGTGGTCCGTGGGGCAGCTCCTGAAGCACCCTTTCATCGTCAACTTTGATCACGTCCCGCGAGAGAAGCTGAAGCAGTTTGTGCAGCGCGTGGAGGCAGACAGCAAGAGCTTCCACAAGCGTCAGCAGCGCGAGCTGCTCAAGGAGCAGATTCTCCTCAGCACAACGCGGCGGCACCGCGACACGTATCGGCTGCAGAGCGAGAAGCAATGGAGCGGTTTTACGGCCTACCTGAAACGCGGACCCCCAACAATGGACCAAAAAATGTTCCCACAGCTGCGACGCAGTTAGGACGCGTAGAGAGCGCGCCACGCGCACGGATGCAGGCGCACGCAGCAATGGAAGCGCCTTCTTTCGTTGTTCTTCATCTGCGCACACTTGTGCTTCCCGAGCGGTTCGTGGGGGTGCCCGTGTGTGTGTGTGCGTATTTCCCTCTGTCTGTGTGGGGATGTGTCGGCGTATGTGCGTGTGATGTTGGACCTGATGACAGCCTTTTGTGCCTCAACGTCCCTCCTGTTTTCACATGCTACCCATTCTTGTGTATTGTTCTTTTTTTTTTCGTCTTCAATTGTTGTTGGTTGAGATGAGGTTGATGTTAAGTGTGATAAGGAATCAAATCATAGTCTGAAGAATTTTTCGACAAGGAGACTGCGCTGCTTTTTCAGAACCGGATCTGGTCACGCCTACGTTTCTGTTGTTGTTGCTTCTATGGGAACACGAAGGAGCTCCTTCTCGCGTTCTCCCGAAGTGTGTGTGTGTGTGTGTGTTCGGTGTTTCGTAATCGAGGTTTCGTTTGTCTAACGCGTTTCGAGCGAAACGTGCGGCGTTGACGGCCTCGTCATGCATCGTTGACTTCACGTGTGCATAGCCAGCTTCGCTGCGGTTTCTTTAATCGCCTCGAACTTCAGGCGCTGCTGTTCTTTCTCGTATTCCTCTCTGCGGTATTACACCTCTCTCTTTTTTTGTTTCGCACCTTCTGGGCTCCGCTTTCGTCGCGGCAAAGCTGTTCGCTTATCTCTGCCCTGGATCATCTGGTGTACGTCTACGCCGTTGGTTCTGTGAAACCTACAGTGTGGCAGCTTGATCGACTTGGACGACCTACATAGAGTATCGTTGCATTCATCGTTCGTCAGGGTAGCGAAGTTTTGGGTTTTTGTTGCTGCCTGATAACCGCAAAGCGAAGCATCTCCTGCCGCTGACATCACCCCCTTGCGTCGAACGTATCGTTTGTTTTTTTCTGTTTGCTTCATCTTCACACTAACTAAGCTCACCCTTTTACTTCGGCGTGATGGCGAAGCCAATCATGGTGGTCGGCACGAGCGCGCCGCGTCGCCGTGAAATCGCGCAGACCCACTTCGGCGACGCCTTCGATCTCGAGTACCTCTCCCCCGACATCGATGAAAAGCAATTCCGCTCCGCCGATCCGTTTTCTCTGACCTCTCTGATCGCGCATGGCAAGATGGCAGCGCTGCGTGAAAAGATCGCCGAGGATGCCGACTTGCAGGCGCGCCTTGCGCAGCGTCCCGGCAGCGTGGCCGTGACTTTTGACCAAGTGGTGTACTACCACAACGAAATCCGCGAGAAGCCCGAATCGCTGGAGGAGGCGATAGCTTTTATCCGGTCCTACTCAAACAACCAACTGGGTACCGTCATGACGACGGTGCTGTACTCTTTCGCACAGGACAGGATGCTGTCCATGCCGAACACAACGCTCACCTTCTACCGCGAGATTCCAGCGGACGCGATAGCGCGCGTGGTCGAGCGGGGGCAGTGCTTTCACACCGCTGGTGCCTTTGTCGTGGAGGACGCGGATATGAAAAAGAGCGAGGTTAAGATCGAGCCGGGCACGGAGGAGGAGGTGTGCGGCTTCTCCGAGAATTCTGTGCGTGCGCTACTCGATGACGTGAATGCCGCATAAGAGAACAGAACAATTGAACAGTTGAACAGGTGACTGAGAAAGAAGCATGAAAGAGTTTCGATTTGCGATCTACTCAGCTGCGTTTTCCATCGACTAACATCTATGTATCGACGGCGAAGTTAAAAGGCATTTTGAGCGTGTTGGTCTTATTTTTCTTTCTCAGCCGTTTGCCTTCGCTGCGTTGCACTGCTTGATTCAAGGAGCACGCATGATAATTCGGTTATTGATGTCTCTTCCGCTATCATCTTCGCTTCCTTCCTCCCTCCCCGCATTCGTCGTGCCGCCACTCACGAAGGTGGCACCGTTACAGTCAACAGCTGGCGGGCTACGTTCCCAACGACGGCGGAGGCAAATAGGATACTCCCTCGTAGCGACAGCGAAACTGCAATACATTTCAAAAGATCACCAAATAAATATCTCGGAGAGAGAACAACAGGTTTCTGTCATTCTTCTCGCTTTACAATGAATTCACTCTTCAAGAAGTTCCAAGATGTGGTGGAAATGGGAAAGGAACAGGACACTGCTGGCATTCTTCCCCAAGAACCACACGGAAACGTGACCTCCTCGTCCGATCCGGCCGTGCTGCGACGGCACATTGGCACACTCACTCAGCAGCTTGCCCGCCAGGTTCACTCCTACGAGGAGCTGCGCGAGGAAAGCGCCGGAATCGAGAAGGAGCTAATGCGGCTGCGACTGCGCTTTGCGGCTTCGCGTGAGCTTTGGGACACGGCAAATGAACAACTGGAGGTGGTGATTCAGAATTTGCTCGAGCATCAGCTTTTCGGCAACACTGTTGCGGCGAGCGGTTCGGCCGGCGTCGCTGCGCCTTCCAGCGCCCTGGATGCCACCTACGTCGCCTCGCTGCACGAGCAGATTCAGCGACTGAAAGAGATGGTTCAGCGCAGCGGAGAGGAGCGGACACAGCTGCGGTGCGAGAAGCAATACGAGCAGACACAGCTGCTAATGAAGAGTAGCGGCCTCGCCGGTGCAGCGCTCGACACAGGGGTGCGTCAAGCGTTGGAAAAGCTGGTGCAACACTGGGCAGAGGAGCGCACGCAGTACGAGACGACCGTGGAGAGCTTAGAGCAGCATGTTGCGCGGCACGCAGAACGGGAGGCGCTACTGAGTGATCAAATCAAACAAGAAAAGGAGCTGCGCCAGAGCACGGCGGCGAGTGTGGAACAGAGTAGCGCGGCGATGCAGGAGCTACATGCTGTACAGGCAGAGCTGGAGGAATGGCGCAGCGGTGCCCGTGTGGTGAGTCACAGGAGGGATGTACCGGCTGCTGCTGCTTCCCCTACTGCACTGCTCGTTCCTCTCTTCAACGCAAGCCCAGATGTTGCGGGCCCAACTGCAGAGGAGCCGCAGGCACCTCTAGTGGCAGAGATGATGACCTCTGCTGCGTACCCCAACGCGGCCGCTCCCACCGTTCGCACTGACGCTCCAGTTTCCACCCCCTCACCTCCCAAGGCGTCCAGCGATGGCACCACAGCACACCTCGATGTTACTTCACCCGAACTCGCGGCCGTGCAGGAACTACAGGCGGAGCTGGAGCTGCTTCACCAGGACTATGGAGCCCGCGAAGAGGCGTTGGACAGTCTCTACACAGACAACAAAAACCTACAGGAAGCCCTGCAGAGGGCTGAAGCACAGGCTCGCCACTCCGACGCTGAGCTTCGCGACTGTCAGCGCCGCCTGGAGGAGGTGCAGAAGCAGCTGGCCCGCGAGCAGCACAAAACGCAGCAGACAGAGGAGGCGTGTCTGAAGGCCGTGGCGGCGGAGGCGAAACTGCGAGATCAAGTGCGCGAGTTGCGCGTTGCCCTCACCGCTGCTGCTGCTGCCGAGCACGACGTGGTGGTGCCGCAAGTCCGGTCTGCCACGGCAGCAGGTGGCGGGCTCACTATCCCCCAAGCACGCGGTGTGCGAGTGGGTCAACCGAGCCGTTACGAGGTGGCAGAGCAATCTATCACGTACGAGGACGGCGGCACGTGGCGAGAGTGGGCAGTGGAAGCGGGCCGCTGGTGGAAGGAGCTGAAGGGCGACGCCGTGCCACTGCGTGCGCCGTTGCCTACTCCTAGTGGGGGTGGCGCTGGCGCTCTGCACTTTCGGAGTGCGCTGGCGCCGCGCCGAGGGCCGAGAGTTTTGCTGTTGTTTGCGGGCCTCATGGGCGTGATTATGATTGTATTTCTCTTTTTAGTCATTGTCGAGTCCACGTACGCCGCCTTCACGATGCCCGAGGTGCAGTAGGTATGGATCTGGGGAGGAGGGGATTGTTATCTGGAAACGGCGCTGTCGGCTCCGAAGATGCAGCGAACCACCACCCCCACCCCTCCTTGCTTTCGGCTCCCTTCATGTGCGTTGTGTTGTTAGGTGATTCAACTGCTTTTCCATACATTTGTGTGCTCAGTTTCTCGTTTTTTACGGTGAGTTTTACGGTTCTTGCGCTCGCGCTCAGTTTGGTGTTCTCCTTGCATTCACCCATCTTGGACCTTTAAAGAAGCAAGAATCTTGTAGTCGTCGCTATGACGGCTGTCTAAGCAGAGAGAGAGGAGCGAGAAAGAGTCGGTGTGGGTGCGCTGGTGCAGGAGGAAAAGAAAAGCGTTGGGGTGCTGCTTTTCGAATCTCGTCGTGAAACTCCAAGGTGTCCTTTCTGCGATCAGCGACATCGTCGAGCTCGTTGGCAAAAAGGTGAGTTTTCTGCCATACTCATTTCGCTCCACTACCTCCCTCCTCGTCCTGTGGTCCTTCTCTTGTATTTCTTGATATATATATATATATATATATTGCCTTCTCTGTACATCAATAGAAAACTGCGACTGCTTTGCATTTGTTTATTTTTTTGTAGGTCATTGTTGTTTTTATATTCCACAGTGCAGACCCGAAAATTCAAGGACGTACCGGAGTTTTTCGTCCTCCGCGCACAACGTAAAACGCCATAGCAGAACAACGCAATGGTGCTTGTATTAGTAGTTGGAGACACCTGGGTTCCGCAGCGCTCCTGCGGCGTCCCGGAAGTGTTTCGGAAAATGTTCGTGCCTGGGCGGATCCACAAAATTCTCATCACCGGCAGCGTCGGCTGCAAGGAGATGTACGATTACTTAAGAACTATTGCGGCAGAAGTCCACTGTACTGCTAGTGAGGTAGATCGACAGTGGACCGAGAGTTTCCCTGAGTCGGCCGTCGTGGCAGTGGAGGGTGTCAAGATTGGCCTCATCCACGGGCATCAGGTGGTGCCCGTCGGCGACAAGGACTCCCTGGCGGCCCTGCAACGGGAGATGGATGTGGACGTTTTGGTCTCTGGTGGGACGCATCACTCGAAGTATTTTGAGTTTGACTCGCGCCTCTTCGTTAATCCTGGATCGCTCAGCGGCGCCGATGACGCCGTCGGGGCCGACGTTCCACCGTCCTTCATGCTGCTGGATGTGCAAGACAAATCCGTTGTTACCTTCATCTATCAATACCAGCCTGAGAACACAGATGATGAGGCGGCGCACACGGACGACGGCGCAGCCGGCACGCCGTCTGGGCTCAAGATCAAGAAGAAGGAATGGGTGAAGGAATACTAGAGGACTGGTTGAGCAAGCACCGTTAACCGGTAGCGAGATATTCCTCGGAAGGTGACCCTTTGTTGTTGTTCCACAGCGATGTACTCCCGCTGCTGCTACTTTCCGGAGCAGACATCGAACTGCAGCCCCTCTTCGTTGAATCGAAATACTATCGTGTTCTAAAGAATATCGTTTCTGCAAAATATCCAAAAGGAGAAGGAGGAGGAGGAGGGGAAGAGTCGTGCATGAGCGGTCAGACCGTTTTTCGCACGCTGTTTTGCTGTTCTCTCTTGTGGCTGCGTTCGTGCTCTGCTCTCTGCCTGTTTGTTTGCCTCGTATTCCGCGAGCTCAGTCACTGCTGTGCGCTGGTGTCGAAAGCCACAGTACCAACCTACCCAACCTACGGTTGAAGCAAACGAAAAAAAACTGTATTTTTTCTCTTGCGAAAGAGCTGGATCTACGCGGCACGTGCGCAAAACGGTGTGTGTATGTCGTTGTCGTGTCGATGCCCATGCACCTTTGAAATACTCGTTGGGCTTGATGGGTAGAACAGCGGATTTTGTGACGCTTTCATCACTTACATGTCGTTCCTCCGTCAACTTTTGGTTCAATTCAACCCTTCTCAATTCGGCCTCCCCCTTCCTTTCTCCTCTACTGCCAACACGCACGAAGTTTGGTCTCTCTGGTCACTGCAGTCCCCTAGAGATATTAGCAAAGAAAATTCCCAAATCGTGTTGCGGCTGTGCATCGGTTGCAGTGCCAAACAGTGCGTGTGTGTGAGTGCTGCTTTTCTTTCCTCCTTTTTTCCTTGCTGTTGCTGCCATCCGTGCCGAGCACCTACTGGAAGGATTTTTTTTTGTGAGCAAAGATGACGGAGATTTCGTACAGCTACTCGCGTCCGGCGCGGGAGTTCGGCCGCATGCCGGAGTTCCAGGCCAACGAGAGTGAAATTCTGGCCGACATCGCCCCCAACGAGGTGTTGAAGGATAAGTTCACCTCGCAGAACCCGAAGGAGACGCAGGTGCAAAACGTGCCGCAGATGTCGGAGGCGAGCACGAACACGGACTCGGTGCGCATGAAGAATCACGCACAGTTCCACTGTGAGGGTGGCTGGCCGAACGCCGTCGACCCGTCCGAGTTCGAGGAGAAGATGAAGTACTGCAAAAAGGTGGAGCGGGAGGAAGGTTACCTGCAGACGTGCACGCGGCTGGCGGAGCAGTGTGTGGAGCGCTGCGTGAAGCAGAACACGGCATTGGACATCTACGGCCGCTATTTCCCTGAAGCGCCTCCGGACGAGGAGGACTCCGTCGGCCCTGCTGCGGTGAAGGTGCTGGCGGTGCTGAAGGACCCGTCCGCGGAGAAGCGCACCGCCGCCGCGCTGTCGTGGCAGAACGACGGCCGCAAAATTGCGGTCGCCTACTCGCGGCTGAAGTTCCAGAGCCAGACGCCGACGATGAGTACCAACTCGCACATCTGGGACATCTTGAACCCGAACGAGCCGTCCGAGACGCTCGTCACCCCGTCGCCGCTGTGCAGCATTGAGTACTACACAAAAGACCCGCACCTCATCGCCGGTGGCAGCTGGAACGGGGTGGTGCAGTTCTGGGACACGCGTCAGCCGAATCGACCGGCGGCGCGCTCGCTGATCGAGGAGAGCCACAAGGACCCAGTGTGGGCCATCAAGTGGCTGCAGAGCAAATCCGGTGAGCTCCTCTCTGTCTCTACCGACGGCAACGTCTTTGTGTGGGACTGCCGCCTCCCCGAGAAGCCCGTCACAATTCACTCCATTAGCGAAGACAACGTGGTGCTGCAGCCGCGCAACAACGAAGGCGGTGCCAAGGGCATCTTGGGCGGCCTCTGCCTCGACTACGACCCGCAGGTGGGCGGACCAGCCAAGTACATGATCGGCACGGAGGAAGGCACCGTGTTGTCCTGCAACCGCAAAGGCAAAACCCAGCACGAGAAGCTCGGCTCGAACACCTTCAACGGCCACCATGGCCCCATCTACTCGGTGCAGCGCAACCCAATCTTTTCCAAGTACTTCCTCACCGTCGGTGACTGGTCGGCGCGGCTGTGGTTCGAGGACTTCAAGTTCACGCCCATGTTCAGCACGTTTTACCACAAGGCGTACCTGACCTGTGGTGCATGGCACACGGTGCGACCCGGCGTGTTCTTCACCACACGCATGGACGGCTACCTGGATGTGTGGGACCTCATGCTCCGCCAAACGACGCCGTCGCTGTCCTACCAGGTGTCCGACTACGCCCTGCACACGCTGAAGCCCTCGCACTGCGGCAAGTATATCGCCACCGGCGGCATCGACGGCAATGTGTCGCTCATGGAGCTGTCGCCCTCGCTCTGCACCTTAGCCACGGATGAGAAGAATGTGATCGGCACCCTCTTCGAGAACGAAAGTCTGCGCGACAAGAACCTGGACCGTGCCGTGAAGGAGAAGCGCGCCAACGCCAAGCAGCGTCAGCGGCGCAGCACGTACATGGCGGAGTTGACAAAGCCGTCCACGGACGCTGAGGTCAACTTGGACGAAGTGTCTGCCCAATACATGGACAGAGTGGAGGCAGAGAAGACAGGCGATGCGGACGCGCGTGACGAGGCGTACGCGCAACGCCTCAGAGCGTTGGAAGACCTGGAAGACGGCATGGAGCTAAACGATTAGAGTGCGTGGATGTGGATGGCGCACACAAGCGGATCGGAATGCCTGTGTGCGCGTGGCGTCACGGTTGTCGACTTTTCCGTAGCGTAGAGGGCAGCGGTGATTGCGATTGTGATTGTGATTGTGATTGTTTGTGTGTGCGTGCGTGCGTTCACGGTTCGTCTCCCCCACCCCCTCATGTTTGTAAGTGTGGACGCCGCGGTAACTCTCTCTCCGACGTGTTGCGGAGCACCACGCACGGATTTAAAAGAAGCTGTTGTATATACCTTTTTCATTTCATTTTCTTTCGGATGTACATACCTTCGATGTTACGCTTAGCTCTCCTCTTTACGCGATGCACAAACAGAAAATATCAGCAGACAAAACAAACCGCTAAAAATGGAAACTCCTTCACTGGTTCACGTGGTGGAGGAAAGAAACGAAGATCGTAGGGTGAAGAACGCTAGCTTTGATTTTAACAAGAATAACTGATCGCACCGAGCTTCTTCAACCGCTTCGCTACCCTCTCTTTTTGAAAGCGAAGCAAATACGCTGTTTTTGATGTCTCCTAACGAATGATACTTTCGCTGCCTTTCTTGAAAACGTGTAGCGTTTGATGGCTCTCATCGACAACTCGTCCGCAAGGGGATTCGGCAACTTCCTTTCACCTGAACTTCCGTTGTTTTCCTCAACCTCATTTTCTTTTCGTGCTTTCCTCCTTCCTCCGTTGTCGCAGCTTATATATTCATATACACACATTTATATCTTCTTGGGTTTTTTTTTTGGAAGCGCGCTACATTCATTAGACAAGATCTCCGCAAACATGCCGCCTACAAAGTCGCTCCCCAACCTGAACCACTTCATGGAGAAGCGGGTGATTGTGAAGATCCAGGGTGGTCGCTCGATTTCTGGCGTGCTGCGCGGGGTGGATGAGCACATGAGTATTGTGCTGCACGACGCGATGGACGATACGCGCACCGGTGCGGAGAACAGCGAGGAGGAACGGACCATGCTTGGCACCACGGTGATCCGGGGAAGCGCCATCGTCGAGATCGTTGGCGCGGACGTTTAAGAGGAGTATTGGCGAGGGAAACGCGTGAACAAAGGTTGCTCATCCTCATTCTACTTACGAACTTTTTTTCTTCTCCCCTCTTGAAAACCGTGGGGCAAAGGAAGGACTGTACCGATTTACACGGTGGCAAGTTGCAGGTATCTCGTGGTCCTGGAGGGGTCGTTGGTTGCTGCCGTGTGTGTTGGTGTTTGGTGAAAACCCGAGTCTTTTCTGGACTGTGTGCGGGTGTGACCGGTCTCATGTTGGAAATAATGCTAGAGCTTAATTAAAAAAGAAGAAGGAAAATGAAGTGGTTTCTGATGTGTCGTCGTACGAGAACACGGAGGCTTCTTGGCAAAGCGTACTAGGTTTTTTTTTTCTGTAGCTACAGTTTCGTCGATGAGCTTTATTCTTCATTTTTGTTGTCTGATCTTCAGTTGAAGAAACAGTGAACCTTCACCGTGTGTCGAACTCACGCAGAACCAAAGCACCGATCTCTGCTCCTTCGTCCAATAAATGTCCAGTTTTCCCAATCTCTCTCACTCTTTCAACTACAATTCCCTTCATCCTCAAACGGTGTTTTTTTCGTCTTGCACTGTTTCTTTTGTTATTATTATTGATATGCGCGTGTGCACCTCTTCAGCGAACACGTATTCTGTCTCGCCAGAGGTTTTCCTCCTACCTTTTTGCGGGTTCGGTTCTCCTCACAGTTGTGAGCCCAGTTCTTTGTGCACATCTGAGTCTTTACCGTTTATTTCTTTTTTTTTGTTGTTTGTAGAAGTAGTAGATCCATAGCGTATCACAACGTTCTAGTAGCCCATTAAGGATACTCAAGTGCTCTCTTTCTGCATAGCACACGCGCCTTCGTCTCTCAGCTTTTTTAATGGTGCGTTGTATCTTCATTTCTTTTCTCTCTCTCTATTTGAAGTATCGAACATAACACACCGCTGCACGATGGCCGGCCTCGACGTTGCGTGGATTCCCTTCTGCGTGATGTACCTGCTGTACATGATCCCTCCCACGCTCATGGAGGTGTACTCGTACTATAGCCGCGGCGGCCTCGTCCGCTACGAGGACATCAAGTACGATGACACCTTTGTGCCACAAGTGGTGTGGAACTTCGACACCGAGGTGTACTACAAGCGCTTTCTCGATCGCCCCACCAGTGAGGCCGGCAAGGCCTTTTTCTCCTGGTTAGACTGGAGTGCCGAGCCGTACGACCGCACCATCTACATTCTGCGGCGCAACTATGCGAAGATGAGCGGCGAGGTCGGCTTCTGGAAGTGGTACATCTACGGCCCTTTTGTTTTTAACTGGCCCAAGAAGACATGGCTGCGCGGCGATGATGCGGCGGGGAAGCTCATGCCGGCGTGGGGCGTAGGCGGCGAGGAGCGCGCCCGCAACGAGTTCGCGGAAGCCAAGGCGAAGGGGTTCGACAAGCACTACCACTACCAAATTATGCGCAAGATTCGCCGAGAGCAGGCACTGAAGGCGGCGCAGCAGCAGAAGGCGATCAACTGACGTTCTTCACTGCGAGCAGATGGAAAGGCATTTTTTTGTTGGTGCAAGAAAGGTGTTCGTGCTTTTAGTTTGATAAAGTTGGTTCCTAGCTGCTGTGGGGCATATCTGGTTGTTGTTTTTTTTCCGGCTTACCGCCGATGATTTTCCTTTTACGCTTTTTCTTTTTCTCTTTGAATTACTCTCACGGGCGAATGCTGCTTTGCTGGGCTCTCTTCTTAGCCATATCGTGCGGCACTTGTAGTGTGCGGCCCTGCAGCTTTTTTTCTGCACGCGAAGGAGACATGGCGTGGACCATCCCCTTTTTTTTTCTCGTTTTCTCCCTGAGTGAAACAAACAAAAATACTACGAAGGAGTGAAGATGTCCAACACCGGTGAAGGGTTTTTTTCTTTTCTTTGGAGAACCTTTTGAAGTTGTCGGAAACTTCACTACAGATCAACTTCCATTCTGGTGCGTTGAGGCGTGGTTTTGCTATGCGTGCGGCGATACGTTGTTTTCTCTCTCTAGTTGGCATGCAGCGCTCTCTTCTCTCCCCACATGTGCGCAGCGCCGAATGGTTCCTGGTGTGCACCCTAATAATGTGGCTGTCTCAGTTTGGGTTTTTTTTTCACTTCGCTTTTACTTTCTCTCTCTCTCACCCTCTCTATCGTCTCATGTCTTCAAAAGGTCTTCTCGTGACTTAGCAGTCCGCGATCACATCTTATTATTCTAAACGATTTAGCTCTGCATATTTGCGAGTAGTAGTCGTATCGGTTGAGCGCTTTCTTGGGTAGTACACTAGCTCCTATTCGCTCGAAACGCGCATACACACCTCTCCACACGGCGCCACTATCTTCTCGCATCGCGTTACAACGACAGTTTTTTCTTTTGTTTTTTTTTCGTGTGTGTGTTTTGCTTCAACGGCGACGCCCTTTCTCGCCACAAAGGAAAAAGACCCCAACAGCAAGGCGGGTTTCGTCTTTCCCACCTAATACATATATATTTTTGTTTATGAGTGTCGCGGAGTGTGCGACGGCCGCAATTTAAGCCTTCCGTTGTAACGTGTAGAGCGCGGACTGTTGACGACAAAAAGAAACGCCAAACGAAGCTGCTGCCTCCCTCAGCGCTCATCGGTTACGCCTGTCACCGCTGTTTTAGTATTCAGGGTGTGGTTTTCCCTCCCTCTTTTTTTTTTATTACTGTAAATAGAGCACCTCCACGTTCCACGGCGTTACGTGATGGAGGGATTCCACTTTCACGTCGAAGGCACCGGACTGCCGGAAGGAAGCCTGCGTCGGGCCAATACGGAGCTCATTGGTGCCATTAACAGTCCCGACCCGATGGTGCAGTACGGCGGCCTGCAGATGCTGTGCGACCAGCTCACCATGAGCAGCTTCATCTCCTCCACCACACTCGCTGCCATTCCGGCGCTACTGCCTTCGCTGCTGCGCTGCATCGTGTCTTCGCCGCTACCCGAAGTTTCCATCACGGCTGCGCGGGCTCTCACGTACATTCTCGACGCCTTCCCTCGCACCTTCGACTCGTTGCAGTCTCCTTCCGTTGTTGTCAGTGTGCTGCTGAAGCACCTGCGCTCCATCGAAGATGTGGAGCTGTCGGAGCAGTGCATCACCTGCTTGGAGATCATCACACGGGGCCCTACTGGGTGTCGCGAGATGCTGCGCAACGGTGGCGTGGAGGCGGTTCTGGGCTTCGCGGACTTCTTTACCGTTCACAAGCAGCGGCAGATTTGGACCATTATTCAGCGACTTCTCCGTGGCATCGATGACAGCGAGGTCAAGTACGTGTCGGCGAGCCTGCCCGCGATTCGGCAGAACATGACGAACCAGGACGCCGAAATTCGTCAGAAGGCCATCGCCTCGTTGGCGCAGGTGATCGACGGTGTAAAGACTGATCGGGCCGCCGTCGACGCTGCGTTTGGCGACTCAGCAGACAAAATAGCTGCTCTGCTGGAGGAGCGCGACGTAAACGACGAGACGCTCTCCTCCGCCTTCTCCCTCCTTAGCAGCGGCGTGCGCTTCAGCGCAGGCATCGCCGCCTCCATGATTCGGAGTGGGTTGTTCATGACGCTGCTAAATCTGTTGAAGCCGGCGCCGATGGCGGCTGCAGCGGGCGGGGAAGGCGGGGATCCGTTGTCCTTCACGACGCGCTCTGCGCCGGCCTCGCAACCAAACGCAGGCGGTGGTGCCGATGAGACTCGTGCTGGTGCTGGTGAGGCGGTGCTGCTGGACCGGGAGCAGTCGGAGTCCGTCATGTCGCCTCTGTCAACGGAGCCTGCTTCGCGCGGCGTGGGCCTCATGTCGCACCAGCGCACGCTGGTGTGTCAGTTGCTGGCGGCTCTTCTCATTCCGTATCGCGACGGGGCTCTGGACCAGCTGGAGCGACTCGAGACGCTCACGCAGCGCTCAGCGCTTCTCGGGTCCCCGGCGTTGGGTGGGAACGAAAGCAGCGGCGACGAGGAGGAGGACGCAGATGAGGACTACACCACGACGGAGGGGGACGACGAGGACGGCGCAGAAGAAGATCAGGACGGCGTAGGGGACGGCAACGACGACAGCGTCCCCGACGCCTTTCTCGCCGAGAAACGTCAGCGTGTGGAGAGGGAGAAGGGGCTGAAGATCCAGACGAAGGCCGCCTACGGCCGGTGTCGCGTTAGTACGTTTATGTGTGATGGATGCGGCAAGAGCTTGGTGCCGGGGGACTGGTACCGCTGCAACCAATGCACCGATCGCGATTACTGCGCCGCCTGCATCGTTGAGGAGTACAAGAACGACAACGGCGGCCACCACTCCTACACGGACATGGAACAGGTGGTCGGCGCGACGGCGCGCAACAAGGACAAGCGGGAGCTCTATCATAAATCGCCAGAGCTGCTGCAGCGAGTGCTGGAGGCGATCCCGACGGTAGCCGAGGTGTGCGTCTCCTCGGAGGTTGTGCCCGTGAGGTCGTCCTGCTTAGACTTTCTGGTGAGCGCGATTGACATGGCCTCGCCCGAGCAACTCATCGCCGCAAACGTGACGACGGCGGTGCTGGGCGATGTGCTGAACAACAACCTGCGGGGTTCGGACCTCGTGTGCAACGCTTTGGCTGTTGTGCTGGCGGGACGTCTGTTGCACAAATTGCCGGACGTCTACCGCGTGCAGTTTGTGCGCGAGGGCGTCAAGCTGCGTCTTCAGCTATTGAAGCAGCGCTGCAAGGTGAAGGGGAAATCGGCGCTGCCGCGTGATCAGCGCGCCAGCCTCACCACGTCCACGTTGGGGTGGCGGACGATTATCGGGACGGAGGCAGCGGTGCTCCTGCACAAATACCTCGGCTTCGAAGACGAGCTGTCCACGGAGTCTCTTCGCCGCATCGTGCAGGAGCTGCGGCAGGATCAACTGGGAACGGCGGCCGAACTGCTGAGGGACGTGCTGGCGGGCGATGTCACCGCCTTCGAGTTCTACTCCAGCGGAGCGGTGCGGGAGCTGAAGAACTGCCTTGTACGGAAGCAAAACATGTTTGCGCTAATGCAGCTCATCGCGGTTCTTTCCTCCAGCTCCGCTATGTCTCCCATCGCACCGAACTTCAGCTCTTCTCCAACATGGGTCAATCCGAAAGATGCGACCACAACGCAGCTGCTGCCGCCGGCGATGCCTGGCGGAGCAGGTGGCGGGAATGCTGCGGCTGGTGGCGGCAGCAATCTCCTCTGGCGTCTTATCCATCATCTGCACACGGTGCTTACGCTGCTCGACAACTTCACCGTTCCGCGCTACGACTTCGTGGGCGGCGTACACAAGTTTTTCGTCGTGTGCTTCGAACCGCATCGTCCCTCCGTCGCGGTTCCAGGCGATACGACGTTGTCGTCGCTGCAGCACAGCGCGTCTTCAGAGGGCAGTCAAGGAGGAAGCGGCCCCCCTCCGCTGCAGTCGATTAAAGCCCGCATTCGCTCGCTGTCGAGCGTGAGTGCCATGACGCAGGTGCTGCTGCAGGAGGTGCTGCAAGTGGAGGGCGAGACCGACCACGAAGAGGGCGAACAAGACGCGGAGGCTATCACGAACGTGTTGCCGGACCTGCACCCGCAGCTCCAATCCGCCCCCTCCGCGATGAACGCGTCCGCAGCGAATACGGGTAATGCACGTCGTCGTGCCTCGCAATCTGCCTCGGTGGCTGCCGCACCGAAGAATGTGTGGATTCGCTACGGAAAGCACGTGCTGCCGCTGTCGATGACGATGCTGCAAATCATGGAGCACCTTGTTCTTCCAGATGCTGCGACAGCGGAAGAGGAGAGAGAGAGCGAGAGCAAATCGCTGCAGCAGTCGAAGAACGGGAAGGGCCGCCGGCAGCGGCCCGGCAACGCCGCGGCAGACGAGCAGCGTGAAGGAGAGGCGGAAGAACAAGGAGAGGAGAACGGCAACGATTCGTCTCATGCGCAGCGACGCACCGTCCCTCGCGACACGTCAACGGCGCCCGGCTACTCCATCGCCCGACCGGTAATGCTCTACTACAGTACCACGCCGTACGATTCTCAGCACTACAGCTTCTACAAGGTGCCGAACACCTTCCCGCCCAGCGGCACTCCACAGAGCCCGCTGCAGGTGCGGCTGCCCTCGCAGGAGATGAAGCCGAGCGCGGTACGGGAGGTGCAACGCGGCCTCGCAGCGACGTTCCCTAATAGCAAGGAGGTGCTCGCAGAGAACCAGCGCGACGTCCTCGCGTTACTGCGCATGTTATACACGGCCGTCGCGAACTGGGCTTCCCTGCTCGCGTACCTGCGCAAGCAGAGCACGTCTGCCTGCTCGCCGGAGGCGGCGGCCATGTTGAAGGACGTGGACGCGGAGCTTATTATGAGCGTCTTCGCGCCCCCCGTCAACCCGCAAGACTTCCAGCACGCGAAGCTGAACAACAAAGCGATCCAGCAGTGCTCGCAGCTTCTCCTCGCCGGGCAGCAGCGCGGCACATGGGCGGTGAAGCTTGCTCTCGACTGCAACTTTCTTTTTAGCCTGCCCACCCGTAAGTTTTTGTTTGACGTCGGCTTCACCTCGACGGACCGCTGCCTGGTCCAGATGCGCAAGTATCGGGAGCTCTTTGGACTACAGGATCAGCGTTTCACGAACGAGCAGCTGCGTGGAATCTACGGCCAGCTGCCAAAAGAATCAAAACGGGTGTGGCGTGAGGATGCGTTGGAGTGCGCGAAGAAGGTGCTGAGCTCGCAGGACGCGAAGGAGCGCAACGCGACGTGGAGCTTCCAGTTCTACAACGAGAAAGGCTGGGGCGATGGGCCAACGCGTGAGTTCTACACCCTCGTGAGCCGCACACTGCGGGAGCGTCGGCTGGGCTTGTGGCGCAGCGGGGACGAGTCGGCCGACGACACCGAGTATGATGCGTCGATGGGCTTGTTTCCGAGGCCCTGCGTGCCGGGATCCGCAGAGGAGAAACGCGTTGTGCCGCTCTTTCGGCTCATGGGCCGTTTTATTGGCCGCGCGCTGATGGATGAGCACGTCCCGGCTCTACCGCTTTCCCCCGTCCTCATTCGACTGCTGCGTGGGGACGTGTGTGAAGTGTACGACATGCAGGACATCAGTGACGATGTGGGCCGGCTGCTCATCGCCTTGTCAGAGGCGAGCGTGCGGGGGGAGCAGCAGATCCGTCTCCCCTCGCAGAAGACGTCGGTCAACATCGAAGACCTCGCGCTGGACTTCACACTGCCCGGTGACGACAGCATCGCGCTGAATCCGAAGGGTGCGGAGGAGGCGGTCACGTCGTCCAATGTGAAGGAGTACTGCGACCTTGTGGTGGACTTCGTGCTGAACCGCGGTGTTGCGGCGGCGGTGCATGCCCTGAGAGAGGGCTTCCACTGGTACATCCCTCTTGTTGCGCTGCAAATGCTCAGCGTGGAGGAGGTGTACCAGCTCATCGCAGGAAACGAGAAGGCGATCACGCGTGAGGAGTTTTCGCAGTACTCGGAGGCGAATTACGGCTACACCATCAACTGCAAGCACGTCCAATGGCTCTTTGAAATTCTCGCGTCCTTTACGCTCGAGGAGCAGAAGCAGTTCTTTCTGTTTCTGACCGGATCAGCACACCTGCCCGTCGGCGGCTTAGGTCGGCTGCGACCTCCGTTTACGGTGGTGCGCAAGACCTCTGATAGCGCCGCAGTGGCCGAGGGCGACTTGTTGCCCTCTGCGATGACGTGCCAAAACTACTTGAAGCTGCCGCAGTACGCCACCAAGGAGGATATGGAGAAGAAGCTGCGCTTTGCCATGACAGAGGGAAATGGCGCATTTCTGCTATCGTAAAGATGATGGTTGACGCTGAGGGGGAGGAAAGAGGGGAGGGGGGATAAAAGAATTCCATCACGGTCGTTGGTAGCAACAAGGGAAAGTATTATTGCTACAATTTGAATGGCGGAGGACACCGTAATGAGAGGTATTTCTACATTGTAAGGTGTTGCTTTGGTTTTTCCTTCTTTATATCGCGGATTCCTCGTCTCTTGACGCGTGTGCTTCCTCACGGTCGTTTTCCGAACCTTCCGATGCGCTATTGTTTTGCTTGCTTGCGTGGGTCTTTCTTTCCCTTTTCCTTCGCCGCGTCAAGTGTTCTCGCCGCTGCAGATGTCATTAGTGTCTACAGCTTTGAAACGGATGAAAATGAAAATTGAAGAAAAAGCACGTATGTCGGAGCTGCCACTCTCTGGTAGCGAGTCTTCTAGACAGGGGGAGTAGTTTCTTGTCTGTTCGAGACATGGGCTTGCCACGCTTATCGGTTTCCGCAACAGCTGGCGAAGCACAGCCGACGTCGTTGTCGTCTCTGCAGTGGTCGCGCATAATCTCGTCTTCTTGGTTTGCTGGCAGTTTAGGCGGTTCGGTGCTTTAACGGGCGCCGATCACGAGAGAACGAGCACCGCAGCGCTTTGACTTCTAACAGCGATTGCTTTTTCAGGGCTGGTTCGTGTATTTTGAATTGCGCAAGTGCACCCTTTCTTTTTTGGTCCGCCTGTTTTCCTCCCTGGACTTAATGTTCATTGCACACTCTCTCACTGTCTTCCCATCGACGTCTTTTCCCGCAACGCCGCACAAATCACCGCTCCTTCGTGTTAAGCTCACGCGATAGAACACACGTACGAGGGCGGCCCACGCTTGCGAGAAACTCTTTTTTGTTGCCTCCCTGCTGCCCGCATAGCCACGACGAAAAAGGAGAGGGCAGGGCGGACATGCAAAGCGCATCCCTCCGCACTTACAAGATACTATAGACTCGCTTTCACGGTACGTATAGCTGTAAATCCACACTACGCAGATCAAGCAGGATAAATATATACACTTGCATCACCTAAAGACGGAGAGAGAGAGATAACTCACCTTCGCGTTCTTTGTCATTGGAGGGGTCACCTTTGATTTTCTCTTCTGTTGTTGGTTTTTTCTTCAGAATAACGTTGCACAACTTTTCTTATTCCCTTTTCTCGTTTCAGCGCTCCCCAGCTCGGACGTGCTTACAATGGAAACAATTTTAGACTTTTCACAACCGCTGAATGTCCAGCAGTTCGATCAGGTAGTGACGAGCATGTCATCCGGTAGCCCCGCGCAAATCATGGAGGCGCAGGAGGTGCTGACGAAGTTCAAGTCAAACCCAGACGCGTTTTACCGCGTAGACAAGCTCCTCACAGAGTCGCAGAACCCCGGCACACGGTTCTTCGCGTTACAGGTGCTGGAGGAGACCATTCTGCAGCGGTGGAACACGCTCTCGGCGGCGAATCAGCAGGCGGTGCGCAACTTCGTGGTGAACCTAATCGTGCGGGAGTGCACTAGCTTCGAGCACATCCGGCAGAGCCGTGCGCTGCTCACCAAGATGAACATGACGCTCGTGTCCATTGCGAAGCGCGAGTGGCCGGTGCGGTGGCCAACCTTCATTCAGGACATCAGCACCAGCGCTTCGCCCAGCGACCCGATGGTGGAGAACAACTTAAATCTTCTACGGCTCGTAGGCGAGGAGGTGTTTGAGTTTGGCGAGAAGTCCCTCACCTCGCGTTGGGTGGAACGGAAGAAACAGGCGCTGGCGCAAGACTTTCGCTTCATCATGGAGCTCTGCGTAATGGTAATTGTAAAGGCGCAGGACACAGCGCTGCTGCGGGCCGCGCTGGCGACACTGGAGGTGTACGTGCCGTGGATGACGCCAGAGGTGATCTTTAACGAACAGGTGCTGCAGAGCATCGCCACACTCGTTGTCGGTGACGAGAACGTGCGTGCCGAGGCGGTGCGCTGCTTAACGGAGATCTGCTCGGCCGGCACTAGCAGTGGCGCGACCGGCGATCAGCAGGTGCGACTCATTCTAGAAACCTTCAAGGCCGCCTTTGGTCACATTTTAAGCGCGCTGCCGACGACGCACTCCTCCGTGATGGAGCGCACCGTTGCGTTGTACGAGCAAGGCTCGTTGGTCGACAAAGAGTACATTTCAAGCCTAAATCTGCTGCTCATTGCGTTTCTGCGGCACTACTACAGCAACATCTCCTACGATGATCTTCTGCTCGTCACGTGCCACGAGATGCTGGTGGGAATGAGCAACATTTACGAGAAGGAGCTGTTCAAGTCTTGTGTGGAGTACTGGTGGTGGCTCGGTGACCACCTGCTGCGTGCGCCTGCGAGCGCCGTGAAGAAGAATTTGATGTCGAAGCTGCAGCGTGTGCTCTCCGACGTACGATTTGTGCTGATCCGTCGAATGGCGAAACCGGAGGAGATCATCATTGTAGAGGAGGAGGGTGAGCTACGGCGCGAGCACGTCAGTGACGTCGAGGAGCTGCAGATGTACAACCTAATGCGGCAGACGCTCGTCTTTCTTACCCACCTAGACCCAAAAGACACGCGCAACATCATGGCGGACCTGATGAAGCGGCAGGTGGACCACAGCGAGTGGTCGTGGCACAACTGCAACACCCTCTGCTGGGCCGTCGGCTCCATCTCGATGGCGCTCTCCGAGCAGGATGAGAGCGACCTCTTCGTGAAGATCATCACCGATCTTCTCACGCTCTTCAAGAGCATGAGCGGCAAGGAGAACCGCGCCGTGATTGCGAGCGACGTCATGTTTATTGTCGGGCAGTACCCCCGCTACCTCCGCAACCACATCACCTTCCTTGCAACTGTCACCAAGAAGGTGTTCCAGTTCATGCGAGAGAAGTTCCCCGGCGTGCAGGACATGGCGGTAGACACCTTCGTGAAGCTGAGCAAGCAGCTCGCAGCGAAGTATACGGAGGTGAACGGCGGGTCGAGTTTGGCGGCGGACATCGCGAAGAACTGGTCCTCCGTGACGGAGATGTTGTCGCTGCAGCAGATCCAAACGTGCTTCAACGCAGCCGGCTACATGGTTGCCGCGGCGCCCACGGAGCCACAGCGCTCCAGTTTGCTTGAAACCTTCCTCGTCGACACGAACGCGTCCTTCAAGGGCATCACACAGGTTGCCGCGGCGGAGGGATCGGTCTTTTGCCAGAACAGCGACGCCATGTCAGAACTGCTGCACTACCTGCGTGTCTTCGCCAACGTGGCCGACTCGTGCGGTGACGTGTTTGTGTACGAGATGATGTCCATCACGCAGGACCTCTACGGCTTCTACCGCACCTTCTCCGAGGCGCAGACGAAAACAATTTCCGAGATGGGAGAGGCGGCTCTGTTCCGGCAGGACATGAAGTTGGTGCGGTTTGCGAAGCGCGAGATTCTGAAGATTTTCGAGCGCTTCGTGAGCCACGCGACGCAGCTCGACTTCATCGCGACGGCGTGTCTACCGGACACCTTTTCTGTGGTACTGCTAGACTACGAGAACGCGATTCCAGAGGCGAAGGAGCCGGGTGCGCTGGCGCTGGCCACGGCATGCGTGAACACGCTCGGCCGCCGCATCGAGAGCGACTGCGGTGCCATTCTGGACCACACCTTCAACGCCACCGTGGCGATCATCGCGCAAGATATGGAGAGCCACCCGGACTTTCGTGTCAACCTCTTCAAACTGCTGCAGGCGCTCAATAAGAACTGTTTTGAGGCGTTTGTGTGCTACACGGCGAACCACGAGGATGTCGTGTCCGGCATGCTCTGGGCGATCAAGCACACAGACTACCCGACCATGTCCACCGGGCTCGAGACGCTGGATCTGTTTCTGGACAACGTCGTCAAATCCGAGTACGCCGAGGTGTTCTACACGGCCTACATGCAACGCATTATGGTGGATGTTATGGTGGCCTCCATGGACTCCCTCCACGCATCTGGCTTTCCCTATCACGTGCGCATTCTGCAGAAGCTCTTCTCCGTCTCGGCGATGGTCCCTGTGGAGACACCGACCATCGGCAAGAACGCCATTGCGGCGTACCTGATGGAGAATCTTGCGGTGATCCCCACGCTGACCGGCTCGTCCGTGGAGACGTTTGTCGAGATGTGCTACGCGAACTTCACTAATGATGACCGCTTCCGCACCCAGTTTGCCGACTTTCTTATCGAGGTAAAGGTGTGGGGCGCGGAGCAGGAGAACCAGATGCAGGAAGCCGAAGAGCGCCGCACGCGGGAGGCGACGATTCCCGGCTTCGCGGCGCTGACGGTGGAGGAGCCGCTGCAAAACCCGTTCGCTAGTGCGTAGGCGGGCAGCTTCACTAAACATACCTTTCTTGGTGTGTATGTGTGTGTGTGTGTGTGTGTGGAAGGGGGAGGAGTCTGCCTCTTCGTGCATTCCCTCCCCACCCCCCTCCTCCTTGTGTCGGTATCCCAGGGCTCTGCACGGCAGGGGTGACGGAGCAGGGGCGCGCTTAACGAAAACACGATGCCGCCTTCGGTAGTTATGGGTATGCGTGCATTTTCCGTTTGAGCATTTCGACTATTTCTTTTTTCTGCTGGCTGCATATCGCACTCAGGCGGAAGTGGACGCACTGCACTTTTGTTTTCCATAGCGAGCTTGGAGGGGGCTACGTGATTGTTACTGCGAGTCAGTTGTTGCGTTAATCAACGTATAACGCAAAAGTATCGTTTACGTTGGACTGTGTGTTGCTGCTAGACGCGCACCTTCGGCGTTAACCAGCGTAAGGGACTAATAATAATAGTAATCAAGAAAGATTGGATTCCACCACACCTCAGAGGAGTTTTCTCTGTGTGTGATCGGCAAAATTGGTTTCCCTTTCACTCCAGCGAGCTTCTCCAGCCTGACCCATCAAGTTGGGAAGGACTTTCAACGACTCAAAACTCGTTGTTGGTGGTGCCTGCTGCTCTCAGGGAGTAAGTCCGTATACTTTGACTGGAAAATGTGACTCTGCCGTGAACGACCAAAAACAACAACAACAACAACCACAAAACTGTTCATACGAAGCAGCAAGGGGGAAATCTGTATCTGTTGGATTCTACTCCTTCTTTTCTTTATTGTTTTTTGTTCTCCCTGTACTCTCTTGAGTGCGAATACGTGTCTCGTCAAAAAAAAAAAATGCCTGTCAGCGTCCAAGACTGCCGACTTTCAGTTCGCTGTTTGTAGATGTGGGGAGAATCGTTCGTTCGTCTGCATTTATATCACATTTCCTAAAGCGCCTGCTTAAAAGAAAAAAAAACAGTGTTTCCTACGGCGAAGTGCGTCTTTCTTCTCATCAGCTCAGCGTTCGCTTTCCATTTTGTTAATAATAATCATTTTCCGTAGACGCAATAATTGTCCAACGTACCCTCAAGCGAAAAACTGGCGGTTAACGGCGACGTAGCACTCTCTCTTTTTATTATTATTGCTGAAGGATAACTAGCGCAAGCTCCTGTCGCGCTAGAAATGATGGCTTCAGGAAATTTTGGTGAAGGCTCGGTAAAGCTGTTGAACGCACTAGACGCTCCGATGGATCACAGCGGCAGCAATTCAGTGGTGCATACACGCATCGGGGACGTGCTGCACTCCACCATCTCAATGGAAAAGTCAGAAGAGGTAGACACGGAGGAGGGGGAAACGGTTCCCACGTCGCTACAAGCCATCGGACGGCAGGCACCGGTAGGCTTCCACACCATCAGCTCGCAGCTTGCCTCCGCGGGCAGCACATGTGTGTTTTACCCCTTTGACGTTCTCAAGACTCGATTCATGGCCCAGGACGGCACTGCGCTGCGGCAGAGCAACGGCCAGGTCTACAAGTCCATTCCGCGCGCCCTGTCCGTGATTTACAAGGAGGAGGGCATTCAAACCCTTTTTCGTGGGTGTCCGGTGGCCGTATCTGGTGCCATTGTGGCGTGGGGTGTGTACATGTACCTGTACCGTCTGCTGTGCAACGTGACCGAGTACACGTCCTATCTAGGCCGGTCTTCGGTGTCCGTCGTCTCCAGCGGCGTCTCGTCCTGCGTGGCGTGTCCGATTTTTCTGATCAAGTCACGCATGCAGCTCGAGGAGGCCAACCGCACGAATCACTACCGATCCTTCTGGAGAGGGCTCCGCTACACGGTGTCCACGAGCGGGGTCCGTTCACTGTGGCGAGGTCTGTCGCTGCAGCTGTGTCTCATGTTTCCTAATGCGCTGGGCATTCCCACCTACGACACACTCAAGCGGCTGGTGCTGCGGTACCGCTGGCACCATGCCGTGACGACGGAGTTGAACTTGTTTGAGATTGGCGTCTGCTCCACCCTGACAAAGATTTGGATTCTCATCCTTTCTCACCCGCTTGTGATGCTGAAGGTGAGAATGCAGGACGAGCGCGCCGTTCTGGGGGCGGTGCAGTACCGCACCGTTCCGCAGAGCATCTCGAATGTGCTCAAGACGCGGGGGGCCCGTGGCATGTACCGCGGATTCACCACCGCCCTCGTACACTCCCTGCCCCGATCTTTGCTGCATTACGTCATGTACGAGAAAGCGCTCTCCGTGCTATGTAGCCGGCAGGGAACGTAATTATGACCGGGCTGAAGGCGTGGTAGCTGCACGCGGCTGACTGTCCTGTATCGCTTCGTGAAGAGAGCATTTTTAGGGTTCTTTGGCCACTTCTTCCGTTAAGCTCATGTGCTTTTCCGCGGCGCCGAGTGTCGGCATTTATTCTTCTCAACGTACGTTTGAGGTACCACAGGTACCTCTGGTGAGTCTCATCTCACGCCCCCTTTTCCACATTGCATTTCTTTTTCTCCCTTTCACCCTTATTACTTACGCAGTCGCTGTCGATAAGCAAGAACAAGAGAGAAGACGAACACAGTGGATACGCAAGAGTTGTCTCCTGCACGCCACGTCAGCGGGAAGCAACGGAGAGGTCAATGGCATTCACGTGTGCGTCACCGGCGGTTCGAAAAAATCGAATGCGCTTCTGCCGGTTTTCTGAAAATCACCTTTTCTTTCTTGGCTTGCGCTGTTCTTCCAATGCGCCTGCAACGCCTCAGTTTCTGAGGCCCACATGGCCCACTTCATGGCTCATTTCCCTCTTCTCACGGCCTCCTCTTCCGCCCTTCGGTAACGTAGTGTGGCAGCTGACACCACACACCTGACGCTACCCATTTCGTAGGGATCGCTCAGGGTGGTGAGATTCGTTTTTCTCTTCTCTTCTTTTATTTGAAGCCTCCGCATCTTCCTGTTTGCGCAGACATGTCGGAGAGGAAGAAGAGTCTGCCGCCAAAGGCTACCTTCATTCAGCACACCGTCGCCTCCCAGCTGGGTGGGGCGACGAGCACGATCCTTCTCTACCCCATCGATGTCGTGCGCATGCGCTTCATGTCACAGGATGACACGCGCATCCGTCAGCACAACGGCCAAACCTACCACAGCATCACCACCGCGTTTCGGCTCATTTACCGCGAGGAGGGCGGCACGCGAGCCTTCTTCCGCGGTTGTCATGTTTCCGTCCTCGGCACCGTCTGTGCCTGGGGCGTGTACATGTACTTCTACCGCTGCCAATGCGCGTGGTATGAAACGTGGCAGAATAACCAGCAACAGCAGCAGCAGCGGCCGACTGGCACGTCCAGTCAAGAGGAGACGTCGAAAGGGACGATCTCCGTTGGGTCTGGGAGCGCCTCGTGGAAGAGTTTGGTGCAGCGCTTCGGCTTTTCGATTGTGGCTAGCTGCACCTCCGCGGTGGTGTGCAATCCGATCTGGCTGCTGAAAACCCGCATGCAGCTGGAAGAGGCCTCAGCGCGGACGGAGACGGTGCAGCGCAACTTCCGCACGTTTCGTCACGGCTTCGTCTACACCGTCAAGACCACCGGTCTGCGTTCTCTGTGGCGGGGTGTGTCAGCGCAGATGCTGCTGGCGATCCCCAACGCCTTCAATCTGCCCCTGTACGATACGATCAAATCCACTACCATGAGTCTCACAGGACGCAACGAGCTGTCCGTGGTGGAGGTGTGCACGTGCTCGACGCTGACGAAGGTGGTGCTTGCGCTCATCTGCCAGCCACTGTTAGTGGTGAAGACGCGCCTGCAAGACCACCGCGCGCGATCCGGCGAGGTGCAGTACGAAACCTTCGCCCAGTCCACCAAGACGGTGTGGCGACGCGGCGGCCTTGTAGCCTTCTACCGCGGCATGGTGCCCTCTCTCTGTCAGGCGGTGCCGCGCTCCGTGTTGACGTTTGTGTTCTACGAAAAGTTTCTTAGATTTGCGCGGCAGATTTCATGAGCGCAAGACGCTACCGTCACCCGCAATTGCGGATTTTGTTTTTTTTTGTTGGTGCTTTGTTTTTGTTTAAAGCGCACTGCTGTTGCTGCGCGTAGTTACGTGTTCACAGACAGCTTTTCCATGGACGTTGTTCTTGCTTCTTTCGGGGGTTTTATTCCTTGTCTAGCGGTAACCTACAACTGTAGTTTATAAAACAACGGTAGCGAAAGAAGAATCACTTCACCTGTGTGACAATGTTCTACGAAGCCATTTGAATTCACGCCTGCATTGCATTCGATTCTCTCCTTGGCTCTCTGCCTGCTGAAGCACTGCTGCACGTCGCGTATTCGCCACTCAAAAGACTTCCTTCGCTCATTCTCCCGCTTTTTTGTTCCCTTTTCCGGGTGTTTGATTCACGTTTGTTTGCACGTTGCTCGGCTTCGTTCTTCTCCTTCATCGTGCGTGCCTCGAAGGAGTGTGGAGCAACGCATTCAGCACTTTAGATCGTCCATTTTGCCTTATTAGTGTTATTATTGATAGAGTTGGACATACAGAAACCTGCGCGTGTGCACACCGCAGCGACTGCAACGCCCTTGTACGTATCTGAGCGAGGAAGAAAAGCTCCTTTGCCTTTGCTTTTGCTAAATTGCGCCTATACGCCAAAAAAAAAAACCCTCACACATGGCCGATGAGAAAGTTCCACGTTTCTTGCAGCAGACGACGTCGCAGCTGCTGCACCAGCAAGAGGCACTGCGGAAGCGGCGGGAGATGCTGGAGCGCGAGAGCACAAAGCCGCCCGTCATGCGCTTCGGCACCAACAGCCCGCCACGCAGCCACAGCCGTCACGGCAGGTCACCGGTGCCGCTGTCGACGTCCGTCCAGTCTACGCCGCCGCGAGGCGACAACGTCCATCGGGAACTGCACTGGAGCCGCGCCGACGAGGAGTCCCTCGCAGAACGTGTGCCGATGCGCTTCTCCATGACCTTTCGTCCTGCCCCGACCCCGGTGGTTGCCGGCCGACCGCGATCGGCAACGGGGCTGCTCATTCCTCCCTCGCCCAGCCTTCGTGAGGTGAACACGTTGGACCAAGTGAGTTCGGTGCGGCGCAAGGCGGCCCGAGATGCGTCGATGCCGCGCACGGTGTCGCCCCACTCTCCAGCACCGCAGCGGACACGCGCAGAAGAGCACGGTTTGGCCGCGGAAACCAACAGCAGTAGCGACGCTTCAATGCAGCACAACGCACCCGTTCCAGCGCAAACCCCCGTTCCAGAAAAGCAGGCACCGAGCACGACGGGTGTAGAATCAACCAACGCGTGCACAGCTGACAGCGCAGATGCAGAACCAGACGCTGAGCGCGAGGTGCCGCGTGCGGGAGGACGGCAATTCTTACCAATACCTCCGCCGTTCCCTACGGCGAGCAACACAGCAGAGAAGAAGACGTCCAATGAATCGGCAGAAAGCGGCAGTGACGCTGACGCCGCGGGCATCGTCGGCTTCTCCAACACCTTCGCGGTGCCTCGCTTCACCTCGACCACCCCGTTGGCAAGAGGGCGCCACGAGAGAGCAGCACCGCCGGCAGAGGAGAGGGAAGAGGAAGAGGAAGAGGGCGTGAGCACGCCCGGCCGACCGGCGGTGGGAGAGTTCCGCACGCCGCGCCCCGTCACGCGTATGTCCACCTCTCTCACCCCTGTCGTGCGTGACACGGCAACGCAGGCCACCTCTGCTGTCATCGAGGACGCGGATCCACAGAACGTCAGCGCGGACAAGAACCACGAGGACGAGGCCGAAGAGATCGTGTCGCCGTATAATCTTGCTGACGACGGCGCGCGCGATGAGGCTTCCCCTGTTCCCACTCCGTCTCAGATCATTGCCAGCCTCGAGGCGTCTGCAGAGAAGCGTCGCGGGGCTCAAGCAACCCCTGCGATGTCGCGCGACCACGAGGAAGGGAAGCAGGAGAACGCAGAGAGCGTGGCGCGAAAGGAGCGTGAAAAACGAGATGACGGGTCGGCGTCGCCGACGAACAACGCCTCTGCGTCGCGGTCGATGGAGCTGCGCACGCCATCGCCGACGCGCGGCACCAAGGTCAGTCCCACCCCGACCTCCCAGGACCTCATTCAAAGCGTGCAGGCCTCGGCGAATCGCCGCCCCTGCGGATGTGAGCGCCCGACACCGTCGCCAGAGCACTCGCAGCATCATCGTCGCACAACACCGTCGCGTCCCACCACTTCGCCGCCGCCCACGCCTGTCCCGCTGTCCGACAAACCCATGACCGAGTTCGACTCCCTTCATCACAAGTGCTGTGACCGGCCCACCCCTGTCTCCCTCTCCTCCCAACCTGCTGGCGGGGACGCGCGTGTGACCGCCGCGCCATCTGCCTCGCCGTGGCCCACGACAGAGAACATCGTCAGCAGCATCTTGGCCGGCGCGCAGGACGGACAGCGCCGCGCCAGGGAGGTGGCCGACGACGTGCACGAGGAGGATGGCGACGTCTCTGAGAGGTTCTCCAACGAGGAGGGCGTTCTCGAACAGCGTGAGGCAGGTGCGGAGTTGTTAACTTCGCCAACTGTCCCACCGCCGTCGTCGTATCCACCGCAGGAGATGAACGAGGAGGAAACGACGGCAGTCGAGACGTCGACGTCACCTCTGAGCGTGGCCACGCACACCCCATCGCCTGTGCCGACGGAGCGGCAGTACGGGGAGAGCGTGCTCGCCTCTGCCGAACGGCGCCGCTGTGGGCGGCCGACGCCCAGTGAGCGCGAGGTGTCTCCCACTCATCGTCAACCCCATCCGCGTTCTACCACGGACGAGGCAGGAGAAGGAAAAGGCACAAGCGCCTCCCCGCAGCTGTCGGCGCAGCATCTCCTGGACAGCCTGGACGTCTCCCTCGGCACAGGCAACGCGCGCGAGAAGCCCGCCGAACGGGTGACTGCAGTGGGGGGAGAAGAAGAAGAGGGGGTGGGGCGCCGTGCACGAGACGTCACCTCGAAGGACAATGCGACAGGCAATGAAGTCTCGCCACATAGAGGCAAACGCACCTTCTCGCCGACGCCGACGCGGCAGCACGTCATGGCGAGCCTGCAGGCCTCTGCTGAGAAGCGCACTCGGTCGACCGCCGTGGCGATGTCCAAAGCGTCGGGCGACACGAGCCTTAACGGCAGCCGCACCACCGGCGTCTCGCCCATCTCGAACCCCTTCCAGTCACCCGTCCTGACGCCGCAGAACGTGAAGGACAGCGTGCAGAAGCTGATGGGCGACAAGCAGCAGCAGACTCGTTCCGACGCGCAGGCCCCACGGCGGCCGTGGGGAGAGAGTGGTCCGAGCACGAGTGAGGCGAACGGCAACTCCTCCGCCTCACCCGTTGTGACGGCGGAGGACGTGGATATGAGTTTGGCCGCCCTCGAGCACGATCAGCGTCGCCAGTCGCGCTCTACTCGCGTCGAACGGGACTTCAATCGGCCCTCCCCCGCGTCACTCTCTGGCAACGGGGCGAAGAGTGGCGCTGCGGTAGAGAGCGAAACCTCAGTTTCTCAGCAGGCCGCCGCGCCGCAGCAGCCCATGGTCGAGTCTCCTGCCTTGTCTGACGTCGCTGCCCAGTCCGCCATGTTCTTTGATTGCGTCAGTGTCCCCATTACCCCCGCTGTGCCTGCAATCGAAACGGTGGCTGCTACTCGGTCCACGGCCACGACTGTGGCGATGGTGACGAACGTCGCGGCAAGCACGTCACACGTGCCGGCTCAGTTTCTCGCGCTGCAGCGCGAGATTTCGGCTATTGAGCAGGGCCGCAGCCGCACCCGCACACCCCCTCCCCTCCACGCCTATGAGGCGAGTACCCCCCTTCCGCCACCGGCATCGCCGATTGGGGGAGCGAAGGGAGAGGAGGACACGCCTCGGGTTGAGGCCTCGACGGAGCTGGCGATTACTTCGCCGGATGACGTTGCGAACGACGCAGTGGCACCGGCAGAGCAGGGTCGTCGCAGCAGTCTGGTGTTGGTGCAGCCCACCCGTGGCCACCAAGCCCTCATTCAGCACCCCCACAAGCCGGCCCCAGTGGTGCCCCCGCCGACGATCAGCCCAGTTCAGGTGCCCCGCACGCCCACACCGCCTCCGCGTCCCCCGCAAATTGCGTCTGACCAACGGGAGTGCCTACCGGGAAGCCTCAAGAAAAATGCGCTGCCGAGCGAGGAAAGTGGAGAATCGCCGCTGCCCAGGCCGGTCTCGCTGCGGTCGCAGGTCGCCTTACCAAAGCAGCCGCTGCCGCAGCCAACGGTGCATCACTCGCGCAGCCCTGCTCCGGCGTGGCGGGTGGCTGCTGCAGCGGAGCGCCCCACCGCGTCCTTCCGTGAAGGATACATCCATCCACACCAAGAAGCGGAGGAGGAGCAGCGTGTTGCGCAGATTCGCCACGGCCACAGCGCTGTTACGGCCACGGCTGCGACCGCTGTGGACAATGACACCAACAGCGGCACACAAGAGGAGGATCTCTTCGACTCCCGGAACGACTGGATGGACCTCGTGGAGCCACTGCGGCCACACACCATCACGGTGTCGCCACAGGGTGGGGCCGTGGTGTACACGACACACGCGCTACACGACACCGAAGAGGTAAACAAGAGCAGCAGCAGTAGCAGCAGCGAGCTCGATGCGCAGAAGCAGCCGACGGGTTCGCCTTCACCGTTGTCTCGCAAACGCAGTCGCAGCGCACGCACGCCACCGATCAGCGCGACAAGAGCTCCTCGTACGGCGGCGGCGGCCTCCGTTAGGACTCCCGCGAGCGTGGCGCTCACGATGGACGACGGCGTCTCCACGGACGGAAGATCGTCCGATTTGCTGACCCACACGCCCAACGCGCACGTCTCGCAGACGCCTCGCAGCTCCACGAGAGGGCGGCGGAGTCAGGCGGAGGAGCTCATGGCGATGCTGCCCACCGATGTGGCTGCTGAGGTGGCTCGCATGTCGGGGGCGGAGGAGGAGGAGGCGGACGCCGCAGCGGAGAGAACGTCCGCTACACAGCCGTCGACGGGATCGCCTGCAAGCCGGCGCAGCGGCCTCTCCGAAGATGAATCGACCTCTCCGCAGCTGTCGACCATCTCTCAGCGCGTCTCGCAGCGGCCGCCACGGGTGCATCGCGGCCGTGACTACTACATCGAGTACCTGGAGGGCATCGCTCGATCAAGCGCCAAGAAGACGCGGGCGGTGGCAGCACGTCGCATGCAAAAGGCGATCGCGATGGATCTCGAGACGGCAGAGCGGCCACACTGGCACACAACGGATCCCGTGGGGCCGTCTTCGAAGGGAGCGAAAGCCGCACACGTTGCCGCAACCTCTCCGGCGCATCGCCGCCGCGGCTCCCTGTCCGCCACCGCCCCCTCAGAGTCTCCTTACGCTTCTTCAGATGTGATGCTGTCACCCATGACGCCCACACCAGTGCAGGGCGGGCGACAAGGACGGTCGGTGCTGAGGGTGTCGACTCGCCTGTCGACGGAGCTGCAGCAGGCTCTGCTCCGCGATGTAGCCGCAACAGAGGATCAAAAGGGCAACCCTCGAAGGACCGCAGCAACGCCACCGGTTGCAAACAAGACGGCAAAGACGCCTGCTGCGGCTGCTTCGCCGCAGCGCGGCAGTCGGGCAAAAGCAGATCGTTCATCTCCAACAGCATCCCACGCGCCCACTGCCACCAAGACAGAACTAGCGAAGAAGGCGAAGAAGGCAAAGAAGGCGCACAGCAACCGTGGAAAGAAGACGGTACGTAAGTTTGTGACGGCGAAATCGCTGAGATTGGTGAAGCGCAGGCCTCAGTCTGCTAAAAAGCGTTAGCAGCTGCTCAGACTATCGCGACTGTTCTCGTTTTGCCTCTTCAGGTTCCATACATACATAGAGTGATAGAGAAATGGCGAGACAGAGAGAGATAGTGATGTAAGACGTGCGTCGCAGCTGCGTATTCTTCTCTGGTATTGGTGGTGGTGAAGGAGGCCGTTTCTGTCGTTCCTCAAATCCCCTTTTTTTTTAGATCGACTTAATTTACACTTTTGTTTTTGATTCCTTCCCTTGTGGCCATCGCAAAACCGCAGAGGGAGAGAAAGAAAAATAAAGCTCGTTGGATTTTTTTCCCCTAGAGGCAAGGCGCTTGTGCAGCGATTGATTATTGAGCGATATATTTCTGTTTCCCCCCGTTTGTTCTTGGACGTTAGATTCATACAGTGCCTTTTTTTTTACACTGAAGTCAATATAATCGGAACACAGACAGCTACAAGTACACAGACCGCGGTGTGTACGCGTGTGCGCGCACGATTTTTCGTCCAAGGCAAGGGGGACACACATGGCTTGTGCTGTTGCCGGTGTCTAAGTCCTTCATTCAAGCTAGTAGAGACTGTGCGTAGAGGAAACCTTTCCTATTTCTGCGGAATAACCGTGGCGCTTCAAGCAAGAAGCATGGCCTATTGTGTCTACGTCGTCGTCGCCGTTTTTTTTGTTTATTTTTCGTTGCAATACGTCGAAGACATTCCTCTCGTCTTTTCGTATCTTCCGTCTTCATTTTCGCAACGCCTGCTTGGGGCGAAACACGCGCGCGAACATCACAGTTTCTCCATTCTTTCTTTTCACCCCAAATTTCAACTACTTGAGCACACGTCCGTCGTACAGAAAACTCACAAAAGAATTTAAAAAAATGCCAGCGCTGTTCTTCATCGCGCGCTTTCTGCCGGTGCTGCCAGCCGGCTCACCAGCATACACACATATTCACCGCTTATGCACCAGCGGAGCCGCACCGCAGCAGCCGGCACCGACGCAGCCCGCAGCGGGTGGTGCGGTAGGCATTGCTGCAGCAGCCTCATCCGCGTCGGCGCGCACCTCTCCCACCCCCTTCGACCTCGGACTCAACTTTGCAACGATGGACTTCGAGGCCGTCGCAAGGGCAACGCACACCGCCATTGCCCGCGAACGCGGCGTCGGCGTCTCGGCGCTGAGCTCGCAGCGGGACCAAGAGTTTGACGCCAAGCTGGAGCGGCAGGGTGAGCAAAGCACGGTGCAGCGCGTTAATCCGCTACCCGTGGTGTCTCCCGTGCCACAAACAGCGCCGAATGTCGGTTTTAGCACGTCGTATCACAACAACGTAGCACAAACTACTATCGCTGCTGCTGCTGGTGGTGGTCGTGGATTTGCTCGTGAGAGCCCGGTGACAGCAACTGCATCGCGTAGGGGAAACGGGAGCAGCGCACACTACTCTCTGCACGACATGCTGAAAGACTGCATGATGGACGGAAACTGGGCGAAGGCCTATAAGCTCTTCACCAACGCCGTAAACCAGGCGTGCCGTCAGGTGTTGATCCCAACCAGCCGCGGCCGTGCAGGATCTGGAGCAGCCTTTCCAGCTCAAACGTCGTCGACGAGTGAACAGGTGGACCCTGCACGGGAGGCGGAGTGTTTTGCGGCGTTGAAGAAGATGCTGGTAGCCCTGCCACCCGCCACGTCGGCGCGCCGTATCAACATCAATAACCTGCGCGGCATCGCGCGCTGGAATGGTGCGCACTACTACATGCTGTGGAAGTGTCTTTTAGAGGCTGGCCGTCTGGAGGAGGTGCTGAAGGTGTGGTCTGTCATGCAGCAAATCGGCTTTGCGGGGTACCAAATGGAAGAGAAAACTGGCAACACCCTCATGGCGTTGTTGCGGCGCACGTCGCGCACGTTGGAGCAGGCGACCACGCAAATGGTGTCCTCCACGGTTCGCAGCGCGGAGAACTTCACGGCGCGCGTTGAGCGGGAGAAGGAGATTCGACGTCAGCTCGTGAAGGATCTGGAGCAGGTGGCGACCACGCGTCATTTCCACCTCATTGGGTCAAATAGGCGTACGGCGGAGAGCATTCGCATTGCTGAGGCACTGCAACGCGTGGATGATGAAGGAGAAGATCCAGGTGACGCGGACGGCGCCACTGCCGCTGCGTCAGTCGATCCGGAAGAATCCGTTATTGCGGTGGGCGACTTCAACGGGCTGCTGCGCCGCTCCCGCGCTATGGAGTCATCGCAGCGGGTGTTACGCATGATGGCGAAGTTAAACCTCGAAATGGAGTCGTCGACCTTTGCCAGTCTCATCGCGTCTCTGCACAATCCACAGTACGTGTTGGAAGGGCACACCGCGGAGGAGCTGCAGTCACACGTCCCTGCCAACTCGCCGCCTTCGCACCACGGCACGAACGAATCGACAAACGCGACAGCAGCAACATCTCTCTCCGAGCGAGGTGATGCGGCGGACAAAGTGGAGGGCAACGCGGACACGAAATCGCAGTACGAGGCATACAAGCAGGAGCGCGTAGAGACGGCGCTGCGGTGGTTTTTTCAGTGTCCGAAGCCGCGCCGCGATGCGGATGTGTACAACGAACTTCTTTACCTCCTGCGTGCCAAGTCGCACTGGAAAGACTTCGACAGGGCGCTCGTGGAGCTCCGTGGCAACGCGGTGGTGTCGCCAGACGAGTGGCCGGAGACAACACCCGAGAGAAGTTCACCGGCGGTGTTGCCCGGCTGCGTGTCAGCGGCAGCGACGTCTGCAGGCGCTTCTCCTTCCTCGTTGCAACCGCCTCCACCAACGGATGCCTCTCCCGTTATCTTGCCTCCAAGGTGGGCTACTCCACCAAACGGCAAGACCTATGAGCTGCTCATCCAACGTGCGCGCTACGTGCACCAGTGGGACGTCATGTGGGCCCTCTACGAAGAGATGGTGTCCGGCCGTGTACGCGGCACGACTCGGTTGTATGAGGTGCTGCTGAGCGAGGCGTATCGTCACCCCCCGCGCACATTGCACGGTGTCATGGTGAAAGGCAGTGGCGATGGCGAGTCGTGCGAGTCCTCAGAGGTGCTTTTACGTCTCTACGAGGAGCTGCGTCGCAACGGTGGCGATGTTCATTCCTTGAAGGGCGTGATGAGTGTTGTGAATGCGTGGAGTAAGTCTCGCGCAAAGATGAACCGCTGGGAATGAACGCGACGCTAGTGAAACGTGCAGTTGTCCCTCGCTGGGCAGAATCAGTATGCGTACTGCGTAGCGGTCTGCTGGTGGGTGTCAGCAAAACCCGATTCCTGTTTTGTTTTCGTTTTCTTTTTATTTTGCTTCACTAGCGACTTTTCTTAATGTTATTGTGCCCTGCGACACCTGGTTTTCTTTGAGGCTTCTCTTCCCTCTCAAAAGAACAGAGTTTAACAATAACGCTAGAAATATGTCGGCTGCCATCTTCAATTCATTGGTGGATTTTCCCTGTATGCGCGGCCACATTGTGTAGCGTTGCACTCCGCTCTTTAACGCTCTCTCAAATTTCCTTCACCCCCGCTGCTCCTTCCTTTTTGTCTCTGGTTTGCTTTTCCTTTTCTTGTTTTGTTTTTGTGGGGTGTTGCGTTGGTACGGTCGCACCAGCAGAATACCATCAACTATCGCACGATAGTGTCGTTGTTTCCGTATTCCATTCGGATTTCGCTTTCAGGCTGTTGTTGCCGTGTGCAGGTGAAGGAATTGTCCGCAATAGCGTCTGACCCAACACGAAGCTGATCACCAAAGTACTCCATTAATAACAATAATCTTTTGGCCGCCTTTTTTCACCGTCAGTGCCTTCTTCATTTCTGTCTTATCTCACTTACCAAAATATTCCGCCACTTTAACCCAAACGTACTGTTTTCTTTTTTGTGTGGGTGCCCAACAAAGGTGTAACGCTTCTTCCATTGCTGTTGTTTTGTTCCCCTTCCTCTATTCATTACCTCAAAAAAAAAAACCCATTTTAAGCCACCATGTCAGCTGCGCAGCACTCGCTGAACCTTGACAAGTCGCTCTACTCCCACTACTATCACTGCGTGCTCTCTGACATTCCATTTCACACGGCAGTGGCCGAGATTGCGCCGCATGTCGTCCCCAAGCCAGAGTCAGATGTGGTGAGGAAATTGACGGCGGCTGGGTGCCGTATCGTACCACACCAGCTGCACGTGTACAAGGAACCCCTTGACGCGAAGTTCGGCTACGTCTCCTTCTTCATTCACCAGCTGCCCAAGTCCACCGCCTCCGCGGCGGAGATCCATCAGCTGATGCTGGAGTGGATTGACATCGATTTGGCTACGCAGCTGCAGTCGGTGAAGTGCAAGGTGCAACTCGCACAGCCACCGGAGTGTCACTCCTCAGAGCCGTTTTTGAATGCCCTCCAAGAGAAGTGCCCGCTGCTCGATCCCGGCACGAATACGGACACGAAGCGGCTGGAGACATTTCTCCTGACCCGGGTGCGCTTCGGTGACCTGTGCGAGAACGCATCGATTAACGATGTCTGCGAGGCACAGCGGAAAAGTACCGCCAGTCCTTCAACGACAGAGGAAGACGAGCAGAGGAAAGCGCAAGAGGAGAGGGAGGAGAAGGATGCCGAAGAAAACGGTGGTTACCTCCCGCCCCGTCACTCCGTCAGGGAGCACGTGTGGAAGTGCGTAGGGACCTTCTCTCCGAGCTCCCTCTCGCCGAAGGAGCTCGTGTGGCTCAAGAAGCAGCTGCCGTCCTTCCCCCCGCTGCTCATCACGGACAACAACATGGCGTCTGCTCACTGCGATGATGCGAAGCTGAAGCAGTTCTTCACGGCCAATCTCGCTCCTCTTATCGCTGTAGAGAAGGAGGCGTAACGCATCGTATGTGGGAAATCGACTTTCGAGTGGTGTTGTTGTGTTGGCAGCTGCGTGGACTGCGATCGCAGCGCTGCAGTTGAGTCGACGCAGGCGGCGTCGGAGTCACTCCACATCTACCACGAGCTTGTCGTTTTGCCTGAGGAGAATAGTTTCTTGCGGTCGTGCTTTCAAGAGTATGGTCTTATTTGGGTGTGTTTTGTATGTTTTGTGTGAGGGAGCGTGTGTGTGTGTGATTCCACGACGTTTTTGAAGCGTGTATCGTCGTGCTCCGTAGAGTAACTCGAACATGTCCTACTCACTCCGGGTTTTAGTCCATAAGTTTCTTTTTGTGGTGCGTGTTCCTATGCGTTGAGACTTTTTTGCCCTCGTACAACGCGTGGCCGTCGCCTTACTTTCTGTTCCTCGCAATCGAAGCACCGTAAGAACGTGCATACAATCGTGGATCGCGGTAAACGTGTTACACTCTTTCAATGCGTTTTGTTGCCGACGACATCGCCGTGCTTGCCACCAACTTGGTATATATGGTTAGGAATAACAATAAAAGAGAGTTCTTTGTTCGCGGCCGCTTTCTTTGTTTCTTCCTCGCGGTAACGACCAACTGCTCTTCTCTCTCTCTCTCTTCCCGTGCTTTGTGTACCCGAATATGAATGGCTTTCTTTGTTTTCTCTTTTTCCTCTTTCAGCGCATCATCACAGAAGACATTCACACACCATTCCGTTTCCTCGCACCGCTCGTTTTCGTACGTTCGACTTTTTGAAGGAAAACAAAACGTTACCAGTTTGTGCACGACGAGGTCTAACATATCGAGTCGAATCGTACGCGGCCACTGAAGTCGAGTCCAACGCGGCGGTTCCTCTAAGGAATTATATCCGGGTCGGACTTGTCAACGGGTCCGGTCGCAACGAAAGAGGACAGCTCAGATATCTAATAAAAAGAAATAATAATACCGGGAAAAAAAAGACGGTGTCTCTTTTTTTTTTAATTTGATATTCTACTCACCTGACAACCTCACAAATAAGCGCTAGCACTTCTTTTCGCGGTCCGTACCCCTTCACCTTTTTATATACGCAAAAGTTGTTGTTAGCTGGGGCACGCTGGTCCGACAAGTAATAAGAAGTAATCAATTTTTTGTTCTCTCGAAAGATAGAACGGCAGAAGGTAGGCGGCGATAAACTTGTTTGAAGCAGTTTGCTTGCGCGTTATTATTATTATTATTATTATTACCGGAACGACGAAACGGTAGCGGGGAATAATTAAAAGGGAAAAACCATTTGAGGATAGGAAAGAAGCCCGAGTGGTTCTTGCCTCTTCGCGGTTTCTCTGTAAGTAAATTATATACGTATTACTGACTTCTTTCTTCATTTCAATTTCGAGCCGTCGAGCTGGTCCGCAGCCACTTGTCACAGGCGTTCTTTTTTTTGTGCCGTTAACATTTCGATTTTATAGCCCATTATGTTTTCGATTGAGACGGCGGAGCAGGTCGCGGCGGCGTTGGAGCTGCCCGACTGGGTGCTGGAGAAGTCCGCCGCGTGGACCTACGCCTGTTTCGGCTTCTTCGGCGATTCGTTCGAGGACATCGTCAAGACACGCTTCCCGGAGCCGTACGCGGCGGCGCAGCAGTGGGTGCACGTCAACCAGCACCCCTTTGCCAAACGCCTGCCTTACTTGAACCCCTGGCACTGCATCGCCTCCATTCTGGGGTACTTCGCCGTGATTGTGACGTTTCGCCTGTTTGGTCGCTTCCTTGGGAAGTGTACCTGCCGCAATTTGGGTCTCTTCCACAATCTCGGCCTCCACCTTCTCTCCCTCTACATGAGCGTGGGCTTGATGGTCAGCGCGCGCGCGGCGGGATACACGGTGTGGAACAACGCCGCCGGTACTTCCCGCGCGGAGTGGCGCATCGCCAAGCTGATCTGGCTCTTCTATGTGTCGAAAGTGGTGGAGTGGGTGGACACGTTGATCATGCTGCTGAAGCAAAATTATCACCAGGTGAGCTTCCTGCATATCTACCACCACGCCACGATCTTCGCGATGTGGTGGCTGGCCTCCATGAAGGCGCCCGGTGGAGAGGCGTACTACAGCGCCATGGTGAACTCCGCCATCCACGTCGTGATGTACGGCTACTACTTCCTGACGTTGCTGTTTCCATCTGGCGCCGTACGCAGCGTGCTGAATAGGTTCAAGTTTGTCATCACGAAGGGACAGATGACGCAGTTCGCCTTCAACTGCATGCAATCCGCCTACGACCTTGTCCTGGTGCCACGCGCGCAGCTCAAGTACAGCGCTCCGCTGCTGCAGGCGCTCTTCTGGTACATGATCTCGCTGCTGGCGCTGTTTGGAAACTTCTTGATGAAGGGCAGCAAGAGGGCGCACCACCACACGCACCGCGCAGCGGCGGCGGAGCATTCGAGCGTGGCAGCCAAGGAGGCGTCGTTGAAGAAGACGGGCGAAGGCGACGCTGTGAAGGTCGGAATGACGAAGGTGCAGGTGAGGGAGCAGCAGAAGTTGAGCAAGCACAAGAACGGCACCAACGGTACGAGCGCGTCGCAGAAGACCGCGATTCACCCAAATGCTGCAACGCAAGCGAACGCGGAGCCGGTGTTCCGCCACTAATGCGCTGAGGCGGCATTCGGCAGAAATTACTCAGTGTACTTTGGCGTTTAATAATGACCGGCTCAATTGTATAAAGGTGCGTTCTCGCACTCACGCACGCCCTCGCAGGAACCTTCTAAAGGGTCTTTTCTGAAATCAACTCTTTTTCTGTGCCACCTTCTTCATCATGTCGACGGTATGTGGAGTGTAGGAACACAAGTCTGTTTTTTTTTTTTCTTCATGTTGTTGTTTACGATGTAACGGTGCGAATATGCACCGGCGTGAAGTATTTTGAGTGGGTGACATTCGCAAGAGATGATGAGATCGCGTTGAAGAAAACCTATCATCGAATTCCGTCGAACGTTTTTCTCTTTTTTTTTCTCTGTTCGACACACTCCCCAAAGGGTCGGCGACAAGAGAAACAACGTGGCCGCATCACCTTTCTTAATGTGCTCTCTCTCTCTCTTCAACTGGGCCCCTGTTTGCGCCTCGTGTGAATCTTTTCTCCCAACTCATCGACGCACATGCGATGCCTTCATTCTTTCTGCAGGCAATGCCTGTTTTTCTCTGCGTGCGTGTTTTTGCCTGGTGGCGTTCTTTTTATTTTTTTGTTTGCTGCACCGCGTCCATTTGTGTTTGCAGGACATTCCGTTGATACGTCGCAGTGCGGTAAGCTGTTGTTTGTTCCTTCGTGTTTATCTGAATAGTTTATTTTATTCCGGTAGGTAACGAAAAAACCGCAGCGTTGTTCATTGCACGGCATGTGTGCGAAATAAGGTGCCGCGTTCTTGTTTCCTGAAGACAATCAAAAAAGATCTGCCGCATGGGATCTTGTTGCTCGTGTCTTCAGCGACGCTCGCACGTTGGCGGCTTCCTTTCAAAGAAGGACTATAACTAAATCTTCTGACACGATTCCGTTGCCGTTTTTTGTGTTTTTTTTTTTCTGTTTGGGTGTTGTGCGTCTCGACATAAGTCCACGAGAAGAATACTAGAAGCAGTTCTCACGGGTGTGAATTTTCTTTTGTCGTTGTTTTTGGTATGTGTCTCGTGTGTTTTTCTTTTGTTCCGGTCAACTCCACATTTCCTGTATTGATTCTGACGTGAAACTAAGCTGTTCCTCTTTTTTCTTTTGTAGCTCCTCTTTCTCTCGTAGGAATATAGAAACTACTCGGTTCAAATGTATTTGCCTTCAGCAGTATCGTGCAGGTCTGCGAGGACGTCGCACTCTTCCGTTGGCAACCGTCTTTGTTTCCTCGTGCCGACGTCTTCGCGGAGCCACAGCGGAAAACGGAGCGCATTCATGCACACACGCCTCTTTGTCGAAGCGTTTGCGCAAACGTACGCTGCTGCGGAGCTGTCAGCGTCAATCCTTTCTCGTTCGCGCCACCGCCGCAAATCGCAGCGCGTTGCTCCAAATCTCTTCCTTTCTCCGCGGCTCACCAATGTTTTTTTTCTTCTTTTCTTCTAGTGTTCCGTTCAAATATTCAAAGAGACGCATAGACTCCTAGCACACCATGCATTCATAGTAACCCCTGTTCTCTGTTAAAGTCACGACACACACACACACACACACCTCTCTACACAAACAAACTGCTGTGCCTCTTTTATCGAATGAACTCTACCGGCATTGCAGGCCACAGTGCCGACGCGGAGTGGAGCCTCCACATTTACGACGCAGGGGAGCCGCCTTCTGCGACGGTACTTGCACTATGGCTCTTGCTGTCTCTCTGCGTGACGCTTTTGTTCCTCGTCGTTAGACCGGCCGCGACGCGACGAGTACGCGAGGATGCGGATAGCAGCGGAGAACCGAAACACACCCAGCCTGTCCAGCCGCAGGCAGACAGCGGTGTGTTCGCCGCGTACACGTTGCGACTGCTGGCCGCCGTGTGGACGCTGCCGCTCTACGACGTTGTGCACCGCACGTGTTGCTATCTACGTCTAACACCGTACATGCTAGCGCGCCACCGACTGCTGCCCTTAGGTGCATCTTTTCTCTCGGATGGGCTGTGGACGGAGTGGGTAAACTGGGCACGTTTGTACGTTCTCTGCGGCGCATCGCTTTCTTCTTCGTTCTCTACACCCACGGTAAACACCACAGCTGCAACTTCAAGCGAGGTCTGCAGCGGGTGGCAGCTGCCGCTAGCCGGGGTGTTGGACTATCATCAATATCCCGAGTACGCCGCACTGAACACGAGCCGGCTGCCGTTGGGCACGGAGGTCGCCCTGTACCATAGAATGAGTATCGAAGCACTCGTCATCACGGCGGTGACGGTGGTGCATCTGCACACCGTTTTCAACATGATTCATCACATTTTCTGTACTTCCTCTCGAAAGCTAAAATCTGCGGTAGACGCGGAAACGGTTTCTGCTGATGAGCACTCCGCTCCTCGCGCTGACCCGCCTCAAGAGACCTCTCACTTAGAAGGCGCCGCGCAAGCAACTCGTATAAACGGCACCTCGCAGTTAACCACGGCTCTCCGGCAAGCCGACACACCTGGGGACGACGCGTGGGTTGACAGCCCTGAAGCGCTGGCGGAGGAAGAGGCACGCCGTTTGGAAGACGCGAATTGTCAAGCAGGAGGTACGCATGCGGGTCATCACGCCGAGGTGGTCTTCTCGAATTCGCACACGACCCGCCTCCTCCAGCACTGCTGGCCATGCGCTGTGTCGGCTGCATACGCGGCGATGTACGCCTACGTCGGTGGGCTGCCCTTGTTGATGACGATGGTGTTTCCGTGCGCGATTGTTCTCACCTGCGTCGTGGCCATGCTTACGCCCACGTAGTTTCTCTGAATCGCCCATTTCACTCAGATTTAATCATCATCATCACCGTTACTCTCCAAAAGAAAGAAAGCAATAGAAAATTTATAGAGAATCCGTTAATAATTTTCATTTCTCTTGGGCAACCGTCCATGCTTGTTTGTTTGTGGATACACGAGAGGCGTTTGGTTCTTCTCTTTTCCTGCGAGTGTCGCTCTACTTCACGCTGCCCGTTCTCCCATTTTCGCCTATTTCTCCACCCTCTTCTTTTAGACCGAGGAAAGTCAGGACACCACCATTAACACAATCGCCACCGCAGCAGAACATGCTGGTACGTCATCAGAGTCGATGGAGTTAGATGCCTCACTGCCACACGCCGTAGAGCTGCTGCTCTCTCCGATGGAGGAGCCCTTTCGGCGGTACCTCGACGTGTGCGATGACGTGCACGCGTGCGACGAGTCCGGCAACACGCTGCTGCATTGGGCTTCTGCATTCGGTAACTTCTCTGCTGCCTACGCGTTACTCCAGCGGGGGCTGGAGGTGGACGCTGGGAATGGCCGTGGCGCCACGCCTCTTCTCGTTTCCGCTGCGTTGTGTCCAAACGTGGCCGCGATGGGCTACCTCCTCGTCAGCCATGGCGCGTCTCTTTACGCCAGCGCTGGCGACAACCGTGGTCTGACGGTGCAGTCCTTGTTAGAGGCACGACAGCTGGAGTCTGTGTGGTCGTGGCTCGTACTTTGTCAGAGTAGACTTTATCAGAACGGCAACGGCGATCTGGTGAAAACTCAAGGATGTCGAGAAATACCTGCAGTAAGTGACGACGCGGTGTCCATTCTGTGCTCGCCGGCAGAGCTGAAACAGCTGCGGCTGCGTGGTGGTGCAGGGCGCTTCTTGCACGTTGCCGCCGTTTCCGTGCCCCACGCACCACAGAGGCGGCAGCAGCAATCACGGCCGCTCCCCACCGCAGCGGCGCCAGATTTGACCGCAGCCTCACCGAGCGGCATGGACACGTCCATCACCGCAACGCTGAAGCCGCGAGTGGAACTGCTCGAGTCGCAGGAGGCAACAAACCGCTTGCTGGTGGAAAAGGAGCAGCTCGAAGCGTTTCTTTACGTGTACGCGGAGGCGGCAGCGGCCTCGATCATCTACGACGATTACGTCGACGATGACGACGACGAGGAACGGGCTGGGTGGAGCGGACCAGAAGAACAGTCTTCGGAGGAACTGGGGGTTTCTGAGACTGCCGTTGCTGCGAGTGCTCAGAAACTGAGTGGGTGTGATGGAGGTGCTGCTGCGGTGCGTCCCATTCAGGCGGTGCTTGGCGAACGCATCGACGCAGACGGGCGACACCACCTGCTGGTGCGCTACACCGAACCGAACGGAGCGGATGGTGAACTGGAGACGTGGCGTTGTGCGGAGTCGATTGCGGCCGACCCCGTCGTGCGCGCTCACCTCGAGCATACATACTCGACCATCACCGTACCCGACAGGAGCGACATGAAGACGCCCTCCACCATGACGCTGCGCATGCCGGGGAGTCCGCTGGAGACGTGGGAGCGAGATCAGCTGGAGGCGCAGCTCCGACTGCTGCCACGGCGTGTGCTGGACAACAGTGACGAGAGTGTGCCGCTGCTCTCCCAGCTGATGAGAAGTCCAACTGGTCGGTCTCCTCTCCTCGGCACGTCACCGCTCATCGCGGGTTTTATGTGGAACGCCCAGCAGCAGCAGGAGCAGCAAGTACTCATAGGAGGCAGGGGCAACACCAATGATGTCGTTGGCGTTGCACCGCGTCTTGGAAGTTTTAACGGCAGCGGCGTGGAGCAGAGCGAAAGCCCGCTTTTGGAGGAACCGCCGCGTCCTACAGGTCGATTTGCGCCGGAGTCTCATCGACGACTCGGTGCGCTACCGGAGAAGGAAGCCGCTCACGACGCGGACTCCGCACCGGCAGATCAGCAGCCGCTTTTGAGTGACGGCTGGCGACGGCTGCGACGCACGCCAGACGTGCCGGTCGACAATGACAGCGAAGTGTTGCCAAAGCGAACGCTGGAAACTGTCTCCGAGAAGCGCACTCCCTACACGTCGGATAGTTCGACGGACACCATGTATTTAGTCTCCCCTCCGCTATCCACCGCCCCCACGAAGGCGGCGACAACGTTCAACGACAGCACGGCTGACTCACCCCCCGGAAAGGCCGCCGCCAGCTACCTGACGGCAAGTCAGAAATCAGAATACGACCGTTTTTTGTACAACACTGCTTTGCGAATTATTGCACGACAGCAACCATCAAAGCGCCGAAGTGTGTTTAAGCGCTAGCGCAACGGATGAAGGTAACGCAATAAAAACGGTTCTTTTTCTCATTTTGTACCTCGATGTTACAAGCACGTGTTTTTCATTTTCTATGTTTGCCATTATGTGTATTTCTGCATTACTTTAGATGCTTCTCATAACGCCCCCGATTCCTGTGTCCACGGTGCGGCTTTCCAAGGTGAACAGAAACCGTTCGCTTTTGTTTTCGTCGGCTCATGTACGTCTGCAGCTTTCTCCGGTGAGAGGGAAACGGCAGGCGTTGAGCGTTGTTTGGGCGACGTTTAAAACGATTCTATTATTATTATTATTTCGTCTGCAGCTATGGCTTTCCTCTGTCCCTACGTACATGTGCGCGCTGTGCCTGACGCTCCAGCACGCCTCATCGCAACCTTCACGTGTTGCCGCTTCTCTACCACCTTTATTTACTTCTTCTTTTTGGTACGGACCTTCACCTGCTCACGTAGGAGTGAAGGCTGCGCTTTACCGCTTGGGACACCTGCGCTCATTTAATCTTCCACCGTCATGGAGAGGCGGCCGCGAAATGCATCTTATCACGTCGAGGACCGGCACAGAAAATGCGCACGCTGCTTGTGGTGATGTGGCGCTGCAGCGCGAAATTGAAGAGACGGAGCACGAACTATTGCGGCTATACGAGCGGCGCATGAACCAGAACTGCTGCATTCGCGGGTGCAATACGAATAGCGTGGCAGCACCAGCTCGCTGGATGTGCCGTCATGCACCGGAGCTGCGTATACGGAAAGACCCTCCGATCTCTCCGGTGGATGGCGGGGGGACGCCAGAAAGCATCACGTTTGCGCTGACGAGCGAGAGGCGCCGCCACGCTGCGCCAGAGGCGGCGCGCGTAGCACGGAGGAAGGCAATGCCCCCTGCCCTGACTTCAAAGCACGAGGCAGGCCTACCAACTGCCTCTGCCGTCCCGCGTGAGTTCACGGAAAGGCTGCGCCGCTTAACCAGCGCCGTGACGGCACGCGGCAAAGCGTCACCGCTAGAGCCTCTCATCTCACTGGCCTTTTCACCGATCCCTTTCAGACAGGCAGGCGGGGACGTGTCGTACAGCGGTCGCGGTGGACGGGATGTGTTCCTCTTCCAGGGAGATAGCTGTGTTGGGTGCCAGGAGAACAGTGAGGACGACGTGCGACACGTTCGATTTTCGAGCCGCAGTCCGCGGGTTTCCATCTTTTCGGTTGAGCGCTCGTGCACGCGTGCGGTGAATAGGGCAGTACCGGCTGTGAATCACGAGGCTTCGTCTATCTTCATCAGTAGTGACTTGAACTCCACCGCACACGGTGATGGAGTAGGTGCTGCAGCGCAGCGCCAAGCTTCGCGCCTTGAAGTGACTCCAAATATTCTGCATGCTGTTGGTCCTCCCTCTATTTGTCGAGGCCCTGAAGGCGGAGAAGACTCATTGCCGCTCTCCCGCATCTCGACAGTGCTGTCCCCACGATCAAGCGTCGCCTCCTACCTGTCACTCATCAACGAGCTGCGGTCGACGTTACTAGACTCCAGCCCTCTTCAAATGAAACGCTTGTCGGTAGGGGTACACAATTCTGTCGTGGAAACCTCCGCTACGGTGGAGAGGGTCCAATGTCAAACGAATGGAACAGCGGAGGATGCGGACGCGGCCACACCGACGAGGGAAGCGGACGAGGCGACGACGACGCGCAGGAGTGCACGTCGCACGACTTGTGTTTCTGAAGCCGCCAGCGTGCGCACCCCAACAGAAGCGAAGGAAATTGGTCGGAATGTGGAAAAGCCTTCGACGGCCTCCGTTGATGTGGACGTGGCAGATGCGCTTTCCTCCATGGCGATGAGTGCGTCTCCGATTTTCCTGCAGCGCCGAGACCGTCGTCCAGCCACTGCTGCAGCGACGGCAGCCGTGTGCAGTCCTCAGCTTCTCTTGACCCGTGAGCCGCAAGAAAGCCGACGCGGCGCACCTGAAAGGAAGAAGGTGAAAGTGAACGTCAACAGCTCGCCCTCTGCCCGCACCAAACGGGACGCACGATTAAATCCACGGCAGTCGCGGCCCACAAAGAAGGCCGCATGCGCCGTGGCCGCAACGAAGAGGAAAAAGACGGTCCACTTCCGGGCATCGCTGGAGCAAGTGAAGGGTGCGACAGGAGCTCCCGTTGCCCCTCAGAAGAGAGGCAGAAGGGCGGAGCGTGCAACGCCATCCGCGTGTGCGCCAACGAGAATGCCACCAAACATGTGCGTAGAACAGCGCGGATTTGGCGCCGACATCCTTCTCGCCTGTGGGCCCACACTTTATTTTGATTGAGCACAGTCGTTTCCTCCCCCCCCCCCTCTTTCTTTTCAGGGACGCGAAAAAGTGAATACCGCTGCTTGTTTGTTTTGCTCTGCTGCTTCACGCATACTGCTACGGTTACCGCGCCAACGCCCAATAGCAGAAGTAAAAACAACTTCTTCTATTTCTTTTGACTGCGATGGTTATGATGCAACGGCGGCAATTCCTTTTGTCTTTTCTTTCGTACTTCACCTGCCGATCGTAGTTTCATTCTGCCTCCTTTCCACTGCCAAAGTAGACTTCACCTTCAGGGGCAAAAACAATGTTGGACTTCGTCACCTCTTCTCCCCTCGGTCTGTCATTTTATTTTTCCCTTTTACCTGCTGAAGTATTCCGCGGGTAATTCCACAGCTGTCGAGCGATCATATACCAAAACGCAAACACAGAAACGCACACTCGTCTACGATGTCGGCTGTAGGCGACCTTTCGATTACCGTGCGCAAGGTGGCGGAGGATGTCAAGAACCTCAAGGCCGCTTACGAGGCCAAGAACGATGCCCAGTGCAACACCCTTCTGGCAGACGTCAAGCGCCGCATCATTGTGTTCCCCACGTTTCTCAACCCTAGCGCCACCAGCAGTACCCGCGGCGAGGAGCTGTCTCTCGCGCGGGACTACCTTGAGCTTGGCGTGCTGGCTACTGCCCACCAGAAGGACCTCGCCTCGTTCGAAGTGTATTTTAGTCAACTGCAGGTCTACTACAGCGACATGGGCGCGGATGAGCTGTCGGAGAGTCCGCAGTTTCTCATGCTGCTCGGTCTGAATCTGATCCGTCTGCTGGTGTGCAGCCGCATTGCGGAGTTCCACTCCGAGATGGAAAAGATCCCGTTTGAGGCGCACGGCGGCAACGTGTACATCCGCTTCGCTGTGGAGCTGGAGCGGTACCTGATGGAGGGGAGCTACAACAAGCTGCTCACCTCGCGCAAGAAGGTGCCGGCGAATGAGTACCTGCCGGTGGTGGAGATGCTGGAGCAGACGGTGCGGGACGAGGTGGCGAACTGCATTCCGCAGTCCTACACCCAACTGTCAATCCCAGCCGCGCAGCGTATTCTGATGGTGGACACGCAGGACAAGGTGCGCGAGATTGGCGCGGAGCGCAAGTGGATGCTGTCGGACGACAAGTCGCAGTTTGTATTTGTACGCGCCGAGGACACCCTCAAGAAGGAAATCCCGTTCAAAGAGATGGTGGAGCAGCACATTCAGTTTGTCGCTGACCTGCAGAACATCGTGTAAGGTAGGAACGCGCGATGAAGCACAGAGAACTGTGTGTGCTCTTGGACAGGGGCACTGTATTCTACAGATCTCTTTGTTTTCTTGTGTCTGTGTTGCTGCTGCCGCGCAGCGGATGCACTTGTGTGCTGCCCAGTTGTTTCCATTTTGTTTTTTGATGGTTCGCCTCGATGATGTACTGGTTCAACACGGCAGCCGCAGTTTAGGAGAAAGAAGTAGTATATTTTGCGCTTTTTCTCATGTTGCCACCTATGCATCCCCTTCTATTTTTCTGTTTACTGTTGACTGTGATACAAATTTATCTTGTTCTCCATCATCCAATGTCGACGAGACAGTATTGAGAAAAGAAATGAAGAAGGAAAGAAGGCCGTTATATACCCTTCGATTCACGGTTTCAATGCCATCCTCTACCTTCTTTTTGGAGTTCGGAAAGCAGCAACGGCATGGTCTCTCTCTATCTATATATATATATCTCGGTCTGCGGCGATGCCCTGCACAATCATGGGTGGCCGGCCATAATGAGCAGTGAATGTTGTTGTCTGTTAACATCTGCGAAGCTGGCGCAGCCGCAGCCACGCAGGTCTTATTCCCTTTCTTACTATCGGGGCCTTTTTTGTTGGTATTGATGGTATGAGAGCTCCGCGCGCTTCATGGACTCGGGGCCCCTACCCCATTTCCTTTCTTTTACTTCACCTCTCTTCTTGTCGCAATGATCCAGGCTCTTCTTCGTCTTCTGCTTCTCTTTCGTTTTTTTTTCATCCGCAGATTCGCCATGTACACGACCACGCGTACGCCCGTCACCCTTACCGTCCGGCGCAAGGACGGCAGCGAGGCGCACTTTGTGCGCCGCGAAACGACCGACACCACCCCACTGCCCCGGCCCGCCGCGAGTGACGAGCACGACGAGATTTACCAGTCCGTCATGGAGTGCGCGCCGTACACCGCCAGCTTCAACGCCCTGCTCTCGCGACCCGCCCCGAAGGAGGGTGCGCAGGAGATGGTCGCGCTCGTCCACAACCGCATGCACAGCGAGGGCATCCCCCTCAACAGCGAGACGTACAATCTGCTGATGAAGCGCGTCGTGCGCTTTACCGACGGCTCCATTTTCACGCTGTACGAAGAGCTGAAGAAAGAAGGCCGCAAGGAGAACAGCAGCGTGCGGCCGAACGTGGAGACTTTTGTCTTGCTCTTCCGCGCGTGCGAGAGGAGTGCGCAGTACAGCAAAGCCTTCCTGTTCTATCAGCAGATGCGCGAGTACTTTCGACTGGTGCCAGACACGACCACGTACAACACGCTGCTCGGCTACTGTGCGGCCGTGCGCGATGTTGCGCAGGCCACGTTTTTGGTGGAGGAGATGAAGCAGCTGGAGGTGCCACGCGACGTGAACACGTACAACTGTCTCATGAGCGTCATGGTCACCTCCGCGCCGTACGCGGAAACGATGAAGGTGTTTCAAGAGCTGCTTTCGGTCAATATCAAGCCGTCGAACCGCAGCTACAACACCATTCTGAAGGCGGCCTGCGACCACGGCGACTACGACCGCGCGTTTCAGCTGACGGAGGAGATGAAGCGGCGGGGGCTGCTGCCGGATGTAGAGACGTACAACTATCTTATGAGCGTCTGTGCGCAGCGCGTGGATTATGTCCGCGGCACCGGGGCCTACGCCGCCGAGCACCGCCGCCACGAACAGGTAGTGCAAGGCACCCACGCCCTGGCGGAGCTGGTGCTGACGCTGATGCGGGAGATGCGCACGATGCGGGTCAACCCGGATACTTACACCTACAACAAGGCCCTGAGCACCCTTGTTCTGTGCGATGACGAGCGTGTCTTCGCGGTCTTCAATGAGATGGTGCGTGATGCGAATAAAAGCCGCGCTGCGCAGGAATTTGCAAGTGCTCCAGTGAAGCAGAGAAAGTCTCCCGACCAGGACGACGCCGACGCGGGGGCCATTCTAGAGGTGGCGCTGCAGGCGGAGGAGAACAACGAGGTTGGCAACATGCGCAGCACCACGGTGCATCCGAACCTCGAAACGTGGAAGGAGCTCACGAAGGCGTGTCTCCTCTTTGGGTATTTCCAGCGCGCCAAGGAGGTGTACGCAAACATGAAAGAGGTGAACCTGACGCTCAGCGCAACCATTGCGCATCTTCTGCTTGAGGTGTGCTGCAAGACGAAGACGCGCTCCTGGGCGGAGCGGCTGCTGGAGGAACTGAGGAATGCTAACGTGCTCCTCACCACCGCGTTGATGAATGACTACCTGAAAGTGCTTTGCGCCGTCGACGACGAAGGGACGATATTCGCGGAGTACGAGAAGATGCGCCTGGGCATCCATCCGTCTGGTGCCTGGGCGAACACGGACACCAGTAACATCATTCTGGCCTACGCATGCGGGAAGCCCACACGGCAGGAGACCGCAGACAAGCTCTACGCCGCCATGGTGCAGCCCTACTCCACCTCGCCGGCGGACGACGAAACCTACCGCATCCGACTGGAGTCCTTTGTCGGTCGAGAGGACGTGAACACGGAATCGGTGCTGTCGTACGTGGAGGAGGTGCTGCGCAGCCACCCTCCCCAATGTCTTCCCTTTTACCACGCGATTCTTCGGTTTCTGCTGAAGCAGGATGATGTGCGCATTCGTGCGTGGTTTGATCGCATCAGCAGCACCGGAGAAACGAAAGGTGGCCTTGCCGTAGCGGCTGATGTAGCGTGTTACACCATTGTCATGGAGTACTACCTGAAACATGAGGACTACGACAGCATTCAGCAGCTCTACGCACAGCTGCAGAGCAGCCCGACGCTGGAGGCGGACAAGGGCATCTACCGCGTGCTCTTCGAAGTCGCCCGTCGTCAAGACGATCCGCGGACAACTACAAAGCTACTGGACCAGGTTCGTGTGAATAGCGTGCGTCTCGACGCGCGGTGCTACGACAGCATTTTGCAAACGTACGTGGCCCACGATGAGTCGCTTGTGTTTGTGGTGTTGAACTACATGAAGGAGCAACGCGTGGCCCCTGCGGACAGCACCATGGCGGTGTTTCTCTCCGACCCCAAAGGGCGTCAAATGCTGACGAGTGTGCTGACGCGCAACTTGTTTTACTCCCCGGTGCCGCCTGCTCCTTTAGAAAAGCTCAAGCCGTAGTTGGTTTTTGAGTTTGTTGGTAACGCTGCGTATGATGACGAATCGATTGACCCAGTTCTTTTATATTCATATATATATATATATATATATATATATATAACTCACTAACTGATGTACAGAAGCAATGTTTCTTTTATTATTATTGTGAATGGAATGTATCGTTTGCGTTGCCTTGTCTGCTGTTGAAGGGCATAGCGATTCTTTTTTCTTTCTTACTGGCACGACACTCTATTATATTAACGGTTACTATGGACAAAGGAAAAATGTATCCATATATAGCGGAATCCCCGTCTCCTGCGGGAAAGCACCCGATAGCAAGTACCGATGTACTTACGGGTTCCGATGGCGATGAAATCACTGTTGGAAACGCGTTCGCAGCTGTTGTGAATGAAGTGACGGCAGATGACGTCTGTGTGCCATTTGTTTGTCTTCACTGGATGTTTCCAGGTAAACTGTTTGATCGCTGTACACCACATCGTGGGCTTTTCTCTCCCCCCCCCCTTTCCCTCCCTCTTCCTTTTGTTTTCTGCGTCTGTTAAAACGCTCTCACCCATTCTGATGGACAGCATCACAGGGGTCACCACACTCGCTATCAGGAGTACAAGATTATTTCTCTAATGGCGGATTTTCCTGCGAGGGCGGGCCGCCGGGTAACCTTCAAAGGCCGCCAGCGCGGGGAGCAGTCGGTGCAAACCGAGTCCTCCTTTGTCCCTGACTGCAAGGACCTCGGCTTCGCCTACGACCCCCTCGCCAGTGAGCAGTACGAAAATCTCATCGGGCTTCGTCAGATGATTCAGACGTGCATCAAAAAGGTCGCTGGCGACGTCTACGACGTGGTCAACTTCAAGGACATTCTCTTCCAGCTGGAGAGCGAGCTTCCTTCATCCCTGCCGGTCACCGATCTTCTGCTGCTGTCATCGCGGTTGTTTCGTCGAACTGCCGAGCTTGGCCGACTGCTGAGCTGCTTCTTTGGGGTAGTCTTCGCAGATGACTACAACGACGAGCACTTTCGGTTCACCGAGGTGCGCCTCCTGCAGCGCGAGGTGCGCGAGTTAAAAAGGCAGCTGGAGGGGTCGGAGAAGGAGCGGGTGCGTCTGCAGCAGAAGCTGGACAACGTAGGTCAAATCGCCTACGACCACGGGAAGGCAGTCGAGGCGCTGGAGACGCACAACGAAGCCCTGAAGAAGCAAACCACGGCTTTAGAGGATCAAATGGCGCTTCTGTTCCACCAGCTCAACGCCGGTTTAGAGAGCCACTGCAAGGACGCCTATAAGCAAGTGAGTGGCGAAACGAAGGTACAGGAAAGCCTCAACCCCACGCGGATTACCTTTCGGCAGACCATGGATAGCCTGAGCGAGCAGCTGCGCGGGTCTCGCGGACTCATCACGGAGGTTCGAGAGGTGCTGCTGAGCTGCAGCTCCGGCGGCCGCACCGGCGAGGCCTACGTCGCGGTCGAACCGAGCGTGCGCTTTAAGCTGAAAATGCTCGACTCCAACTTTCAGCAGCTGATGGGCCGCTTCACGGCGATCAAGGACACCGTGGTGGAGACGGCGCAGGAGCTGATGACCGCCCTGCAAGAGCGCAAGAAGATTCTCTACCTGTCCTTCCAACACATCCGCCTGTACGACTTGCAGAACGCGAAAATGCGCAACGCACGTGCGATTCTGTCTCAGCTGCAGCAGAACACAACGGAGGTCGTGCAGCGCATCCAGGTGACCTTCCCAGGCGGGGCACTGACCTCGGTCGATCGGTTTGGCAACATCGCGTCGCAGCGCTGGCAGGGCGGGTACACGCTGGCGACGTTGCGGGGGTACAAGCTGGCGCAGAAGAACGAAGCAGCTGAGCGCGTCTCCCTCGCCAACTCCGTCAGTGGCGAAGTCAGCACCAGCGCACCTCCGCGCCATTCCCTCCAACCCGGCCGGCTCCTGCCGGGGCTGACGGAGGCGCAGGTGATGGCGGCGGAGAGCGAGCTCGCGGCGTTGGAGGGGCGCCCTTTTGATGCGACTGCTGGGCTGCGCAGTCCGGGTAACGCACCGTTCACAGGGAATGGAGAGGGGAGCCCGCCGTCGGCTTCGATGCAGCTGCAGTCGTGCTCGACCAGCCAGAGCATCAGTGCTGCGGGTGGTTTCTCACAGGGCACCCCTGCGAACGCGTTTTCTAACGACGACAGCGATGTCGCGCCATTCGCTTCCATCGGCTCGTTCTTAGACATCATACGGCAAGTAAACAACGACATGGAGGAGCTGCAGAAGACCCTCGTGCTAGATGACGAGATGGCCGCCTTCTTGAAGATGCTGACCCTCTCCGCCTCCACGACACCGCGCACGGACGTGGGGGACAACACGACACTGACAGGCGGGCGGGCGTCGCAGCTGGAGCGGCAGGAGTACAACATGGAAGCCGCATTGCATCCAACAGGCAGCGGCCTGGACGGCAATCGGTCGAGCGGCAACGCGTCGAAACTATCCGGGGCGCTGACGGAGGCGTCGAACCGGGGCGAAAACGACTCGTTCGGCTCGACCTCCTTCACGCTGCGCAGCCCGCGCTCACCGGACAGTCACGGCTCAGCGTCGTCGCGTGCCGATCGCGGGCAGTCCGATGCGGCCCTCGCCCGGCAGGCGGTGCAGCTGCAGCGGCAGCAGGAACAGATCACAAAGATGCAGGAGGATTTTAGCTCCAAGATAGGGTTTCTGCGCCAGATTTACGAGGCCCGCATCGGCGACCTGGAGGTGCGGGAGTCGAACGTGAGCAAGCGGTACGCCAACCACGGCGCCGTGACGGTGTTCCACACGTCGAGGGCAACTGACGACAGCATCGCAACGGCGACATCAATGAAGCCGTCTTCGTCAGAAGGCCGACCAGCTCAGCCGGCTAACCGCGATAAGGAGCAACTCATGAGGATGCGCAAGAACTGGCAGCAGACGAAGTTCAAGCTGCAACCGAACCGCCGATTGCGCGAAGCTACGGTGAATGAGCTGGAAAACAGCGGAGCCGATGACGAAGAAATTTATCAGGACTAAAGAAGAAAGTGGTGCCCGCTGTTGGGGTACTTTGCTTCTCTACTCGTACGTTTACGCTACAACATCTCTTTGCTATTACGCATCTATTCGACATTTCTGTGACTTTTGTTTTTTGTCTTACCAGCAGCAACGGCAAAGCGGAGGCAATGTCTGCCCTACGCATTGCGTTTGTGGAGTGCCGGTGTTGTTGTGCTTCCTTTCTCTTTCCTTTTCTTTTATGATGTACATACAAATCTTTCCATCACGGCCTCCTCCTTTTTTTTTTGCTTCATCTCTTGCATGGGAGGATCTGTGGGTTTCTTCAACGCTATGAAACACAGAAAAAGAAAGAAATTCTCAAATCGTGGATCACGGCGTGTGTGTGTTCGGCCGCTGATGGTGTTGGTGATCTCACCCCGTCTCATCACGCCAATCAGGTGCTCTTGTGTGTCTCCGTTACCTCCACCCTGGAAGGTACCTGTATTTAACTCTCGTTGCAGGCTTTCCTCGTACTGTTGTTGTTTGGTGTCATCTGCCCGCTTCCTCTCTTGATCTCTCTCCCGCTTACAGTTCTGTTAGTTGGTGCTGTTGTTTTTTCCCCCCAACTACGAAAGTGCTCCGTATGGGTACTGAGCTCCCACTTCTTCGTTTTGCCATCATCGCGTGCGTCTTCTAGCCTTTTTTTCTTACCCCCACTGCCTTTGTTCTTCTTCCCTCTGTCAAGCACAACATGTCCCGTCACGCTTACGTGAACCCCGACGATGAGAAGGTCTTTGTGGCGATCTTTGCCAAGGACCCAGAGTGCAACCGCTGCTTTGAATGCGGCGCGCCGAACCCGCAGTGGTGCGACGTCATGCACGGCACTTTTATTTGCCTCAACTGCAGTGGGCAGCACCGCGGCCTCGGCGTGCACCTCTCCTTTGTCCGCAGCTCCACGATGGATGGATGGATGAACTGGAAGCCAGAGAAACTGCGCCAGATGGAGCTCGGCGGCAACCGACGCGCACGGCTGTACTTCGAGACCAATGGCGTACCCAAGTCCCCGATTAAGGCGCGCTACGAGTCTCTTGGCGCCCTCCGCTACGCCGACCTACTGGAGGCGGAGGCGCAGGGCAAGCCGTTTAACGAAGCTGCGTGGCAGCCACCGGCGTGGTACACGCGGCTGAAGATGCAGTCGAGCCCTAGTCCTTCCAGCCCCTCGCCCACTGCCATGTACCCGCCCACGAGCCCGAATCGGTTTGCGGGGATGGGTTCGAATGGGCAGACGTTCGCGGCCCAGGAGAACAATCACAACAAGGGCGATGGTGGCGGGGGTGACTGGTTCTCTGCGCTCTCGAGCGGATGGACCACCGTCTCACAGAAGACGGCGGAGTTGGCCCAGCAGGCCTCCGTGGCGGTGCAAAGCGCCGACGTCGACGGCGTAAAGTCGTCACTGGTGCAGAAGTGGGCCAACGTGTCGTCGACTGTCTCTTCCTACGCGACTGACCTGCAGCGGAAGATGGCGGCCGAGAACGGGCGCGGTGGCAACCCCGACGACGACGGGCTGGCGGCCATGATGCAAAAAGCACGGCAGGCGCAGGCAGAGGGCGGGATGGCTGGTGCTCCCGTCGACCCAACTCGCTTTGGCCACGTCGAGGGCACCCACGCCAGTCCGCTGCGAGGCACGCCGGTGCTGCCCGGTGGTGTGAACGAGGCCGCGACGGGGCACACGCCGGTGTATCAGGGCAGGGTTGTGTCAGCCAATCCGTCCCCCGGCAGTGCTCCTGCCATGGCGACTCCAAGCCACAGCCCCAACGTTGTGATGCCCGCCGCCGCGACGACGGCTACGGCTCCTTCTGGTGCGAATCGCCCATCCAACCCGCTGGGCAGCAACACCGGCACAGGCGTGGCTTCTACTGCTTCCACCGCCGCGCAGCCACAACAGAAGGTTGACTGGGCATGGGACGACTTCTGATCGTGAGCCAACGTGTTTTTGGCAAAGAAGAAGGAAAAGCACGTAATATTCCATAATATGATGCCGTTTGTTTTTTTGTCATTGCTGCGTTGTGGGGCTCCAGTGAAGAGGGCCGGTTCGACGTATTCGCTTAATCTTTTATTGTAGGCTTAACTTCCTGTTGTTCTTCGGCTTTGCGTTGAAATGCAAACGAGAGGACGTGTCTCTTGGTAGATGGCAGTTTGAACGACACGAAGTGTGCTCCAACACCCATTTTTAGCTGTTGTGGTGGAAGAGAAAGGTGAAGTGCTGATGGGATGCTTTTGGTTTTCCACGCACCGCCACACGCTTTGATCGCAGTCCGGGGTTCTTGCGTGATGGCACAATAGCGGAAGCTGCAGAACGAAGAGAAATTGATCAGAGTTACGAAAGAACAGAAAAAGGTAAGCACCTCCACCGTGTTTTACGCCAGTACCAATAAGGTGGTTCACGTCGCCATGGACGAAGTGATGCGTTGTATTACGTGCCCCCGCTCGTGTATCTCTTGCGACATAGGGGTAAAGGTTTTTTTTCTTTTCTGACTGGGCCTCAGGTCGATGGTGTGTCAGCGGCGCCGCGTCGTTGTACCGGGCACAGGGAAATCGAAGTTACACCAGCCATCATCACGTGTTTTGCCTGTATGAAGCACCAAATGCTGTCCCTCTCTTAAAGTAAAAACGTCAACGCTGTTTTTAACGTCCTCCTCCTCAGCAGGTCTTTTCTTCTCAAATTTGCAACACCGTAAAATCGGTGGCACTGGTTGTATTTTGTTCCGTGCAGAGTTGAGGTGCCCATTCGTTAGCACCGTTCCCGGTATCTTTTCAGCTACGTTTGTGCGCTTTCAAGCAGGCTGCTTTGGTGAAGAGCGTATTTTCGTTGTTGGGAAATTCACTCCTTTCTCATCTTGGATATTTTCGGATTAGCGTGGACGTTTTTTTTTTTTGGCAAGCTTCGTATCATACGACAATTCACAACGTAGCGCGGCAATGGGCTCTCTTTTCCAACTGCGGGATTATTGGTACAGCTCCTTCCCCGGGGAGGAGTTCAGTCCGTCGGCCATCACGCTGGTGGACCCCGATGTGCACATGCTGTTCGACAAAATTGCCATTGGCTCTTTCCAGGGAATGCTGCGCATCTTGAACCCGAGTGCAGTGCAAGGTCCGATGCTGCCGGGTGACGTGCTACTCGAGAAGAAGTACGACGAGCCCATTCTTCAGCTTGCGTGTGGGCCCTTTCGACCGTTTCAATCGCGAAGCTCAGCGAACTTGCTCGCCGTGTTGTTCCCCCGCTCCCTCGTCTTCTTGGAGGTGACCTCCCAGAACACCGAAAGTAATTGCAATAGCGATGGCATTACGCGCGACACCTCGAATGGGGCGAGCAGCGGCGGGGAAATGGGCGGGTGGGACGGCGCAGAGTCCTCCTCGAGCCCCACCGATGCTGCACCCCGTCGCCAGCACCGCAACGGCAGCTCGGTCGAGAAGGATCGGTCGGTGCGCGAGCTGAACACCTTCTACACCCTCACCACGCACAGCGAACTCTTCCTCGAGCACACGGCGTATAACTTCGTCTGCGGCAACTTTGGACGGATCGAGTACAACATGGTCTGTGTGCAGTCCATGGACGGCCTTCTCACCATCGCGGTCCCCGACAGTATTCTCTACCGCAAATTCCTTCCCCAGAATCAGTTTCTGCTGCCTGGACCGCTCACCTACTGCCCCTCGCGCGACGCCCTGCTCACGTGCAACAGCTCCATGTTCCTCCTGTGCTACAGCTACACCTCCATCGTGATGAGCGCCATCGGTCACGACGCACCGGCTATGTCGTCAAGCGCTGAACTGGCGGCGCGGCGCTCGAGCAACCTTCGCCCACTCTGGGCCTTCAACCTGGGTGAAGACGCCGTGGATATTGCCGTGTGTCGGCTGACCAGAGGCCTGTCAAATGAAGAGGCAGACATCGTCGTGCTCTGCTCTACGATCCTGTACGTGCTAAGTGAGGCGGGTGTGCTACGTACAATTCGCCGGTTGGACGTCGAGGCGGCCTCGCTGTGCGTGTATCCGATGGCGGAGATCCATTACGACAACTTGCTGGTCGGCACCTTCAACGGACTCGTGCAGGTCTACTCGGACACTGAATTGGTGTGGAGTGCGGCGGTGCCGAGCGAGACTGTCCCGCTGTACCTCAATGTTGCCATGCTGTGCGGTGTGGAGGGCATGATCGTTAATCTATCTGCCGACAGCACCTTGTCCATCAACTACCTCGGTACCGACCCAGTAAATCACCGCCCGCAGGTGCTGGAGAGCAAGTCGGCGTCCTACCCAGAGACCATGAGCGACTTGAAGCAGGTGGAGCAGCTCCTCCACGACGTCGTCGACACGGCGGACGAAGACGAAAAAGTCATCGCGACGACAGGCGCCGTCTCCACTCCCCAGAAGGAGAAACCCGCAGAGAAGAGCAGCCCTACCACCAAGTCAACTTCACCGCCAGTACCTGCAAAACTCGAGAGAAAGCTTCCTGCCGCGGAGCTCTCCATCTCGAGCGAGTTTGGCCCGGTCAACGCCGCCGAGAACGCGGCGTTGTTTACCGTCACCCTGCAAACCTTAGACAGCGGCGTCGACGGTGTCTCGGTCGTGGTGGAGGCCGTGCCGCCGCTCCTCGTCACCCCTTCGCAGCACCTCATTGCGGAAATGGACGCTGGCAGCGCAACGCAGTTCGCCTTCACGGTGAGCGCGGTGCAGGACAGAAGCCTCATCATCCCTTCCTCCCTGGACGTCATCGTGGTGGCCGTCTATCGCGGTCGGCGACGGCAGTATCAGGCGGTCCAGCACGTAGCGGTGGCGCCTCTTCCGCTCGTGGCTCGACCTGTGCCACCTGTCAAAAACACCGCATTTAGCGTGCAAATCAACACAGACAAGAGTCCACCGCCATCCCTGCTGGAGCTGTTCCACGACATGGCGGCGTACGGCACTGCCGCACCGAACGTGCTCTCTGTCCACTATCTTAACGGTGCAGATGCGACGGTGTTAGTGTCGAAGAACGCGGCTCGATTTAAGCTGCAGAGCTCCACCATGGAGGGCCTGTGGTTGCTCGCTGATGAAGTGACGCGACGTGTGCGGCGCTACTACGCAGAGACCGGCCCGCTCTTTGAGATGCCAGACGAGGTGCCGCTGGGCGATTTCCTCGCGGTGGTCGACACCCACTGGGCCATTCGAAAGGAGATGGCCACCGCGCAGGCAGGGCTGGATCAGGCGGCCGATCTCTTTCGCGCGGTGGAGAAGCGGCTTCTCGCGCGGTTTCGCGACCGCAGCCCGGCTGACGCGACCGCCGTCGCCGTCCTTTTCCAGGAGAGCTACAAGCTCCTGCAGGAGAAGGCGGACGCCGTGACACGCGCCAAACAGCGACTGCGGCAGGCTTCCGCGATGCTGAACTGCTGTGCGCAGCTGACGTGGCTGTGTATGGAGATGAAGGCACCGCCCATGAGCAACGATGACGTCGCCACGCTGCGCACGCTTTTTCGATGCAGTATCGGCGACAGCAACGAGGTGGGGTGGGAGGAGGTGACCGAGGCCGTGCTGGCGAAGGTGTTGGACATCAAGACGAAGCGGGTGGCGAGCACCACGTTGGAGTTGGCGGCGAACACGGTCAATGTCAAGGCGTACGTACGGACGCTTGTGGAGTCGATAAAAAATGGTCGGGGTCTTTCCGCAAGCTGATGTTGTGCGGGGGCTTCGCCGTCGATCTTCTCGGTTGCTCTGCGCCTGCGTTTTATCAAAACTAATGGAAGCTTTGTTTTTATCGACAAGTAACATGTGCATTACACTTGACGGCGGTTTACATGGGCGGTGCTGACTTCAATAACGACAACACCGAACAGCAAAATGAAGGCCGGCGATAATGCCGCTGAGAGGAAGTGCGCGCTGAACCGAAGCAGTATCTCTGACTGTTTCTACGCTTTTTCTCTTCTCTCTTCAATATTGCCTTTTACGGGTACGTGAAGTACCTTGTGCCGCGGACGAAGGAAAAAAAAGTCTCCCCAACAACGACTCAAACTGGTTGGGTTTTTCGGAGAACCACAAGATGACTAAACAACTGTTTGAGTGCAGAAAGCAATGAAGTGCTTTGCTCTTCCGTTTTTTTTTTTGGGGGGGGGGTCTTCCTCAAATGAATGCAGTTATCGCATCGTGGAGGTTTTTGTCGGTAATCGTGGTGCCACCTCTGTTCGTGGCAGCTGCCGCTCTAGCGACGATATCATCCTCCTCGTTTCTATTGCCATTGTTTCGTTTCTTCTTTTCTTCATTCCCCCCGTCCTGCGGTGCATCTTCACAGGGTTGTGTAGCCCACGCACACGCTCCTGCTCTACTGTTAGCATTATTTTTCCATATGTTCCCTTCGGCAACCGCCTCATCTGCTTCGCACCCCTTTCACGGATGGACGGACCACCTGGATCGCAGACGGCGGTGCTGAAGAAATCAAAACGCCGAAACGGTAAAAGGGGTAACACGACCACTGATAGTCAACAAAATGCGCGTGTAACTAATAGTAATGGTAACGGTAACAGTACGGATAAACTCAATCCCGGCGAGGGAGTTCGCGCATCGCAGGAAGTGACGACTTCTCTCTTTCAGCCTCCCCGACAGGAGCATGTGTACGTGGAGGTCCGCCCCGTGAAGGAGCTGTACGGGCAGCTTTGCAGAGGCACGAGCAACGCAGCGGCAGGATCCAGCGGAGCAAGCAACCGCAACTGCAAGCAAGCCGACACCAACAAACGTCGCACCTGCGCTCTTCAATACGACTTCACGGAACTGCCTTACCCGCGTGGCATGGTGAACAACAGCAACTTCTGCTTTATGAACTCCATATTGCAGTCTCTGCTGTTCATCCCTGCTTTTGCGCAGCTGGCGGTGTCCGTTAGCTGTGACGTGCAGGCGCGTGAGTGCTGCCCTGCGCTGGCCGCCTTTGGCAAATGGGCGCTGCAGTACTGGAAGCCCGGCTACACACGCTTGGCCATCGCCGCGCCGCCGTTGATGCCGCGCACCAAGGCAGGCACCGCCTCCGCGATTCCGCCCTCGCAGCGGGCGCTGGACGGCAGCGTACAGGAAGATGCGCAGGAGTTTCTCCAGAAGCTGCTGGAACGCATCCAGCACGAGTTGGTGCCCTTCGAAGAAAAACAGGGCAAAGACGCTGCGGTGGCGTCCACGGCGCACGAGGACGTGAATAATCGTGCGGAAGAAAGCCGCGACACCGCCTCTGCGCAGAAGGGCTGGACAGTGGTGAAAGGGAAAGAGAAACTGGCGGTGCGCGAGCACGTGGATGCGCAGGGGCAGTCGCGGCTGCTCAGCGCGATCTTCGGCGGCACGCTGGAGAGTCACCTGCAGGGCAAACAGCGACAGCGCGACCACGTGTCGGTGGTGGTAGAGAGGTACTTCAGCGTGCCAGTCGACGTCGCCTTCGCGCCTGAGTGCACGATCGAGCAGGCGCTGGAGCACACCTTCACCACGGAAACAGTGTACGACAGTGGGCGTGAGAAGAACCTGAAGAAGACGCTGCGGTTTGGGCAGCTGCCCTCGATTTTGCTGCTTCAACTGCGACGCTGGGCCGTAACCCGTGAGGGCGATCTGGTGAAGCTGGACAACGCGGTGCACGTGAAGCGCACACTCCAGATTCCGCGCACGATCTGCGGCGATGCGACGCTCAGCAGTTCGGAGCGCAGCTACCGTCTTTTATCCGTTGTGTGTCACCACGGCGATGCGATGGGCCGCGGGCACTACGTCACCTACCTCGTGCACCACGCCGCCAACCCGGAGGTCATGAAGGTGCGCGCCACCGGCAAAACCAATGAGGCCGAAGCAGTTCGCTCTGCGCCACCGAATGCTTCTGTTGTCTTGTGCGATGACGCAAACATCTCGGTGGGGCCTGCGAAGAGCATGCATGATAAAGCCATCTACTTCTTGATGTATCAGAAAATGAGCTGATCAGAACTCTTTCGTTTGACTACAGTACATAAAAGTGCCCGCCAAGCAGCATCCACTCACAGCCTGTCGAAGGCCATTCAGGCACACTCGCTTTTTTTTTTTTCTCATTGGCTTCTCCGTTGTATGCCCTTTGTTTTTTGGTTGGAGGGATACATGCAGTCCATGCCCCGATATGAATTTTGCAACGACACGTTGGAGAGGCTTCTCGTAGAACATGTCCGCAAACTAGTTTCATGATATATATTTTCACCGCCGACGTCTCGACGGTGCCGCAGAGGACCTCGCGAAGGCAAACACACACACACATACAAGAAAACGAACTGCTCACAACTTGGGACCAGGCGTCAACAATGCGCTTTGTGCCACCCTCGACTATACCAATATGCTCCGCTAGACAGATCAATACCCCTGACTGTTCCCCCCCCCCCTCCCCGCCGTCTTCAGGACCAAGGAATGACGAGCCTTTACATCTCTCCCATGTCACTCGCTCCTAGGTTTTTTTTCTGTCCGTTTCTCTCGTTTCTCTTTTCTCTGCTTTTCTTTGTTTCGACCACTTCTCCACACTATATTTGTATCGTGGAACGCCTCGTTCCTGTTTGTTTTAACGCGCTGCCCTGCTCGTCTGCTGACTTTTTTGTTCTTTGTCTTTCACCAACGCTATTCAGCTCGTCAACTTCGGTGCTTTTTGTTTGTTGTGACAACTTGTGCATAGTCAGTGCGATCTTTATTATTTCTGGTAATTACCTTTCCATCCTCCTCCTTTCACTTCCAAAAACTGGAACCCACTTCTCCCCTACGGTGTATATCGGCGAGTTACTAGCTCCTCTTTCTGCCTCGCATTCTATTATTATTTTTTAAACGATAACCGTTGTGTACCTCTCACTCCACAGGATGTCGACCACCACTGCCGTCCAGCAGCTCCCTCTCTTCCAGCCCATTACGGCCAAGTCGGAGGAGCGCATTACGCAAATGTACGAGGAGATTAAGCGACTTTACCAACCGCTCCCGGTGCTCTTCCAGCGTGCCATCGACCACGGCACGTCGGAGCTGCCCACCCCGCAGAACGACGTCCGGCTCATCTGCTACGCCTTCCTCGTGGCCCGCAACTGGAATGTGAAGGAGGCGGTGCAGATGGCGCAGGAGGCCATTCGCTTCATCGAGAAATTCCGCCTCGGCGATCTCAGCATGTTCCCTTCGGGTTACAGCATCCGCGGCTACGACGAGGCGAAGGTGGCGTCGCTCTTAGGGGCACCGTGGGGATCGACGAATAGCGAGCTCTACCGCTGCATGAGCACCATGGCCTCACTGTCGATGACAGGCTTCCACTACTGGGACCGCCGCGGGTTGCCGGTTGCGTACTGGTTGGCCGGTCGCGTGCAGACGCACACGATGCTGAAGAAGGCCAAGGCGCAGTTGCCGGTGGGCACGACGGTGGAGGACTACTTCCAGCTCTTCGGGGGTGGCGTGGTGGAAACGGGCTGGTACCTGTGTGCCTACCAGGACACCGTCCTCGCGTCCAACCCGCAGCCCGGCATCGACATGGGCGCCCCCCGCCGCAATTTCTGCACGGTCGTGGTGGACTGCAAAGGCTTGAACTACAAGATGATCGACAGGCCGCTGCTGGAGAAGGTAAAGGCGACGCTGCAGCAGATGAACTGCGTCTTCGCCGACTTCATCCACCGCGTGCTCGTTGTGAACTGCCCGCCCATGGTAAAGTTTGCCTACACGCTGCTCAAGTCCGCGCTGACGGAGGGCATCCAGCAGAAGTTGACCTTTCTCGCGCCAGAGAACTCCGTGGCGGCGCTCGACGCCATCATTGGGCTGGAGCGGGTGCCGAGCTTCATGGGCGGTCGATGCAACTGCCCGGGCGGCTGCTTACCGTGCTACAACCCGAACGCGTCGCTGAGCTCGGAGGAGGTCGTCGGTGAAGGCGACCTCGTGACGGAGGACATTAAACTCGGCGCGGGCACGAAGCACGAGAAGGTGTTTGAGCTGGCGCAAGGGGAGGAGGTGATTTGGGAATTCTCCACGACGAAAGGCACCGACGTGCGCTTCTGGGTAATGTTCTACCCCAAGCAGGCCGGCATCTCGACCGACGTCAAGAAGGGACGGATGCGGGTGAAGATCGATAAGTCGGTGAGGCGCACGACAGCGGAGAACCCCGTGGTGAAGCAGGAAAAGCTGAAGGACGGCGCGGACAGCTTCATGGCCCCCGAAGACGGCATTTTGCAGCTCGTGTGGGACAACAGCCGCGCCATGGTGCACGACAAATCAATACAGATGCGTGTGTACAAGTCCGATCCGATACTTGAGGTAGCGGAGTAAGATTGCTGGGTCGCGTCTTGCTAGTGCTCACAAGCTGAGTTCCTCTCACGCTGCCCTCACTCGTCCCCGTTCTGTCGCTTGCGAGTCAACCCAGCATTGTTCTTGATTTTCGTCGCGTTGCACGGAATGAGAAGCGGGGTACGGCGTTTTTTCAAAGCGTGTATCCGGCTTCGTAGACGATGTTGTAAGAGGGAGGAAAAAGAAGAAGAAGAGATACTGCTGTAGCCCTCACACACGAGAGACAACGATGTTGTGGAGCTTCAATTACCTTCTCGCTATTTGTTAGTCGTGCCGTTTACGTGCGTTTTGCTTTGTTCTGTCTCAACCCGTTATTGAATTTTATTTTCGGCTGACTTCAGCCCATCTTTTTGGCGCAGTTCGGATTCCTGTACTTGTTTTTGTTTTTGCTGGTGTGTTGGTTACTTCTTTGCTCTTTGTTGTTGTCGTTTTTGTGGTCTCACCTATCCCGGGGCCAGACTTCCTACTGGCGCTGCGTCGTGTCTTGTGCCCTTCTCGTTGGAGTCGTTTTCGTGACTACTGCGTTTAAGCGCTGACCTCCTCATTATGTATACGCGCGTGGCAAAAGCACTTGTGCGTCCCTTGTCCAACACCTCTCTTGTTTTTCCTTTTTCTATTGTTTGTCCTCCTGTTCCGACTACTCGCAGTGCACGGGCTTTCCGGTGTGGCGTTGCCGAAGTAACACCCCCCGCGTTTGTTCCTTCCGAATCGAACAGATGGGTGTCCACTTTTGCTTGTTTCCCCATTCTCTCCTGCTTTTTTCTTCATTGTATCACCTGTGTGTATGTGCAAAGGCCTTTCTGTTCTGTTTCGAGTTTTTTCTCATAACCTGCGCGCGTCGGTGGAGCCGCGTCTCTGTGAATACGTTACATTTTCTTCTTTCGAACTTTCTCCGGTTCTTTTTCCCAATCATTCAGCGTTCCACTCTTGCCCGAAAACTGCTGTTCTTCGTGTTGAAGTGTGAATGGCGCACCGCGGCGGCTTTTCTTCATGTGCTCACCTCTCCATTTCGCTTTTGCTTTTGGTTTCAGTGTTAAAATGTGGAAAACAGCAATCGTTAACTTAAAAGGAAAGGCGTTACGGGCAGTGGCTTTCTTTGGTCGCTTTTCTTCTCCTGGCAGACAAAACGGCTGTCAATCGCTGCTCTGCCGACGAGCAGTTATGTGGGTAGCTACAACCATGTATGCAAGCTGCGTGTCTAGGCGGACAAGATACCGGTGTGGCGAGAGCGAGCGAGCAGCGTGCCTCTTTGGATCGACGAACCAAACAAAAAGATCAAGACCAAATGCTGCCTGTATTTATCTGTGCGACTTCCCAGTCTGCTTTTCCATCGTGTGTAGATGTCAGGCGTGAAGGCGTACAACAACGAGAGGCCTCCCCCCCCCCCCCCGACCCCTCTCTTCTCTGTGTGTGTGTGTGTGTGTGTGTGTGCTGCCGTCATTCGTGTTCCTCTCCTTTTTTATCTTTTGTTTTTCAGCGCGTCGTGATGAACCGTGCGTAACGCTGAGCAGGTTGAGGAGTTTTTGCTCCCGCATCAAAAAAGGGAGAAACAGATGAAAGGAAAAGGTCTCTCTTTCTCTATCTATGTATATGTATTTGAGTTAGTGTACACGTTACATTATCTTGATCCGTAGGAACGTGTTTTTGATTTTGTTTTCTGTTTCTTTTCACTGACAAACGAAGATACGAACCAACCGCAAAGGTCCTTTCGGATTCGAAGGAACCGAACACAGCGCACACGTTCCCAGAAGAGAGCGGCTTGTGTTCTTTGCCTCCCCTTCGCTCTTGCGAGAAGAGCTGCGTGGAGTGCTCTCTTCAAACGTCTGCCGCCTCTACGATGTGACGGCGAGCGTGAGGTGAGATTATTCCCCTCTGTGCCATTATGCCTATTTCATGAAGCAACAGGCACACATACACACACAAATAGAAATGAGTTTTTTCCTGCTTCTACTCGTGCTTCTTCTTCTTCCCCTTCTCGTCTTCTCTCAATCGTTGCCTTCTCATTCGGTATAATGAATGGGTCACTCGAGCACATCAGAGATTACTATTTTTAGTATTCATTAGCGTTCCTGCTCTTCTATAGCCGACCGCCATCGCAACAGCAGTCCAGACGGACGCACAAACTCGCAGAGCTCTGCACCTACTCCCTCTCTCTCTCCCCCTCCAAAAAGCATACACATTGCAGGCATTCCAAAAAGAAGAACAGCGACGGCATCATGACCGAAGTGCACGGTAAGAAAATGTATCGCTTTGCGAAGCTCACCCCTGAGCGAGAAGAAAAGATCACGGAGATGGTGGAGCTGATGAAGAGTAGTTTCGACCCCCTGCCAAAGCAGCTCCTGCGCCTGGAGCACTTCGCACCCTCCACGCCAGACTCCCCAACTCGGCAAAGCAGCACGCGTCTCTACTGTTATATGTTTCTGCAGGCGCGCGAGTGGAACGTGCAGAAGGCGTTTGCGATGATGAAGCAATCGGTGGCGTTTCGCAACAAGAACAAACTTGACGAGCGGGGGGAGCTGCCGCCTGCCATTCCAGTTCGCGGGTGGGACATGGAGGCGATCCACAAGTTCATGGATACTCCCGAGCGACAAATGGATGACGAAATCGGCCGAATCACGGCTGCGACGCGCGCCTTTCTAGAGATGGGTTTCCATTGCTGGGACCGGAATGGGCTGCCCATCTTTTACATGATGCTGGGCAGTGTGAAGGCACGTACGGGGATTAAGAAGCTGAAGCAAATGGCGAAGATCGGCGAGACACCGCTGGACCTGTGCTGGAAGGTCCTGCAGCACACCATGGGGGTTGGCGAAGCACTGGCTGTGTACCAGCAACTGAGCTACGAGCGTGGCACGCTTGCCGTCGACGCCGCAGAGGGGCACATTCGCGCGTGCAACATTGTGCTCGACATGAAAGGCTTCACCTTCCGTCTCATCTGGAAACCCGCGATTGATCTCATGCGGGGTGCTCTGAAGCTGCTCTTTCAGTACTACCCCGACTGCGTCCATCGCATTTTCGTGGTGAACTGCCCGACGACGATCATGTGCGGCTACAAGCTGATCCGGCCCACCCTCCCTGCCTCGGTGCAGCGCAAGGTCATCTTTGCCGGCCCCAGCGATACCCTCAGCGCCCTTTCTCTCCTGATCGATCCGAAGTACATACCGGAGCGCTATGGTGGCCAGTGCCGGTGCGAGGGCGGCTGTTTCGCCTCGCACGAGGTCGGCGGCGCGTCGCACGGCGACGACAAGGAGAGTGATCCGAGCGAGGTGGGCGACGTCGTGACGGAGGACATCACCGTCACGGCCGGCTCCGACTATTGCCGCGTCTTTGCGCTTGAAAGGGAGGACACGGTGGCGTGGGACTTCGCGGCGACGCAGGGCAAAGGGGTCGCCTTCACCGTGTACTTCATCCCGGCAGCGGAGGCGGCCGATATGCAGTGGAGCACCGTGAGCGCGAAGAAACTGGAGCCGCACACAATCGCGAATAGTCACACCGTGAGCGGCGCGGATACGTTTGTAGCGAAGGAGCAAGGAACGCTGGTGTTGATGTGGGCCAATCGGAAGTCGTGGTTCTCGTCCAAGTACATTCAGCTGCGCGTCTACAAGGAAACAACGGCGACTGTGAACGGTTAGGCGAAACTGAGGAGTCAATCAATCGAATTACAACGACATTTGTTTTGGCTCATCACCGTGCGTGACGGCTGCGGATCATGGAAACGTCCCTGGAGGGCATTCCCTCGGCTCTCGGTCGTATCGTCGGACGGATTTTGTTTTCCCTTTACTGCCTATTTTTGTTTTCTTCGGCTTGTTTCTCTGCCTTTACGTGATCTCTTTTTCTCTAATTTCGGTATACGACACATCGCGTCGTCGTGTCATCTTCGCAGTCTCCTTTTCTTGTTTGTTTCTCTGTGAATAATAATTTTTCTGTCCTGTATATATATATATATTTCTACCTGTAACACCTTGTGTTCGCCAAACGTGCAGCTCTGCAACGTCATGTGTACATCCGCACGCACACGCATAATGCGATGTGTGTGGCCTTTCAGATCAGTGACAATACGCACTCTATAGCACGGCGCTCTCCTCTTCTACATTATTACGTTGCCGAAAGAAAAGATGGAGCGAAGTTGGACCTCGCCGCCAATGTTGCTATCTCTTTTTTTTTCTGTATATATATATATATATATCTGTGTGTGTGTCTTTTCATGACTTCTTCTCATGTTTTATAAGCGTATATATTTCCGATGAACGTATGTGAACAGATCTGTCTTGTTTATTGTTGTTATTGTGATGTTGTTACAGGCATTGATACTGACAAAGTGTCTTTCTCCCCTTTGCCTTTTCGCCTGACAACTGTCTCCTGTCTTCTCATTCGACATCTTTGCCCTTGTGCCTTGTGGACACGCAAAAGACGAAGGAAGTGACTCAAATCTTCTTTTTTCAAAACCTTTATTTTTTCTATCTGATTCTTCCTCACTACGATTCCTTGGGGGTTTTTTGTTCTTGTTCTGCACGCGCGTGTTGTGGAGTTCGCTCTATACACCTGCGCAGTGGATTCTTCGTTGTCAAGACAGCAACAACAACAAAAAGAATTGGTAGCATTTGAGATGGCAGGGCTCGGGAAAACCTTCGCGAACGTGCTGACCAAGAGTGCGTTACCGAGCACCCCGAGCGCGGCAGCCAAAGTGAATGTGATGCGACCAAAACAACATGCATCTGTTTCGGATCCCACACGCCCCCAAAAGAGAGCAACACGGCGCTTGGTATTTCAACAGACGAACAAACGCGATCGGTCGGCCCGATTTGTTTCCCCTGTGCTGCCTCTGTCTTCATCTCCCTTTTCTCCCCTCTTCTTTTGCCCTCTTCCCCCTCCCCCCTCCCGTTGAGTTTTCAAATCCGCCTCTATTGGCTTTGCGACTTCGCGAAGCGAAACAGCAGTCCGTGCGCTTTGGTTTCTCTCTCGACGCTAAAGAAACACCCCATGTATCGGGAAACTTGATACGTGTTTCTTTTCTGGAGTTCTTCTCTCTTTGCCATACGCAGACACGCCAGGAAGGAAGCTGTGTGTGTACAGACACTCTAAAGCTTCTGCCCTCAAACAGTTTTTTTTTATACTTCTGTGCTCACTGTAGAATTAGGAAACTGTCGAGCCTTGCGAATCCTTAATTCACCCCTGTTTCTTGAACAAAGTTCTTATTTACTTCTCCGGTTCATTGGTAGATGATGACCATTGCACAACAAGAAAGCAGAAGCTGATCTCTTTGAGTTCGGAGTTCTTTCGCATCTTTGTCGTCTGTGGCGGTCGCTCCCTCCGGTCTTTTCTTCGTTGCTCTTCGCCCGTTTATTGTTTTATGTGGTACAAAGCCTGCTCATTGCCGGTGCAACCGTTGCTTTCCATCCCTCTTTTTTTTTCGAGTACACGCAAAACTCTTCGCCATGGTGAAAGTGGAAGACATCCCCGAGTCGGTGCCGGAGATGGCGACTCTCACGGCAGAGAAAGAAGAGCTGATCCAGGAATTTTCCCGCAAGGTGGACGAGCTCTTCAAGGAAAAGACACCGTTCTACATTGCTCGCGAGAGCACGGCTGAGAAGCGGCGCATCTTTGGCTACAAGTTTTTGACGGCGCGCCGCTGGAAAGTGAAGAATGCGCTGGATATGGTGGAGAAGACCGTGGCCTTCCGTGCTCAGCACAACATGGACGACTGGAAGCTGTTCCCGTGTGCGTTTCCGCTGAAGGGTTACGATGAGGGGGCGCTATGCGAGATGCTCAAGACGATCCCGGGCTGCGACGCCCTCTTTCCTCGCGAGGGGGTGAGTGAGGTGGACCTGTGCTACCGCGCTCTCCAAACATCCTACGTGAACGTCTACCACTACTGGGACAAGGAGGGCCACCCTGTGCTGTACGACTGCTGCGGTCGCGCCAACGTCGCTCAGCTACTGCACGACCTCGCCCGCATTACCCCCCCTGGGAAGTCCCTCGGCGATGTGATTGTGCCCTACCACACCTACATGAACGAGGTGCAGTACTACTTGATCGAGTACGCAGATCAAGTCTCGAAGCAGGCGGGCAAGCACCCCATCATGGGCATTACGGTGGTGATGGACATGGAGGGGCTGAGCTTCAAAGTGGTCCGCCGCAGTTTCATTCAGATTGTTCGCGCAATCTTTGAGGTGGACCAAGCCTACTACCCCGAGGTGCTGCATCGCCTCTTCATCCTCAACGCGCCACGCTTTTTCCGTATGGCCTACGACTTCGTGAAGGGAAGTCTGGACGAAAATACGCGCCGCAAGCTCGTCATTAGCTCCGACAAGAGGGAGTCACTCGAGATACTCAAACGCGTAATTGACGAGGACAAGATCCCGCAGGAGCTGGGTGGTAGCTGTCGCTGCGAGAGCGGGTGTCTGCCGCGCTACGTGAAGCCAACAACGACAGAGGCGGCGAGCGAGTCTGGCGCGGGGAGCAGCGTGGCGTCCGACGAGGACGTGCAAAAGGAGGACATTCACCTCAAGGCAGGCAAGGAGTGGTCACACGCCTACGCGCTGCTGGAAGGCGAAGAAGTGACGTGGCAGTTCACGGTGAGCAAGGATGCGGAAGTGGACTTCACAGCTGTCTTTGAGCCGAAGACAGCAGGCAACAGCGAAGAGACCGCTTCTGTGGGTAATAGTGTGAGCTCAAAGAAAGGCTCGTCAACGCAAAAATTAAAGGGAGGAACCGAAGTCGCGATAGAAACGCTGAAACATGAAAAGCTGAGCACGGACGTGGACACGTTCAAGGTCACGCGTACAGGCACGCTGACGTTAACGCTGAGCAACAAACACTCGTGGATGCACGGTAAACAGATTGACTTGCGTATCACTCACACGAAAGCTCTTGAGTAATCGCGAGAGAGGCGAAAACTGTGTTAATCCTCTTCTTTGTTGCTGCCTCATGTCACTTCTGTTTCTTCTCATTTTTCTGAAACTCGTGTCGAGCTGTTTCTCTTATGATAATGAATTAGTTTCACCTTTTTGTTTTTTGCTGGCAACCCCATCATCAATACATCGAGCACTTTTCTTGGTGTCCGGCTCCACACCGATGCCCGTTTCTTCAGGTTTCCTGTTTGCGTTAACTCGTCTTTCGACGTTCCGGTTTCGTTGACGAGTCTTTCAGGTGTGGTATTCGCGCTCCGTTTTTTGTTTTTCAATTGCTGCTCTCTTCTATCTCATTTTTTGGCTCTGTGTACTGTCCCTTTTACGTTCTACATGTGTACGTCGCTGGGAGATCTGTTTTGCAGCCTTAGCATTACAAACTAGAAAGAAAGGTGTATCAGAGGACGTGACGAGTGCTGATTTGCACAGTGTACCACAACCCCAACTTGTAGCAGCAGATAAAAGGACGCAGCTCTTGTTGATCGATGCTCCATGTTCTCGAGCAGAACCAGGTGAGTCTGGTAATGAAACCTCCATCGTTCTCCTTCTCCTCCTCTGCTTTGCTAGAGCATATTCCTTTCTTTTTTGACCTTTTCCCCTCCTCCCCCCACCCTCTTCCGCTGGCAAACTCGCAGGCGAGAAGTGGACTTGACATTATCGCAAACTGTGTTTTAACACACAGGCGGAAATCACGATTAACCGTAGCGACGCTGTTAGCTGACGAGTTGGTTTTATTTTTTTTTCTTCGAAATAGCAACGGACTCGTGAATGGATATACATGAATGTAAACTGCATTCTCTTGATGATTTCTTTATGCCTGTATCCTCGGCCTTCCTGAGGTAAAAAAGCCATCTGTAAACCTTGTCCTCAAAAGCGTTTCTTTGTTGCTTTGCGTGTTTTTATCATCATTATTATTATTTTGTGCCTTCGTAGCGGAAAAACAACGACTGGATCGTCCTCATCTTTTTCCTTTGCATCTGTACATTCCTTTGAAGCGGAGTAGGTGATGTAACTTGCTAAGTAAATCACTTTCGTCGCTATTGCGTGAGATGTCGTAGTGTTTGTGTTTTCTCGCTGATCTCTTCAATCCTAGCCTTACCCTAATATAGTAACGGTTTTTATCCTTCGCGTCGGCCATGAGCGATTCAAGGCTCTCGGCGACGCTGCGTGGCGGTGGTGCGTACGACGATGCAGCACTGATAGCCGCCAAAACAGACTGCATCGAGCTAACCGACGAGGACGAAGACAGCGTGACGTCCACCATCGAGGCGCTGCAACACCGACTGAAACGACTCGCGGAGCGCAAGGACGAGGGCGACGGAGTGCACTGGCCAGCAGACGAGCTGATCCAGTCCACGAGTGCCACCGAGTTCCTCTCCTACTTCTCGTACGGGCTCACACCTGGCGAGGTCCGCTACCTTATTTATTGCTATCTCAAATCCACCAGCATGAGTGTACCGAAAGCACTGGAGGGACTCACAAGAACAGTCCACTTTCGTAGAAAGCAGAACTTGGATAAGATGGCGCTCTTTCCATGTTTGATTAGCATGAGTGGGTTCGATCAACTCTCCATGTGCGAGGAGTTGGGCATCCCTTTTATCCACAACTTGACCTCTGGCAAGCGCTACGTTGACGCAGAGGGTCGCCTTCGGTTGGAGCAGACCCAAATGGACTACTACAACGTGCCGTACGACGACCTCTATGCCCACCTCACCACCGGCGCCGAGAACCCGACTGCTGCCTCTCTGCTAACCCCGTGTACCCTCGGCGACTCGGCCCCTGCGTTGGAAGACGGAGCCAGTCGTGGCACCAACGGGAGTAGCCGAAATGCTCGGGGGGCTAGGGAGGAAAACCTCGGCTCTCGGCGAAATTTCGTGGCCTCCCTAACCGGCAACGACGGCGATGCGCGCAGGAAGGAGTCGGGTGTGGGCGAAAACAACAACAAGAGTACGAGTGCCAACGGCATTTTTGCCAGCCTGCGAGCTTTCATTCCTTTCCATTTGTTTGACCACGCCAAGGACAAAGAAAAGCCGAACCAGTCGGAGCCGCACTCGCGCACGGACAGCTTTGGGTCACGAAGCCCAGACCGGCGACAGATGGGTGGTTTCTTTTCGTCCCAGTCGCTCAGCGGCGGCAGCCACAGCGGCAGTTTCAACGGCGACGACGACGTGGCGGATGATCAGTCCGCGGCGAATCAGGGCGCGGTCTTACTGAACCCAACCGCAACTGGTGAAGCGCTGACGGGCAACCCCTACACTCTCTACGCGGATAGCTTGAACTTCCACGGCATCTTGGAGCCGATTGTTGCGGTGATAACGAAGCACGTACCCTTCGCGTTTCACTACTGGGACCGCGACGGACACCCGATCATGTACTGTCGATTGGGTGGCTTGAATTCGAAGCGGTTGATGCGTGACCTTTTTGCCCTCACCCCGATCGACGCCGAACCACGTGCCCTGGCGCTCCTCTTCAACACCTACGCCCTCGCCGTTCTGTGGCAGCTCATCCGCTATTGTAATCGAAAAAATCAGCAAAGCAATCAAATCCACGATGCCCTTCTCTCCGATGTGCAACGAGGCGACCGCAGCAGGAGTGCCTCTCGGCAGGCGGAGGGGTTGTTCCGCAAGAAGGCGCCGATGGGCTCGTGCGTGGTCGTTGTAGACTGCGCTGGGCTTCACCTTCATCGCTACCTATACAAACCCCTCATCGTCATGGTCAAGTCGATTGTGAGTTTGAACGTGCGGCACTACCCAGAGCTTCTACACCATGCGTACGTCACAAACTGCCGTGGCATGATGAGTTTCTCGTATTTGGTGATTCGCAGCTTGCTGAGCGAGGAGACGCGGCAGAAGGTGACGTTTTGCAGTCAGCACAATAGCGCATCCACGCTGCTGGAGAACATCAGCAGCGACTTGCTTCCGCAGGAGTTGGGCGGCAAGTGTCAATGTCCGGGTGGTTGTATTCCGTCCATCGCGGCGACCATGCGAGGGGCGGAAACGAGCTCGTTGACCCCGGGCTGGCGAGATCGGCAATCTCCCTCGATGTTCCCCACTGAGTCGAGCAGCATGGAGCAGACGGGCGACCACGCGGACGAGAACGAGCTCACCATGCACCGCCTCCACTGCACCGTCGAGAAGCTGAACATGTGGCCGCACGCGTCGCGGACGCTCTCCTTCGCCATGGACGCACACACGGAGATTATTTGGGAGTTTGCGGTGAAGAAGCAGCGGCGAGTAACATTCTCCGTCGTCTTCGTCTCTGCGGCGGATGACGGGGCAGTGATGTCGCTGGTGCCGCGTCGACGCGTGCAGAGCGATGCGGGACATTACATCTGTCCTTCGTTTGGCACCGTCATCTTTCGATGGAGCAACAAACGTAGCTACTTTCGCCGCTGTCGCGTCAACTTGAAAGTATATCGGGAGGAGCAAACCGTGACGTCAATGCAGGTATAGAGTGGTTTCTGGCGGGGAATAGAACACAAAGACACATCTGCGGATGTGCTTCGTGGGCGTGGGGTTGGGTGGTTTAGCTTCACCGCCCCGCAGCTCTCTTTCCTGCCCACTTCGCTTTTTATTTCCGTCTGCGATAAGATGGTCCCTCCTTCCCACTGCTGGACGACAGGACGCTGCGTGGAGACTATCTACGTGAGCCGTTGCCTCCTGTTTTCTAGCTGTCCGTCAAGGTGGTCCGCCTACACTTGTCTACACGAATACACATTCGCGCTCGGGTATCTGTTTTCTGTTTTGTGGCCCATTATAGCTACGGCATTGCCTATACAAGATTTGGAAGGAACCCAACTGCCCCCGTTGACGAACGTATACATTTGACTGTTCCTCTTTAATTATTGTTCTCTCTTGATGCTCTCACCGCACATCTTCGATGTTCGCAGTGCGGCCAACGTCGCAGAGTGACGAATCCTGTTTTTTGCTGTTTTCTTCCCCGTCAATCAAAACGCTGTGTTTTGTGGTCGCACTTCTTTTTTGTTTTCCCTCGCTCCGATTTTCGAGGAAGAGCGCATCTGCCACGTGCAACTATACGTCCACCTATTCTTGTTGAGTCTCCGCTCTCGCCAAAGTCGGTGTCTTCGCTACCCTTCTGAAGGTGCGTTTGTTTATAATTGGGAAAGCTGGGGGGGGGGGAACGATGCTCCTTTAACCGTCTTCGCACTGCCACTCTCCTTCTCTCTTTGACTTTTGCGTTCTCTGTTTTCACGAGCAAGCCCAAATTCCTCAAGCAAGCTCCCGTTGGTTTTGGTAGAAGAAAATGTTCTACAAGATCGTCCTGCAGCGCACCATTAATGTGAAGCCGGCAGACCTTTGCAACACTCTCAACCGTAGCCTTCTCACGTTTCTTCGAGAGGCGGTAGAGGGGAAGCCGCTGCCGCCACCGGACCGCGGTGTTGGTGCGTCGATGGACTACAAGTCGGCTACGAAGTCCTCTGCTGTGGTGATCGCCGTGCTGGACATTTTAAACGCAGAGACGCTGCAGGGCAAGGTGCTGGACGACGGCAGCGTGTCCTTTCGCCTCACCTACGAGGCGATGGTGTTGAAGCTGCACCGCGGCGAGGTCGTGGACTTGCTGGTCAGTGATGTCGACGAGACGGGCTTCTGGGCCAGCGTGTACGGCATCAACAAGCTCTTTGTGAACCGGAATCAAATGGGCGACGATAGTCAGAGCGGCGGGGCAGAGTGGGCATACGAGCCGGAGGCGGCTGCGTGGGTCACCCGCGACGATCGCCGCTCTATCAAGAAGGACACAATGGTTCGCCTCCGCATCATTGCCGAGACGCCGCAGTCGGAGCGCGGCATGGCTGTCGGCACGATTGGCGCCCCTTTTCTCGGCCCTCGCTTGGGAAGCTACTAAACAGTTGTCCGTTGCCGAGGATGGAACGCCTTCTGTGTTCGTTGTGCGCTTGATTTCGATAAGCGTGCATGTTGGATTGACGTTGGGCTGAGTGGCTCTTTGTGGTTGGCGGGATGCAGTGAACGTTTTTGTTGTTGTTGTTGTGCGTTCGGTACACTCCCGGTTTGATTGCGCGTAAGGAATTGCGTTAATTAGAAAATGATCAAAGGAAGAAGGTAAAACTGTGAGAAGGTTGTCTACAACGATAAAACAAGACGGCTTCTCTGTGGAAGATGGAAAGGCTTCAAACGGCGTTTTGCCTCTTTCTCTTTTTTGCCCCCCCCCCCTTTTTTTCTCATTAGACGCCAAAAAAAAGACCCTTCGCTTGACGTGGCTGATGATCCGCTGCTCTTGGCTAGACGAGTACCGCCTCTTTGCTTTCTCTTCACTCAACGCTCTGTTGATTCTTCTTCCTTTCGTGGCGCATCTCGATGCATTCTCTCCCTTCAACCTCGTGCATGGACTCGTACATTTCTGACCCATCACACACACACAAAGAGAAAAGATCAGAGGACACGGCGTTCTCGTCTCTCCGCGGTTCCTCCTTCGCAACTCCTATCCTCTTTTCTTTTTCCCTTTTCCTCGTAGCTTCTGTTTCAATGCCGCAAAGGGAAAAGGAGAAGTCAAACGCTGCTGAAACGGCAGGGAGGACGCAGTTTTGGAAGTGGACGTTGCTCGGCGTCTCCGTGGCGTTGGTCGTTGGGGCGGCGTGGCGGACGGTGTACATGAGCAACCAAAAGGAACTGCAGCTTCGACGTGCGCTGCGCAAGTCGCAGCAGCTGCATGACGCCCTGACGGAAGTCCCCGCTCGGCGGTTCTCGACCTTGGATGTTCGTCCGGCTGCCGCGCAGAAGAATGAGCTGATGGAGCGGTATGCTTAGACACGAAAACGCCAAGTCGGCAGCAGTCGGCAGAAGAAGCACAGATCCGTGAAGTGGAGCTTGCGAGCCTGTTTGATGCGAGCTCAACGGTCGGTGCTGACAGCGAGAGGGCCAGTGACACACCTGCGTTCTCAGGTGACTCCGTTAGGAAGTTGAGCAACGGCAGCAATTCGTGTCAGTTTAAATGCTGTTGTTCGTCACATTACATTACATAATATGGACGTCTTGTCTCTCCAACACACTCTCTGCTGGAGTAAAGGGGAAACGTGAAACCCTTTCTGTAAAGATCGGAGACAGGGCTAGGTGGCAAAGGTGCGAAACAACGCGCCCCTCGCATTCTTTGTTCGCTGCATCCTCTTCACATGCATAAACACGCACACGCACACACACATGAGCATGCGGAGAAGCGTACGTCGTCCACGACGGCTGAGCGCGCCTCCCAATGTTCCTTCGCCTTCAGATTCACCTTTCCCCTCCCGCTTCTCCCTTCCTCTCTCCCTCTCTCCGCTTCTCCGTACTCCTCAACCTGTACCAAACCCCGACATGGCGAAATATATGTTGATCACACCACAGCTTCTCTGTGGAAAAACAATAAAGGTACCCTGTACGTGTCAACGGTATAAAGACTTTGGCATTATTCGTCTCGACGTAACTGAGGCTCTTGCTGCGAGCGTGTGTTCAATCGAAAACTGATATTCGCAACCAGCCGTGTTGTGACGGGGGCTGCTCTTCCTTTGATACGCAAACGGAAATCTGCTGTACTTTTTTAGCTTCAGTTCGGGTTTTTTTTCTCTCTTCAAAATACAATATATACATATATATTTATCAATACGTGCGTGTGTGTGGGACATAACGGAAGGGAGACTGTTGCGTTCTCGGTACGTCTGCCAACGCCGCTGAATGCAGTACTACCAAGGGTGAAGCTGATTTAGTGCCTCTGCCCTTGCCAAGCAAAATACTGTTGGAATTTCCAACGGAGCTCACGGAGAGACCTTACCTCAAGCCACGACACAAGCACACGCATCGTTTTTTCCCTTTCTGGAGCCGTACTTCTCTCCCTCATTGTCGCACCGGAGCATGCAGGCGAACCGCAACCCACTCAATCTTTCCGCCAGCAGCGCGGAAGGCTACCTGACCATGCACGGATATTGGTTACAGGCACCGCTCGCCAATCATGACTCCATCCTAAACTCCGACGACACCAACAGCAGCGGCAGCGTCTGTGCATTAAAGGAACGCAACGGTGCGAGTGAGACGATGGATCCATATTACTTCCCCAATTCAATGCTGCCGGTCTCCTTGCGCGGTCCACTTGTGGAGGACGACGACGAGGAAGACGAGGAAGACGAGGACAAAGTGCTGGAAACGGGCGACATCGGCGATGGAGAGGGAGAGGGAGCGGCGTTTGATTACTACTTTCATCAACAGGGAAGCGGGGCAAGTGCAGGCACCGCGGCACGGCGTTCACAACTAGCGCCGGCTGCTGGCGCAGCGGAAGTGGGGTACGGTGCTGCTGCTGCCATCGTCGAGGACGGACGGGTGCCGGTGGTGGAGGAGGAATCGCTCGGTGATTTGGGCGACATCATCGGCTACGGTGGCGACCGTGGCTCGTTTGTGTGCCGTGTCGCCTTTCCGGCCCATCTCGAGGTTTTCCAATCGCGCGCGCCGTCCGCGACGTCGCCGTGGTCGCTCAGCAACCCGCCACACCGTGACCGCGAAGCTTACAAACGTTACCCCACGCACATCAGCGCCGATGAGCTTTCCTTCGTCTTCACCGCCTACCGCTGCGCCGCCAACAGTGCGCACTGCCAGAGTGCCCACAGCCCCTTTCTCACAGTGGAGGAGGCGCAATACGCAGCGCTGCACCTCGTGCTACCCGATGCAGTCGTCACGCAGAACAGCATGACGGTGGGTCTTTTAATGCCACTGTACAACTGCAGCCTCAAAGAGTTTCTGCAGAGCTTTCTGCTCAACTCGCACAGCGGCAGCAAGTCGATAGGAGACTCGGCGATGTCGAGCACCTATCTCGAGGACACCTTCTCCTCCGAAGACGGCCCCCGTGGTGCCTTCAACAGCGCGGTGAAGTATCGCCCCATCGACTCCGTCGAGGTAATCTGCTGCATCGCGTTTCAGGTGCTGGAGGCCATCGCCTACTTGAATCACCGACTGCCGCACGGCGACGCCTTCAGCGGCTACACACACAACGACTTGCACCTCGACAACGTACTCGTCTCCTACGACGGCGATGTCGCGCTCTGCGACTTTGAGTTGGTCTCGTCAACGCCGTACCCGACGCACAACCCGGAGATACGACGCCTTCCCCCGGCCACGCGGCAGTCCCCGCACGGGCTGTTCAGCGAGACCGCCGACACATGGGCGTTTGGGCTCATGCTGGTCGGTTTGCTGACGGGCGTCGATCCGCTCTTCACGACCAGCATTGTGAACGACTTTAGCGACGGCCCGTTGCTCAGTCGGTGGGACCGCAGTGAGTGCGTGCTCGACTGGGAGAACAACATCAAAGCCCACGTGGAGGGGCTGCTGCTCCTGCAGGACCCAACCGGCCGGCGGCTGAGTGAAGCGGAGAGCATTTTGAGTATTTGTAGCAAGTGTCTCGTGAACCGGAGAGGCGCAGAACCACTGCGTGCGATTGATCTTTTGGAGGAGCCCATGTTCCAGGTCTATCGACGAGACTTTCGTCTGGCAACTCGTACAATCAAGACATGGACAGCCGACAAACATTAGTGACCAGACAGACACACACGCACGCAGCCGGGCACGTTACACGCCATCACTGTATATTACACCAAAAACGGTTTTTGTTTTTGTCCGTTCATTTGTGTTGATGCTTCATGGCGTTTTTTTTTCTCCCTTTTCCTCTCTCTCTTCTGTTGTGTGTGCTTCCTGTTTCAGCTGGCGGCGATGATGGCGTCGCGGCACGACAAAAACTTAGGTGCGTACGCGGGTGCGGTGTTTCTTTTCCTCTCACTCCTTTTTTCTTTCTCGCCGTCGTTGGCGGACTTTCCGCAAACGTGAAGTGGAACCGGAATTCGGCCGAAATGCCAGACAACAATTGGTTCATTCTGACTCCGCTTAAACTATATGCGTTGCGTGGCACACTTCACTTTTCGGCACGGAAGTGGCAGGTCATTTATTCCGCCAAGCACGTTCTGCTGGCTTCGACCGGGAAAACAAACAAAAAAAGAATCGGTCTTCTACCACGTTTGGTGTGAGGGAAGCCCTCTGTTCGTTTGTGCACGCGTGGGGTGCTGTGTTGCAGCTTCGCTCCGGCAAGCGAAGGGCACCCTACGTTTTTAGTTTTCTTTCACGCGATTCGCTATGAGCGGCGGTATTCTCCACGCGTTCCTCCTCTCTTCACTCTTCCTGTTGTTGTTAACGTGAACGGCCAATAAGTAACAAAATTCGAGTATTTGCCGACTTGCCTGATCGCAATGTTGCGGCGAAGCAACGCACTCCGCGTGCTCGTCGGAGCCGCGACGACGCTCTTGCGCTACGCCGATCCGGATCCTCCGTCAGCATCCGCTTCTAAGCGGCTAAAGGACACCGTCGAGGAGTCGCTTGAGAAGGAAGGCAAAGCGCTGGGTCGCGTCGCGTGTTATCCGCACCGCTGCCTGACCCGCCCGGTTCTCCCCGTCTCCGAAGCAGCGGTGCGCTCTCCTCTTTTCATGTCCCGGCTGATGGACATGAGCCAGCTCGCCACCAACCTGCACTGTATCTCCTTCAGCGCTCCCAAAGCTCACTGGGACGCCGCGGTCATCCTCATCAAGAACAACCCGTACGAGAGGGACTTCGAGGTCTGGGTGAACCCGTCCGTCCCCGGCTACGACGACCGCGATGCTGTCGCCCCGATGTACGGCATGTGGGAGAACTGCATTTCATGTGGGTCGACGACGGCGTGGGTGGTGCGACCGCAGCGGATTACGTGCCGCGGGTTGGATCAACACGGGAATGAGAAGATCGAGGTGCTGGACGGCATGCGGGCGCGCTGTCTCATGCACGAGATGGATCACCTCATGGGCAAGACGATCTTTCATCAGACAATGGGCCCGGAGTTTGTGGTGAGCACCGTGGCGATGGGGCAGCGAAACCTGTGGCCGGCGAACTTCCCTTCCGCCGAGGCGTACGTGACGCTGTCGCAGCAGTTCTTCGACTACGTGACGAACACCACGATCATTCCACCAGGAATGGAATGGTGGTATGCGCAGAACATGGCGCAGGAGTTCCACAGCGAGCGCCTTGGCAGTTGAGTTCGGCGTCGATGCTGCGTGAGAGAATAGCATAGGCGGTGCGGATAAGTGTCGTCGTTGGTCCGACATATAGAAGCGGGCTCTTGATCCTTACATATCTATTCATTCTGGACAGATGCAGATTAATAAAACTTGCTCCTCAAAATAATAATAATAAGAAAACACAGTAATGCCTGTCTTTACCTCCTCCAGATTATTTTGTGCGTGCGTGCGTGTGGTCAGGTACGCCACGTTACGGTTTAGGCTTTCAATTGACATGCGAGGCCGTCTGTATCACGCCGCCCCCGTCTGCTTTCCATTCTGTACTACTTCAAGAGAGGGAGGGAGAGAGAGAGATGTGCCTTCCCGTTCCTGCTGTACGACTCGACTCTGGCTGAAGCCACGTTTTTCTTTCCTCCGCCTTCCTTCTCATTCTCTCTCTGTTTCCGTGCGAAACCGACGTCTGCACAGCGATCCGGCAAAAGAGACTACACGAATACTGCGTGCTTCTCCAATGTCGAATGCCTTCATGGCCCAGCTCCCATACATCGGGACCACCTCCACACTCGGGTGGCACAACGATGTCCTTGCTCAATCCTACATGGACCACATCGTACAACGCGCGCGCGTGCTGTTGCCACGGCGCGGGTGGCGGGTGGGCGTCCTCAAAGAATTCTACCCTCGCGGTGCCTCGCTGCTTGGCCTCAACGTCAACGCTGGTAGTGAAGTCTGCGTCCGCTTCCGCGTGCCCGGCAAGCGAAACGAGTTCCTGCCCTTTCACGAGGTGTTGTGCACCGCCCTTCATGAGCTGACGCACTGCGTACACTCCCGCCACGACCGCGCGTTTTGGAACCTGTACTACGACCTCGTAAAGGAATGCGAGGCGCTCGAGGTGACAATGATCGCCCAAGGCAAGCAGTTATATCCGGCGGCCGCCTACGTCGCCAGCGATACCGCGATGAGGGGTTCCTCACCTTCTTCATCGCCCAGAAGGGCGAAGACATCACGTCGTGGCGGAGGTGGGATTGGTGGGCACCGACTGGGTGGTGAACAGCATTCTGCTGGCCGTGGCCGGGGTCGCGGTGCAGGCACAACCACACGCAGCCGGAATGGCACCGTCACCACCACCGCGCGACAAGGGAAAACGAAGAAGTTCGCCTCTGCGTCCCCAACGGGTCAAGATGGGAAATCAAGTGCGGCGTTTCCTGGTGAAGGCCGCCGCCTCGGCGAGAGTGCGGCTCTGCGGCCCTTCGACTCCGCGCCGGGCTTTACACCCACGCGAGACGTTCTACGTCGGATTCTCGCCGCTGCGGCAGAACGGCGGTCAAAGCAGACAGGCAGCGCAGAAGCTCCGAATCCATCCGTCAGGTCTTCCTCCATGGGTATTAGAGACTCCTCTCCATCGCCGGGAGACACGGAAGCAGATTCGAGAGAGGCAGTTTCCGATGAAGATGACGTTCCAGATCGCGTTCCGCCGAGTCAAAGTGCACTGGACGACAACGATGGTAGCTGGAAGTGTTCGCGCTGCGGATTCTGCAACGAGGCCGGCGCATGCGGCTGCCAGTTCTGTGACAACGATGACGACGACGCAGCATCGTTGCTGGACGAAGACGAGGTTGGTGAGCCACCGACAAAGAAAGTACGCGACACAGCGGCGACGGAGGAAGCTTCTGAAAAGCCATATCTCACTGCAAGTTTGCCGCTTGTACGTCTCGGCACGTCTCGCGACACCGCGGTGGAAATCAGCGGTGACGAGGATGATTGAGTTGTGATGGTGTCGTTTTCCTTTCGGTGTTCAGCTCCTCCTGCTTTTGCTGCCACTGTGACCACATTGTGACACCAACTGATTAACTCCATTCCTGGGAGTCAGCAACTGTGCAAATCCCCCGTTTGACTACCTACTTCTGCTCCGCATATTTTCTTATTCACGACCAACACGCTTGCACTTGCACGCACACACCACGCGGGTTTTTTCTTCTTCTTCTGCACCTCTACAAGAACGAAGAAACGATTCATTATCGCACTTGTTGCGGTGGATGGGAGAGAGCCCTCCTGTTCCTCGCATCAGCAGAGAGGAGATGTACAACAGAAAGCGGACAACTCAATTTAGAAAACTCCAGAGATGTGTGAGCTGTTCACTTTTGATATGAATACCTTGCGTGTCTTCTGTTTGTTTTCCTTTATTCGCAAGTAGCGCGTATTGCAATTGCCGGATATGATACGTACATCGCTTTGAGATCACATCCCCCCCCTCTCTCTCTGTCTTCTCCGTCTTTGTCCCACCTACTGTTGCGGATACTAGCATCGTTTCATTAAGAAAAAAAAAACAGCACGACACGCCAGCGCGCACACCAACTCTCCGTATCACATATTTGTTTCTCGCTAATAGACAACCCCCTTTGACCTCGTTGTTTGTGGGTCTGCGCATCTGCTTGTGTGCGTGTGTGTGTGTGTTCACCCTGGCGCAATGTCAGACCACCGCAAGGTAGCGACGAGCGGCGATACGGCCCTCTACACCAACATGGAGCACGCTGACCCCCTCGATGTCAACGAGAGCGTGGTGCTGCCTCCCAAAGCCGTCCCCACGCCCTACCGGCGTCCCCGCGACATACGGCTGTACCTCTCTGTCAGCAAGGAGTCCCCGGAGAGCGAGCACGACCTCCCGCTCTTCACCCCGCTCATCATGACGGAGTACTCGCACGGGCGACAGGGCATGACAGCCCCGTTCAACTCCCGTCGCCTCTCGGTCACCTGCATACCCGTCGAGGCGGCCACCGCATCTTCAGCGGGTGCATCGCCGAAGAAGGCGGCCAGCAGCCACACGCCCATAAGCCGCGTCGCCGCGCTGAAGCCGCCGAATGAGTGGAGTGTCCCTGGCACCGCCGTGCGGGACTGCTTCAGCTTTGTGCAGGACCACTGCACTCAGAAGTCGTGTGATGTGGAGGTGGAGCTGCACGTGTACGACTTATCACAGGGCTTTCTGAAGAAGTACAGTAATGAACTCGTCGGGGTCGAGACAACCGGGGTGTACCACTCCGGCATCGTCTGCTACGGGCTTGAGTTCTACTTCGAGGGCGGCATCGGCGTGACGGCGTCGGGCCGCACGCGGTTCGGCACCAAGTACAAAAAGCACCGCCTCGGAGTCACGCAGCGCACCGTCACGGAGTTCTGGCAGTGGATCGCGACGCGAGCGCTGCACGTGAACCAAATCCATGACTATCACCCTGTCCGCCACAACTGTCACCACTTCTCGAACGACGCGCTGCAGTACTTGGTGGGCGTGCAAGCGACGATTCCGCAGTACCTTTTCGACACCGTGAACACGCTCGTCAAGACCCCGCTTGGCGCGGCGGTGGCGGAGGCGATGACGCTCACGACCCGCGGCATTCAGAGCGTGGTGTCACGCCAGATGCTCTCGCGTGTGGTGGAGCGGCAGTGCAGCGTGGACATGCAGCTGAGCGCGTCTACGGCCTGTGGAGTGCTGGCGCTGCCCCCTACGGCGGCCGTCGTGTTCCGCGTTGTTGAACCCCACTTTGCTAAGCGCCTCCTGATGGGAATTAGTCCCTTCTTGAAAGGTCTAATTGCAAAAAAGCTGGTGAAGCCGGCGGCGCTGGAGGTGCTGGAGCAAACCGCAGATGCCCTGGTGGACGCCGTGGACACCATTCCGCCCAGGCTGATTCTCAACTACGTTGAGATGATCGTCGAGTCCCTCCTGCGCAGTCCGATGACGACGTGGGGCCCGATTTTTAACAGTCTGCGCATCGCTGTCTTGCATCGGGTGTGCCTCATCACCTGTGCCTTCCATCCAAAGCTGCTATCCATTTTGGTGCTGGCGGCGCGAGACTTTCCACGCTTGTTGCCCGATGGGCGAGTCGCCATGCTGCGCCTGCTGTGCAACCTCGCCTGCTCAACGCACGGCGCCATCATCTACACCGACGGCCGTTACCGCGACTCGTGGGTGTCGCTGGTGGGTCTGGGCTTGATGGACGCGAGCGCTGCCGTGGTGTACACAGCGGCGTGCCTCGCACTCAACCTGTCCCACTCCATCGTCATCACAACGAACCCGTCGCTGAAGCGCGACATGTCACAGCTGAACGACGAGCACTACGCATTGCGGCTGGTGACGCTTCTCCTGTACAACCTGCGCTTCCGCAGCGCGAAGCAGCTTCCGGAGCCGTCGTTTAACATGGCGCTGCTCGCCCTTTATCGACTCATGTCGAGCAACGCGGTCGCACTAGAGTACGTAGTGTACCATTCCTTTAAGCCGCACTACAGTGAGCTGCTAGACCGCTGCGAATCTAACGAAAGCCGTGCATTAGTTTGTCTCATCAAAACCATTGAGAATCTCTTCGGCTAAGCGAGTAGTGCAGTCACCAGTGCATCTATGGGCTTCTCTTGCTTTTTCTTCCACGTCACAGCTAGACTTATAGTGAGTAGGTTGTTGTGTAGATCGTGTCTTTTTTCTCCTACCTCACACGCACACACACAACACACAACAGACACCGTTGTACTTTAGCAAGTGGTTAAGGCGGCTTCGAAGGGCTGATCTAAAAAGAAAAAAGTGAAAGGAAGAGCGTGCATGCAAGGAGAAGGTGCAATCTCCTCGCGTTTTGCGGTGCTTTTCGACTCACCATCTCCAGCTGTCAACAGCGATGCAACGTTGATTATCTTGCTGCTTGCATTTCCGCGGTCTCTCTTCAGTGCTTCGAAGTGTTCCTCACTACTCCCCCTCCTCCTCCTCCTTTCCTTGTTTGTTTCCTTGTGTGCTGCGTAGTAATTTGTGCCTTTTCTCCTACCATTTTCGGTGTTTCTCTCCGGGAGAAGTGTCTTTGCTTGTCCGTGCTTTTGGTCTGTTGTACCGCCGATACACACAGGCACACACACACACAAAATGTTGCACACGGCGGTTGCACCGTCGTTGCCGGCCTCCGTTGTGACACACACGGTGTCAGGGTATTTCTTACCAGATTCGCTCGCCGCTCACAAAGCCAAGGAGGTGGTCGTCATTCGGCAGAATCACCTCACGCTGTACCGAGTCCAAACCTCGTCTACTTTGTCCGCGCTGCCCATCAACAGCAACCATGTTCCATTGGATCAGCTCGGTCAGGTTGCGGAGGTCAGCCTTCACGCTCCACCACTGGCAGCCGCTACATGCCACCCGTTTCGTGCGACGTCGGACATCTTAGTACTGCTGCTGGACGACTTCCACGTTTCCTTCTTGCAGTTCAACCCCGTCACGTTTCAGTTCGATACGGTTGCCCTTGTCCAGCTCGACGATCGCCAGCTCGTCTTGGACCGGTGCCCGCTCGACGCACTGCTGCGGGTGGACCAGACCGGTTCTTACGTTGCCGTTTTGGCGAAGCGCAGTGACGTTTTCTTCTTCCCAGTGCTGGAATTGTTAGACCCCGCGGCGCTCGCTGCAGCACGGGCGGAGGCGGCGGCAAACGACTCCACCGACGCCGCTACTTACTTCTCCTCTGATGCGTTGGGTAACGCGTCGGCTGCCGGAAATGATGAGGGTGCTGCGGCGTCCATCCAAGCGGCGGCGCCGGCGAAGGTGACGACTGTCGCACTGAATGCCTGGGGAGACGACGACGACGAGCACGATGACGAAGAACCGGAGGAGTATCAGCAGCAGCAGGAGCACGAGCAAGACGAAAAGAAGCCCCCTACCGCTAACGGTCCTTCAGAAACTCAAACGTATGGTGTTGAGGCATCCCTCGCGCCCGGGGCCGCGGTGCCTTTTAAGAAAGTGTCGACGGAGGCGGGTGCTGGCCCCTCCATGCTGCTGCGTATTGGCAGCGTCACGCACTGGTGCTTACAAGAGGTGAAGACGACGCTGCGGAATGTGCGTGACATGCAGTTTGTTGAGTCGGTTGGTGAGCCCCTGCTCGCCTTTCTGTTTGAGAAGTACCCCACCTGGGCTGGACGCGTGAAGTTGCTCGAGTGGCGCAGCAAAACGGTCGAGGCGAACATGCTCACCTGTTCCATCGAGTGGATAAAGGTGACGCTTGCAAACTCGGCCGCTCCACACATGCTGTCGTTAAGCGAGGTGGACGGTCTGCCCTATGATGTGACCAGCATGACACCCCTGCCCGCGTTTCAAGACGTCCCGTCAGCCGTTCTCTGCGTCAGTCGAAACATGTTGGTGCACGTCAGCACCAAGAGCGGCTACGGTGCCTACATTAACACGAACGGCGAAGACGAAGTCCGCAACTTGAAGTCGTCCGCGGTCACCTTTGCGAGTGTGCAGTGGCGCAGCACTTCCCAGGCGACGTCGACGGAGTTGGTGAAGGTGAACTTGAACTTCGCCAACGCGACGGTGGTGGTGGTGCCGAGCCACGCATCACAGGAGGAAGGTGAAGCGAGCAGTCAGCGTTTGCTGATCGTGACGGAGGACGATGGCACGGTGGTGGAAGTGCATTTGGTGAGTCAGGGGTACACCGTGGGCACGGTGGCAGTGGAAATCGTCATGACGGGCTGCTTCTGCGCCGCCTACGCCGCCGTGGACGCCACGCGATTCTTCTTCGGCGCAATGAACGGCGATTCGCGCTTTATCGCCTGCACCCCGCACGACCCGTGCAAGGTGGTGCAGCGCTTTATTGGCATCGGCCCCGTGCGAGATATGGACATTGTCGACACCACCACCACGACAAATCTCAACGCGGATATTTTGGACCCCTCGGTCCAGGCGTCCCCGTTTGCGGATCTCTACCGCAGTGTGGAGCTGGAGCCGCAGCCGTCTATGACTGCGGTGCAGCAGCGCGCGGTGATGGACCTGGCCTTGTGCTCCGGCACTGGCTCCGCTGGCACCCTCTCCGTGCTGCGGCGATCCGTTCGTAGTCGCGTGGTACGCCATGAGGAGCTGAACGCTATTTCGGTCTTTTTTCTTGAGCCCTCGCTGCCGCACTCGCAGAAGCGTCGGCGCGAGGACGAGGGGGCGGCAGCGGCGGGTGCGTCAAACGGTGTCCTCAACGCGGGTAGTGTCGTAGCTCAGTTTCCGCATCTGCTCATCTCTGGCATCAACTTTTCTATCCTCTTCGCCGTCCGCAGTGATTCGGTGCAGCAGGTGCGCGGTGCGGCGCTGAGCGTGGCCGCCCGCACCGTCTACGCCGCCCACCTCGACTGGCTCGGCGCCCTCCTTCAAATCACCGAGGCTGAGGTGCGACTCTTGTCGGTGGACGGCAAGCGCAAGATGGCGAGTGCGGAATTCCAAAGTATCCCAGCGCTGCAGAGTAGTGGGGCTGGAGGAGGAAGCGCAGCAGTCGCAGCGAACCTGGCCTTGTCCGCCTTTGTCATCGAGAAACACCGTCGCGTGTTGGTGCGCTTCACGAACGGGCAGCTGCTGTCCATCGCGCTGGAGGGAACTAAAAACGTGACCAATGCAACAGTCCTGTTGAGCAACGTCGCCGCGATGGCGTGGTGGCCCTCATCGCAGGCGCTCGTCGTCATTCAGAACGCAAATCTCGTGCTCTACGAACTGCCGCCCGCTCGCGGCGAAAGCGTCAACTTAACCGAACACTCGGTGTTCCCCAACTTTGCCCTCATCCCACCTTTTGCGGTTGAAGGGGTCGAGACGCCAGCGGTGAAGCTGCGCGAGCGCCTCAACGCGGAGCCTCTGCCCACGGTCACCCACCTCGCCGTCTTCGATCAGCACGAGAACCCGGCGAACTCCGCCGCGCCCACCGAGGCGACGCTCGTGCTGATTCTCTCCTCTGGCGAGCTGGTCACGTACCGCGTCGTCCCGCCGGACGGCTACGCGCCCCGACGGTGCATCAAGCAGGTGTACCACATCCTCGACGTGGTGCCGGAAACGGATCTCGTCGAGTCCGTCGAGACTCGCAAGCGGCGCCTGCAGGAGGAGCGGGCCCGCCTGGCGAGCGTGACGCGGCAGATGCGGCACTGCACCGAGCGCCTGATCGCCTTTCAAGGCCTGCAGAACCGCTACAAAGGCCTCTACGTCTGCGGGCAGACCCCTGTCTTCCTCATCTACCACCCGCCGACAAATCAGCTCATCGCGACGCGGCACCACAACATGAGTGCGGTGCGCGGCTTCGCGCCGTTTCACTCCCGCCACGTTCAAGGCGGCTTCGTGTACTGCGCGGAGGGCTTTGTGCACTTCGCCACGATGCAGCCCTTCGGCGAACTGATTAACAGCGAGGGGTGGTGGCTCGAACGGGTGCGACTCGGGTGCACGCCGCACCGCATCACGTACTCCCCCGCTGCGCACGGCTGCTTTGTGGTGGCGTCGCGGCCGCAGCCATTTGCGCCGAAGAAGGCGCCGTTCGATGTGCAGCTGCGCATGACCGAAGACGAAGAGGGCAACCGTATGTCACATGTCGTGCAGCCCGTCGCTCTGCCGCCGCTCTCCGTGACGGCAGGCGCTCCAGTGCCGATGAACGAGCGCTACGAAGTGCAGTTCTTTTCCACGGCCGATTGGCAGTGCACGGACCGCTTTGTGTTAGATGAGAACGAAAAGGTGCTGGCGACCACGTTGATGAAGGTCACGCGCGACACCACCATGGACGCGCCGGGCACTGCCACCACCGCGCCCGTCTGTGCGTTGGCCACCGCCTACCCTCTTGGCGAGGACGTCACCAGTCGTGGACGCATCTTGCTCCTTGCGACGTCGCATTTGGACGGACGTGCGCAGCAGCTGCGCAGCGTGCACGACGAACCGATGAAGGGTTCTGTCACAGCCATCACGAGCGTCGCGGACGACTGTGTGGCAGTGGCAGTGGGCGGGACGGTGCGTGTGTACCGCTACGACGCAAACAAAGCGAACATGGCGACAATGGCCATCCTGTACGCCGGCGCTTATGTCACGCACCTCTCCGCCTTCCGCGACTACCTCGTTGTGGGCGATCTTTTCCATTCCATCTTGTTTGCGCGCTACAGTGCGGAGAACCACACAATTACGATTCTCGGCCGCGACACGAGCACTACCTCCGTCGTGTTCAACGACATGCTCTACCACGACTCCCGCTTTGGGTTGGTGGTGTCGGACGATCAGCGCAATTTAATCTGCATGCAGTACAGACCACGCGTGCAGGAGGAGCCCGGGAAGCCACCGAAGGTGCTGGAGGCGCTTCTCAACGTGGGTGGGGAATACCGCTTAGCAGGCGGCGTCATGACGAAGATGATCCGGCTGCGCTGCGCCACCAAAGATGCGAAGAGCAGCATTGCGATTTACGTGACGAACAACGGCGAGGTCGGCTATTTGGTTCCGTTGGGTGATCAAACGAGTCGAACCGGGCAGTGGGTGGTGCGTCGTCTGCAGACCGAGGTGGCACACGCCGCGGGGCTTCCACCTCGCATGTTTCTCTCCTTCAGCCAAGACGATCCGCTGCGCTCGTTGAAGGGCGAGGAGTGGCTCCTGCACGTGCCGCTGCTGATGCAGCTATTCCGGCAAGACCTGCGGACGCGCAAACTAATCGCTGCTGCCGCGCAGACGCAGCTGGACCGTGCGCTGAACGTCGGGGCGACGGTGGCGGCTGAACTGGGAGCCATCTAGCGGTGTAGATACTATGTTGTGTGTGTGTGTGTGTGTGTGTGTGTGTGATTGCAGTTGTTTTTGTTGGGGCCGTTGCTTAAGTTCTGTTGTTTCCAATTTGGCCGGTGTCGGCGTACACACATTTTGGCTTTCTAACTTTTATGACGTTGTGTGTAAAGGATAGACATTGAGGCGCAAGTCGTTTTGAACCGCGTGAGTCGCTGCCTGCAGTGCTCGCGCTGACAACTTAAATAAACGAACGAAGAGAATTCCCTGAGCAACGAGCACCGTACCACAGCAGGAACAACCTGCGTCGACGCTTTGGTCGGCAGGTCATGTGAATCGATTGCAGCTGCATCACTGTCGATGTTTCGATCATGCCGCTGCCTTTTTCTGCCCTATTAACGCTATGCCCAATTTGTAATCTAAAAGGAAGCGAAACGGAAGCGCAGCTGATGCTTGGACAGTGTGTGCTGCTGATTTCATTTTCCTCTGTGTTTTTTGTTTTTCCTCTACCTTTCTGCCTTCCTGTTGGCTAACCGGCTGTTTGTGCAAACCTATGGTTATTCGTTGAGTAGCAGGCGAAAGAGAGACAACGACGATGCGGCGTAGCAGCTTCCGCAGGCGCCTCTGCGCGTCGAGAGGCTTTCGACCTCATTTGCACCAAAGCCCCTGCGTAATTTGCAAGTCCGCTGAAGCCGCGTATCTTTCGGAACAGGGGACGAACTCTGCCGCGACTCAAGCGAGTTCTCTGAGGAAGGCAGCGGCGTCTCCTTCTTTGCATACAACAACAGCAGCTCCGTTGTTCTCATCAAAGCACCAAGGGGAGCCAGCAGCCGCGGCTTCGCTGGTGGAGCAACGCCGCGATGCCTTGTTGCAGTGGCTGCAGACTTTTACTGTGAATGGTCGACTTCGTTCTTCTACACGCTTCGCCGACATTGAAACGGTCTCCCCTCCGTTGATCACCAATAGCGAGGAGTTTGAGGCCTGCTACGGCGCGTATCTCCGCAGCGACGACGCAGAGGTAGAGGAAGATCGCTACATCGCGCTTCTGCAAACACTAGATCAGCAATGCAGTCGGGTGAACGTGACACAGCAAACTGCCGGCCGCCCTTGTGATGGTCAACGGACAAGTTCTGCAACTTCGTCGTCTATTCGGCTCCCGACCCGCTTGGTCGTACCGCTTGTTGGGACCAACACCGCAAAGGACACAGCAGCACATTTGAATTCCTCCACTTGTACTGAAGAGAGAGCAGGAAACGTCTTTGAGACACACGTACGTCGGCTGTTTCCTTCCGATACCGCGGCTGTCGCCAAGCAGCTTGCGTTTCAGGACGCCCTCCTGTCGATAGAAGAAGTTTTTCATGCGCAGGGCATTGCGTTCTTTCTCGCTTTCGGAACGGCGTTGGGTGCTCGACGGAGTGGCTGCTTCATCCCCTACGATGAGGATATTGATTTGGGCGTCCTGTACACCGAGCTGTGCGCTAGTCCGCCGGAGCATGCCGGAGGCGGGACGTCACCGGTGTCGGACCTGCAGAGGGTGCAAGACCGTCTGTTTCAGCTCATCGACGCGTTGGCCGCCACCGGGATCTTTCTCGTGTTCGACGTCTGCGGGGCTGTCGAAAAGGGGTTGGAGCTGCGCCTGTTGCACACGCCGACGAACACGCGCGTCGATATCAATTTGTTCTATCCGCCTGTGCCGGGCAGCGACGATGTCATCGTGCAGGCGGAAGGCCCTTTTCTGTGGGCATCCTCATTTTATGAGGCTGCTGGCCGACGGGCGCATCAGATGTACCGCTATCGTCACCAGCCCTTCGACAAGGAACTGACACGTCTGCCCTTCTGCACCCGAACGCCCGACGCGGACGGTTTCTGGGTGCCACCGGAGCGCTACCTGACGGAGAACTACGGAGCTGACTGGCGGACGCCGAAGCAGTACACGTACGCGGAGGGCCTCGCCAGGGAGTTCCACAATATCATCGACGAGTGAACACACGCTGTTTGTCGTTCTTATGGGGAAGGAAAGCGTAGCAGCTTCCTCGTCCGTGCTCAGGCGGCTGCGGAAAAGGTTACACATTGCTGTTGCCGTTGAAACAAAGGCTTTTGGGTTACACACACATCATTCCACGGTTCTTATCACTGAACTGAAACACATATATACGTGTATCTCGTGCGTACCACAAAAAAAGGAACTTGGTTTTTTCCATTTAAACCGATTGCCGTCAACGTCTGGGTTTTGGATGCCTGTCCATGTGTTCGAAGGTACAATGTACGAGTGTCGTTGACACGTTGCAACGTGTACAGGAGAAAACGCATTACTTTTCCCCACTCTGAGCTTGTCGTCTCTTGCGCGTTCTCCGCCGCTTGTTTCTACAACTGTACCTCTTCAAAACCCACGGATCTATCTGCTCTATTTTTGTTTCTACAATTAATTTGCGTTGCTTGCACGCACGCACTCACACGAATTGCCATAATTCTTTCTCGAAGTAGTAGTAGGAGTAGTGGAACCCCTTTTTTGTTTATTTCCCTGTTTGCGTGTTGTTGTGTTTTTTTCTTGTTTTTCTTCCCTCGCTTTATCATAACTGTGCTCGGCTTAATACACTTGTGGAAGGTTTAACAGAGAAAGTCGAGAGAAGTGTTGTTGCGTGTCAGAGTGCCCGTCTACATGCTCAATTTATAACCAGATAAGCCACAACACTATTGGTAGACCAGAACCCCACCCCCAAAAAATATCGCGAGCACAGCAGGAGACGTACAATTTTGTTCCTTCCTTTTCCTCGCCGCGGCTACCTTCAGAGAGCACGTCTGTGAAAATCTCGTGACTGCCGATATTCTGTCCGCGCCCGTACTGAGTTCGGCAGCAACCTGTGAGCTTCGTTGTGCATCTGCCGTGCTTCGTTCTCTTTCGTGTGTCGTAGGAACCGTACGGAACCGCAGTCACTCTGAACTGCTTTCCCTCTGGCTGCGCTGGGGAGTGTTCGCACTCAAAGTGTGTTTGGATTATTATTTCCCCGTGTGTGCGCGTGCGTGTTTGCCGGCGCCTACCATGAGCCTCAACCCCAACGCACCGTCCTTCGACCCCACCGCGAAGCCGTTCATTCCGTCTTTCCTGCGGAACGACCCGCTTGAGCCCTACGTCCCGCCGGTGTACCAGGCGGCTCCCCTGTTTGCGCCGCAGCTGGGCAGCCTGGCGAGCGGCGCCGTCGGGGAGGATGACATCCCACTCGTCTCGGGTTTTAAGCGGAACAGCAAGGTGGCGCTGCCCACGCCCGACGCGCAGGAGACACCGACCAGCGCGGGTGCAGGTGGTCCCGGCGTACGCAATGCCTCGTCGATGAGCCCTGCGAGTACGGCCACCGGCACCGTCCAGCAGCAGCAGCAGCAGCAGCCGATGTGGCGCCAGCAGCCCTCGCTGCCCGGCACCGCCAGCGCGTTCCCATCTCGTCCACCGAACCCAAACGGCCCTGCCGCCACGATGGGCGGCAGCGTGAATGCCTCCCTCAACGCGAGCACCGGTGGACGTGTCAACTCGCACGCAAGTCTCTCCAGCGCCAGCGCACCAGACGGAGGGGCAGAGAAGCAAGAGCTCGATCAGCCCCCCTTCCTTGGGTGGTCCATGCGGCGGCAGGCCTCCACGAGCCCGTCCAGCACCCAACTCGGCATCCAGCAACAGAGTCCCACCAGCCGCTACACCGTCCAGCAGCCTGCAGCACCGATGCAGCTGTCACCTGCGTCGCTCTCCCGTTCCCAAGACCGCGCCGGTCTCTCCCTGGGGGCCCATCCCTTCTCTCCTCCGTACGGCGGCGGCGGCGGGACGCACTCGCCCAACTTGCCCAGCGGCGGTCCGATGTCGCAGCCACACTCACCATCGCAGATTGCACCGCCACAGCCTCGGCAGCAGCAGCAACAGCAGAGCTACCCGTCCAAGATTGCGCCTGCGGTGCCCCGAAGTGCGCAGGAGCGACAGGCGGCAGCAGCAGCAGCAGCAGCGGCGGCGGCGGCCTCTGGAGCTGGCACGTCTTCCAATAATACAAATGCGAACACCAGCCCGTCTGTCAGTGGCAACTTCCTGGACAAGTCGCCGTCCCTTCCCGGATCGCAGCAACCGTCTCCGCCGCAGTTGCAGCGCGGCCCGTCATCTCCCGGTGTGCCGGCGCCGCGGTCGGAGGTGTTTCAGCAACAGCAGCAACAATTACAGCGCCAGCAACAGCAAACAGCCAGCACCACCACCACCGAGCCCGCCTCCCCTCCACCGGCGCCGGTACGAACGACGCCCAGCCCAAACAACGACGCCCCAGTCAACATACCCCCGCGCATCACCTCCGCGCCCATGTCACGAATGATGCGCACAGGTGCTGGCGTCGGTAATCCTTCCACCTACTCGCTCGCCGCCGCTATGAACACTGCCGCGCCCTACCCCGGACTCGCAAAGGGATTAGTAAGCGGTGCTCACCCCTCCCCCTCGACTCTACCGCCGCCGCCGCCACCACCACCCCCGCAGCTGCCGCGTGCGCCGCCAAGTATGGCCGGGGTCGGCGCCACCGGGTACCCCAACAATTTGCCTAACAGCGGCAGTTCCGCCGCGGGGCCGACCCAGTCGTCTGCGCACGGCTCGCCGTCCGCATCGTCGCCGATTTCCACTCGCCCCATTACGGTGTCTGCGGTTGCAGCCGTCGCTGCCGCTGCCCCTCGTCGTGGCGGCCTCACCGGCTGGCGCCCGCCCCAGTTCGGTCGCAAGGCTGCCCCCACCAACGCGAACCCCCTCGTGGTGCTCATCTTTGGCTGCCGCGGCTCTGGCAAGACGACGCAGGCCGAAAACGTTGCGGAGCGTTACCATCTCCTGCACCTGTCCTCGGGCGACATGTACAAGGAAGGCAAGCAGCCCTACGTCGAGGTGGAGCAGGCGGTGAAGGAGCACTTTGGCCCGGATGCGAAGGACCGACAGTACAACGGCGTCGTGCTGGATCGCTTTGTCGCGACGGGTGAGATGGACGCGTACTACCTGCAGGCGTCGCTCAACGTATGCAACCTACCCGTTCCCATCGTGTTCTGGCTACAGCTGGACCCCAAGGAGGGCATCAAGCGGGCCCAGCAGCGCGGCGACCAGAAGGCGGGGGCCGACCACTGGCGCTACGTGGAGCAGCGCGCGCAGGCCGAGGTGGCCGATCATGTGTTCAAAAAGATCGGCGTCTTGCACCCCATTGACTGCAACATGATGGATGCGCGGCGGGCGTGGGAGCGCATTCACAGCATCATCGACGGCCTGTTCCCCACACGTAGCCGCAACATCCGCCTGCCCGTTGCCACCCCGGTGCCCGGGTACGAGCACTTTCATCTGTTGGACGACTACAGCGACTTCCAGCAGCTGACGAAGGAGGTGCACGCGGCGATCGGCAACACCGCTGGGCGCACCGACAGCGCCCCCCTCTCCAGCATCGGCGGCTACGTCGACGCGAGCTCCTTTGCCAACCGCAGCGAGTGCAAGAAGATGTCGAGTATGTACGTCACCCTCAAAGTGGATGGTCAGCGCTTCCTCATCGTGAAGCACGGCCACTTTGGCGTGCTCGGCTTCCCGTTTCTCTTCACCGGCTGCTACGACTTCAACGTCCTCTTCGACTCGCTGGCGTTCCCGAGCGCGTACGACATGGTCGACGCACGCCAGGACGAGGCGGTCGGAATTGAGTGGATGCTCGACGCGGAACTCAGCACGACCGGCGATTCGGAGCACCCGGAGCCGATTCTGCACATCATCGACTTTGTCTACTTCGGTGGCAAGCAGGCGAAGCGCACGCTCTTTGCGGAGCGTTACGAGCTGCTGAATAGGTGGTTCAAGGCGATGATCGACCACAGCGGCGAGGCCGGCGCCTACGCGTCGGTGGTGCTGAAGCAGTACGTGCCCATTAACGAGCTGCCGACGCTGCTCCCTCGCATGGAGGACGCGCCGTTCGCGGTGGATGGTCTTGTGTTTCAGGCGAACAGCCTTTACAAGTTCGGCCTTGACAAGCTCCTGCTCAAGTGGAAGCCGCTGGAGCTCTGCACCGCCGACTTCCGTCTCATGAACAGCAGAGAGGTGGACGTGGAAGAGGAGGACGGCTCGCCTGCGACGGAGTTTGAGCTGTACACGACCGATAACGAGCGCGAGGTCCCCTACCCCGGCGCGGTGGGCTTGTTCTCTGAGGTGGAGGTGCGTGGCTTTCAGCTGCGCAACAGCGTTATTGCCGAGCTCGAACTGGACACGGTGCGAGAAGGCACGAACGTCAATGGACACCCGGAGACGATCTGGAAGCTGCACCGCCTGCGCGCAGACAAACCCCGACCCAACAAGACGGCCGTGGTGGACAGCATTGTCAGCCTGAAGCACCTCACCTACGAGGAACTGCTGGAGCAGTGCAAGGCGCTACACTTCACGGGGCAGCCGAAGAACTGAATCGGAGAATAAGGGGAGGAAGATAGCAAAAAGTCAAGTAGAACAGAATGAGGAACTCAGCAGATGCAACCTTCTCACAGTCTTTTTTCTTCTGTACAGTGAACACTAAACATGCACCAAAGCACTACGCACCTCTGAGGGCTTAAAACAGAAAAAGAAGAACTGAACGATTTTTTTTTTGTCTTCTTCGCGCTTCGAACATTAAAGTTGCTGTTGCGGAGGCTGTCCGCGCAGCTTCCTTTTGGAGTGCCTGTGGCGGAACTATTTCTTGCTTGCTAAACTTTTGCTTCTTCCTTTTCAACGATCAACTTTACCCCTCTTATTATTTTTCCCCCAAACAGAGGAGCGGCTACTCTCGTTGTCATTGATGTTTTCGTTGCAGAGCGTTGCTCCGAGGTCCCACATTCGTCGTCGGCAGCGGGGACGTGCATTTCCGTCATTGTTGCTTTTCGCCTTATTACACGCATAAAACAAAATATCTGTTTTTATATAGCACTTTTCTTCGTTGTTGTTACTGTCTTCTTCTGTAATCAGAAAGCGGGTGTTTGTGTGTGGGTGTGTGTGACTTCTTTCAAAAGTGAAAGAGCTCCGTTGCCACTGCGGAGGTTTTGGTTAAATACCGTAATGCCGTGTAGTATTGCTGCCGCTCTAAACTCTAATGTAACGTGGAAGACGAATTCTGTACAAAGAAGGAGTACAAAATGTACCGCATTGGCGTGAGAAAACGCCGCATCTCGACGCGTTGCGGGAAGACCCCTCCTCCCTTCCAGTGTGCTTCCTTCCGAATCAGGATACACACGTCGAGCGAATTTGCTGTTTACTACTGAGCAACCTTGTAAGGAGAGGCGAATGGGCTCACAGTTGTCTGCGTGTCATTTGTCTTCCAAGAATTGCGTCGGACTGTGCTCGCAGACACACACACACACACACACAAAGGAAAAAGATTTCATGTAACGTGCTGTGCGCCGTTTACCAATGCGTGTGCCTCTCTTTTTCTTCGAGTAACTATCCTGGCTCCCTCTCACGTTCTCGCTGCGGTGTGTTGTTCCTTCTTTCTTTTCTTGAACCTCATCACGGATCGCTGCCGGCCCGTAGAAGAGTGCTATTTTTTTTGTCCTTTTTTTGCGAGTCGAGAAAACAAACCAACCAAACGACCGAAGAGCTTTATCAGTAGTATTTGCAGGGTTTATTTCTGTGCTCTTTCGTTTGTGTGTACGGCGTGTAAGCGGTCGGTTTTTGCTGTCGCGTGTGGGACTTACCCTTTTTGCGCGCTTGTGTCGTGGTGGTGTATTGAGCTACAAGCCCTTTGAGCGGCTGTTCGAGCCACGGCTGTTATACGTGTGTTGCCCACCTATTCGTGCGTAGCACATTACTTACCCTTTGTGCTCTGGGTTACTATTAACACAACATTTCTTGGCTTCGTTCACAACCCTCCTCCCCCCTCTCCACACACCCGCACACACACACACACACACACACACGATCAGACGATCAGAGAAGTCAGAGCAATTGCCGCTTTTTCTGTTTTTTGACGACGGGCAGCCCCACTGGCAAAGCAAAGGGCAGCACGCAGAAGCGGACACTGTGGGAGAAAAACTTCCTTCTTGTTGCGATTGATTATTGTTTCTTTAGCCTGCTTGCTTGTTTCTCCTACCGTCTGTGTCGCACCCTCGAGGCATTGTTGTTTTTTGTTGTTGTTGTCCCATTCATTGCTTCTTCAGCTCCGCTGTCGATCACACCGAGAGGGTAGGCAGCGAGTTTGATACCAAGCGGTACTTCTCAGCGTCTTTCTTTGTGTTGTTTGCAGAGCGTCGCTGCGGAGAGGCTTGAGCGTCTTTTTTCTTTCTTATCTTAACTAAGCGAATTCCTGTCCCTTGCTGGTAGGGTTTTTTCCCGCCTTTCCACCATGTCCAATCTTAACCCGAACGCCCCTTCTTTTCCGGTCGGCAACTACCAGCAGCCAAACATGAACAACAACAACAGCCAGGGCTACGGCAGCAACGCTGGTGGCGGCGGAAGCGGCGGCATGATGCCAAACGACAGCTACGGCGGCGGCCCGATGATGTACGAAAACAACAACGCCTACGGACCGGGCGGTATGGGCGGCGGCGGCCGCGGCTACAACGCCGGCGGTAACTACGGCGCGAACAACCAGGGCGGCAACTACGGCCCCAGCGGAGGTAACTACATGAACGGCAATCAACCGCACGGTGGCTTCTCGCCAAACCCGCGCATGGGTCGCCCGGGTCCGTCACGGGGACCGGGCCCGCACAACCAGTACCACGCCCCCAATTCGAACATGATGGGCGGCGGCAACATGCGTCAAGGCAACTACCGCGGTCCAGCGATGTACCCCGGCAACGGATCGATGGACATGAACAACAACTACGACCAGCCCCCACCGCAGCAGCAGCCGCAGCACCTGCAGATGTCAATGCCTCAGCAGCCGCACCCCATGCGGTCCAGCAACAACATGGGCATGAATAATAACATGATGGGTAGTGGCGGTGGTCCTCGCATGCCACCACCACCGCAGCAGTACGGCGTCAACAGCAACAATAACCCGCGCGGCCCCATGCCCGGCATGGGACCCGTCATGGGCAACCAGAGCGGCGTGGTCTCAAGGAACCCGAGCGCGCCGCCGCCGCCGATGCCGGCACCGCCGACCCCACCCGCGGTGGTCGCCCCAGCGGTGACCCCTGCCGTGGCGGCCCCGTCGTACCTGACGAAGACCACCCCGCGTGTGGTGATGGTGGTGGGCTACAAGCAAACCGGCAAGACGACTGTGGCGAGGGCGATTGCGGCCAAGGAAGGGTTCGAGTACGTATCGTTGAAGGGGCCGCGGGACGAGGGCAGCGGTGAGAAGAACGAGGAGGTGAAAGAGGCAGCCCCGCTGGAGCGGTTGGCGGCGCTGCGGGCGGTGCTGGAGGAGAAGTCCGCGCGGAAGGGCCTCGTGTTGGACGACGCCTTCACGACGAACCGCTTTCACGCCCACTACGTTCTGCACTACCTGGCGAGGGCGGGCCTGCAGCTAGACGCGGTGGTCGCCCTGCTTCCCGAGCTGTCCCTGCTGGTGAAGCGCGGTGTGACGTTCGACACGATCGGTGACAAGACCGCCCACCCCGAGGCATTCGAGTTTGCCTCGAGCTTAGACCAATCGAGCGTTGTTGCCATTGTCGATGACATGAGCGTGAAGGAGGTGGTGGCAAAGGCCACCGAAGAGGTCTCGGCGCTGCTCAGGACGAACCCGCCCGCCGTGACGCTGGAGGAGGTCTTCTTCGTTCCCAGCTGCCCGCTTGTGACGGATCCGGAGCGGGTGGAGGAAATTTTAGAAGCGGAGCGCAGCACCATCAAGCGTGATCTCCCGTACAACTTCTCGTACTCGGAGCCGAACTTCGTCGTCGATTACGTGCAATTTGTGCAATCCGCGGCGAAGCTGCCGCATTACCTGGTGACGCCGTGGATGTGGGGTGACAAGGTCTCCCTCATCGGCCACGACACCGGTGTCTTTGTGCACCTCACCTCGTACAACATTCTCTTCCAGTGGAACAACGTGCCCACAGCACTGCAGGAGCTCGTGAAGAAGCTGAAGAGCGAGGCGGTGGCCGCGGCCACCCCTGACGCCCCTGCCGACCCACTGCTCTTCTCCGTCGAGGCCTCCATGCTGAACGACGTCTTCTACATCTCCGATATGGTCGTCCTCGGCAAGCGGAAGGGCGGGGAGATGATCCTGCACGACCGGGTGAAGCTGCTGCACGAGTGCTTTGGAAAGTTGCCCTCGACCGGGGTGGTGCGCCTGCTCGAGCACTTCAACGTCAGCAACATCAAGGACTGCCTAGAGGCCTACAAGGACATTAGCCGTGGCGCCATTTTCGTGAACCCCGACGGCATCGAGTACGGCTCCTACGACGTCTACAACTTCGTCTACCCGTGCGAGACGCGGAAGACGGTCCGGCTGCGCATCTGGGACGGTCGCGTGACGGACGACACGTGGAATTTTGATTGCTACGTGCGGGAATGCAAGGTCGAGGTGCCGGCCACCAGTCGCTCCACCGGTACGAACTCGCTGCCGGTGGTGATCGGCGACGGCGATGTGGAAGAAAACGTGATCAACGACGGCAACATTGTGGAGTGCGTGATGGAGCGCGTCGCGGCGAAGGGCAAATCGAAGGAGAAGAGCGCCGTTCTTAACTTCTGTCGCCGTTGCAAGTGGGAGGTGGCGCCGATTACGCAGTTTTACATGTGGGCCTTCGCCGACCCACCGCGCTGGTCGACGGAGTCGTTCCTCGACGCCTGTTCTACCATCGCCGGCGTGCGTCCGACGATGTAGAGAACCAGTGAAGACGTGTGAGGGAATAGAAGAGCGCTGCGTTTTTGTGTCGACGTCGCAGCGCAGACTCCACTCTTGCTGCTACCGTTGTTGTTGTTGTTGTTTTGCCTCTTGCGTAGCACCGGGCACACACAGGTGAGCGTTACCGCACCGTTGAAAAGGTGACGGACTTGTTTGACGTTACCTTCGTTCTTTTCATTGTTTTCTTTTTTCTGTGTGTGTGTCTCTCGCCTCTTTCGCATGTTCTGATTTATTGCAAGAAAGGGCCGAGACGAAAAGGTGATGCAGCGGGCGGGCTCGCTCTGGTGTTGGTGCACACCGACTCGTACGAGGGAGTCTTTTCATTTGTTTTGGATGTCGTTGTTTTTTTTTTTCCTTTTCCCCCGCTGCGTGCTTGCCGTCATAGCACCGAGTGCTTTTCTAGCGTAGAGAGAGAGAGAGAGAGAAAAGGGTGACGATCCAGAGAACGGTGTCGCCATCGTGTGAATAGGATGGGGAAGAGAAACGCGGCGCGCAACGAAGGTGGACAACAGTGCACGGCTGGGGAGCACGTACACTCTTTTTCGTTTTTCCTTTTTGCTGTTGCCCGGCTGATTATCTTCTATTGGCTTGCTAGTTTGTTTCGACGTTGCGTAGAACCGTTCTACATGGAGGAGGCGAATTGTTTCTTTCTTTGTTTCGTATCTCCCTCTTTGTTTTCTTTTGACGTGTGTCTGTTTGTGTATCGTCGTGGGTGCGAGTATTTGATGAGAAGCAGCACATCAAGCCAGCATGTAGATGTGCTTTTTCCAAAAGGTTCGTGCGCCGCTGTTGTTGACGTATTTACTTGATTGTTTCAGTTTCGCAGCTGGTGACGGTGCGGGCTGCGTCCGTACTGAATGGCGGGGAGTCGGTTTGATATGTGTGAAGCGTTTGGGTGTTTGCTGTTTCTTCTCTGTTCCTGTGCGGGGCCGTCGTTGGGCAACAACAACAGCAAAAGATACTGAAAAATCGAATGGGACTCACACGGATGCTGAAGGCAGGAGGATGCTGAAGACGCCTTTCTTCGTATGCTTCGTGCTGTGGTTTGTCACCTATTGCGACCATACTGAGTGGAGATGCCAACACGAAGAGGGGCTGCATGTGCAATCAGCCGTTTCTCGAGACTAACGGTATGCTGGCCGTTTGAGTTTTCAACTTTTAATTGTCACCGTCGTTTTGGGTCTTGACTGATGCGCCTGCCGGTACGTCTAGGAGGCTGGTGCTCATCCGAAGTGACACGCGCCACACACAACACGAATTGTGGCTGCACCTGCCTGTGTGTGTGTGTTTATGCATCACTGTCGGTGAGAACACGATTCATTGCACCCGCTGTTGTACTGCTTCCTTCCTCTCTCTCTCTTATCTTCATTTCGTAAAACCCTCATCCAACGTTTGCCCGCTCAGAACAAAGGCTACGTTGACCGTCAGATCTCACCTTGCTCTTTACGATTGTTATACCTGTTATTATTATTTTTCACCTTGCTCTCTTTTCATTCGCATTTCCCTCTCGGTTATTGTTATTCTTCTTCCTTTTTTTTTGCTGTGTACTCCTCTGTGTTGTCCTCGGCAGCCAGCAGTAAAGCGCGAACACCACAATTGACTGGCCTCTTCGTTCGTCTTGCCCTCGCTTCTCAACTCCGTCGGTTTCGGATCCCTGAAAGCAGTGGAGTGCTTTTCTCGGAAGGAAGGCTGGCCACGTGCAACGTGAATTCCCACATATTTAGCATCATTATTGCTGTTTCTGCTTACGTCACTTCTCTTATTCGTCGGGGAGCGCTCTGTGCCGCGCTTCCACTCCGCCAAAGGAAAAAAGGGTGCGCGACACTACGCCGTATTTATGATGTGCACTCGGAAGCCCGAAACACAAAACGTCCCCTTATTATTATTATTGTTGTTATTATTCAGCAAATCTTGTGAATGCCGTGCACGACGAACTGTGTGTGTGTGTGACGACGTCTCGCGATGTCGCATTGAATCTGCAGTGGACCAACGACGTGGCCCTACCGCTGAAAGGTGTCGGGGTGGACCGCACCGCGGTGGCCAACGCAGTCCCCTGCCGCAACGCGCAGGGAGGCGAGGCGGCGAGGCTGCCAAATGTGGAGGCCGATGTGCATCAGGTTTTCCCCACCACGCCCGCCATCCCACCGCCGCCGCCGACGTCCACCGGCTCGATGCATGCGATGCGCTTTTGGCACCGTCGCCTGCTGGCCCACCCCATCTACGAACGCTGTGTCCGCTTCGTCCACCTTCGGTGCCCCACCACGCCCCCCACCGACAGCGCGGAGGCGGCGCATGCGTGGATGGCGTCGTGCGACCGTTGGTGGAACGCGCTGTCCGCTTTCGTGAGCCACACCTCCTCGCCGTACACGCTGCCGGCCGACAAGACGTGGAATCCGTATAGCTTCTCCAAGCCCGTCGTCTACACCCGGTCGCCGCCCGTCCGTCGGGAGAACGCCGGTGAACGCGTGGCGCTGGCTGTGTCGTCTGCGAAGCGCTCGCTGCCACCGCCGCTGTCGTACCACATGGTGATAGCCGAGTACCGCCTGATCGCCAGCGAGGCGGATGCGTTGCGCTCGTATGTGGTTTGCCTGACGATGTGGTGGCGCAGAGCGTGTCAGTGGGCGGCCGTATCGAACCGTGAGTACGCCTGGATAAGCCCGCCGCCGACCACTGGCGCGAACGCCGCAGATTGGGCGGCGCTGTGCGAGCTGTGGCGCCGCTCCACCGTTGCGCTGCTTCGAGAGGAGGAGTACCGTACGAAGGCAGCTGAGTTGGAGGCGTTGACGGCTGCCTTTAAGCTGCAGCAGCGAATCGAGCTGTCTTTCACGTCCATTGACACGACACCGCCTTCGCAGCTCAATCAATTGCTCCATTAGTGCTACGATAGGCCAATGATCCCCTTCTTCGTTGTTTTTTATTCTTCTCAGCACCAACCGACCACAATCAGCAAGAAAGAAAAAGACTGACAAAACGTTGTCAACGGAGGACTTGCCGCGGCGTGTGTAGCTTCTCAACTCAAGAGAGAGAGTTTCAGCCGCGGCAGTTGTCACGACAACCCCTTTAGAGGGAGTCCGGGGCTTTCTGTTTTTTTGCTTTTCGCTGTTGTGTTTCTCTTCCCAAACAACGGTCGTGGGTGCAACAGCACAAGCACTGTTTCAGCGTATTTAGCGAACCGTTTTTCGTTTCTCTTTCGTTTGAGTAGCTTTCCTACGAGTAGTGGTCCCTTAAAAGTCTCTTGGGTTTCACCCTTTGTTGTTCTCTGCGTCTCATCCCTGCCGCCGCTCCTTGCGGTGAAGCTGGCAACGTGCAGGTGAAGAGTACGTACGTTTTTTCCTGCTTTCTCTCTTCTTTACCGCCTCTTTTCTGCTTGTTCTCTTTTATCATTTTATGAAGCGCGTCAACGTTACTTCATAGTACACTGTTGTGCTGGTGCTTCCTCTTCTGTCGGTGCGTCTTCCATATTATTATTATTTTTATCATTTTCCGGCAGCCGTGACCGCTTGGTTTTCTGGTTTGCGCGAGCAACAGCCGCTCGTGGGACGGACATTATGCGTCCGTGTATGGAAGGACGTGTGTGTGTGTGTGAGTTGGGGCGTGTGTTCCCATGGTCGGTTTCTGTATTCCTTTTTTCACCATTTTCAGCGTGTGCACCGTGTTATTAGGACCACCAGAATAAGGGGAGAAACGAGAGTGAAGAGCTGTCGCGGTGGCATTTGGGCTTCTTGACGCACCCGTTCGCCGGCATCGAATAATGATAATAATTGCACGGTCTCGAGCTTCCAACGCAGGTTTTTTGATGATGACCGGCGGTACGCCGATCAACGCCTCGTTCTGCCACCTGTTTCTCCCTCCCTTGCTCTCCTCTTTTTGTATCTTTTCTGTCTGCGCGCCGGTGGCGGTTGGGAGGTTGGGCCTCGCGGCGGGAAAGGCGCCACCCGCCATCGACGGCAGCGAGCCACGGGGAAGCCTTTTCGTCACGCACCAGCGGCGCGAGACAACAGTTCCTTCACTTTTCATTCAGTTTCATCAAGTTGCGTAAACAGGGAGAGGAATAGTAGAGGGGTCGCAATTGAATCTACCAGAACAAGCAACAGAACACAACAGAGAGTTGCCGCAGTTCGCAGGCGTACGCCGCGTCTACCGCTACGATGCCACTTGACCGTGTGTGAGGTAGAACCGTCGCTGCTCGTACAGCCTGCGCATTTGCTTGTCGTGCAGCTCCATCGCCAGCTCCTCTACGCTGGGATCGGCAGACGATGACGCAGGGATCGGGGAGGGGGAGGACGCAACCATGTCGGCAGCAACACGCGGCATCACCTGCAGGTGCTTCAGGCCTTCCACATCACGCTTCAAGCGACGTAACTCCGACCGCAGCAACTCCACCGGACCGACGTCGTCCACGAGGACCTCTGGGTCGATGCGAATTGGCCTGTTGCGACGCGTCTCCGTCGCAAGTGGACGAGCGACGCGTAGGGTCTGTACAGCCACGTGATTCTGCGGCGCAAACAACAACGGCGGAGCGGGTGGAGGGTGAAAGGACGCCACAGCAGCAGGCGGCGCTGGGGAACGAGGTGCCTGCCGCAGCGGGGAGGCGCCTGGACTGTTGAGAAGCGGGCCGGTGGAAGCAGCAGCAGCAGCAACAGCAGGTCTCGCAGGAGACAATAGTCGCGGTCGAGAATACCAGGACGGTGCCGGCGTAAAACTGGCAGCACCCGCGGTATTGCTGGCCATTGCCACACGCGGTTCGCGAGAAGGGGTGCTCTCCGTAGCATCAAAGTACGCCGGAAGAGACGGCGCATGGCGTTGGTGCGGGGGTTGCGCTTCCTCTTCTCCAGGGACGAAGCCGGACGGAGGCGAAGTCCGCATGGCCGCTGTGGACTCCACCAACGGCGTTTGCTGGCTGGTGGTCCACACGGCGCTGGGTCGCTCGTACGATGGAGGTGTGGGCACGAACCACAGAGTATTGGCCTGATCTATGCCGCATGGCATGCCGAGGGACGCCGGAGTCGCCTCCGGGGCGATCGGCTGATTCTGCCAGTACAGGTTGCCCACCTCATCGAAGCGTTCCAGCACGTTGGACAGCTTTACATTCGGCTCAAGCTGCAACAATCGCGGCTCCGCGTCGTCATTTGCGTACACCTCCAAGAAGCAGCGCCGCTGGCTTGGATTCATCTGTGCAATGTCAGTAAAAGGGAAAACAGAGGCGGTACGGGATAGGTTGCTCACGATTTTCATCGTTGGGGACTTCGGCTTCTGTCGGCCACCGACAGGTCAACGTGGGGGGAAAGGTGGAAGAAAATGGAGAAAACATGGAGAAGAAAAGCGAGACTTCAGAAATGCGCACGTCGCTCAAAGTTGCAGAACACACGAGGCATTAAACGTGCTCTCTTGCTTTGAGAAGTCTTTTTCACGGCCCTCAAGCGTATCGAACTGGCGAGTGGAACCTCGTGCTATACGAACCCAGGTTTTTTCTGTTTTATTTCTTCTCCTTGCGAAAGGGGTGCATCCGAAACGCCAACGCATCTGTTGCATATGAAGTGCAGAAAACAGCACAAAATTCTCTGTCGCATCTTCTGCGCTGTGCGATTCGTGTTCATCCGTTGCGCAACTAACACCACTCGTAAGCACACCCAGCAGGTGCGATACCGTACCCATTGCGCTGGGAAAAACAGGCTCCCCTGAAAAGTGTATGACGACATCATTTAAGAGTAAACGCCGCAAAGCACCGTAAGGAGCAGGAAAGAAAAGGAAAACAACAACAACAAAAGAATCACTGGTCAGAGAATTAAGGATGAAAGCGGTCTGTACATGGATGGGAAAAGGGGGAAACGTGGTGGTTCGCAACAGGTAACTCCAGCCAGCGAACACACAGCGTTCCCGCTCAACACAGCAGCAGCACACGCACCAAAAGGAAACGAAAAGAGCAAGAAGAGCGGCTCTTTACACGACAACAACAACAATAAACCGACATGGCAGCGAAAGCTATGCTTCGCCCTTCATCGCAGCACTCTTAGTGGCGAGCGGTGCTGCGGTGCTCGCCTCCTTCTCCGGCCTTCTGCTAGTGTCGTCGTCAGACTGTCCCTCTGGGGTGGAGAAGAACCCGAGATGCATAGAGCCGAAGTTGGGGTATGAGCGGAGTTGCGGAGAACCAGCCTCCTGCAACTCGCGCACTTCCTGCTTCAGCGCGTCAATGTCGACCTTGTGGTCCGCCGCCACGCGCTGCGGTCGGTCGTCGTCGTCGGAGCTGTGCCGGACGATCGTGTACGCGCCCTTCGAGACCTTCCTGGCGGCGCCGGAGAGGCGGGAGCTGCGAACAATCCCACCGGTGCGCGATCCGCGGAAACGATCGCCCGCCAGATTGATGGTGTCGCGGTGCACCGAGAGTGGAAGGGGCGCAGAGCCGGGCTTCTCGAACTCCTTGCCAGTGATCGGCGTGGCCATGTTCCGCACACGTTCCTGGATCGGCTCCGAATTGCTGCAGGCGGCCAGCTGCTCCTCGTGTGGACCACCGGCGGTAGCCTGAAAGAGCGGCATCGCGGTCAGATTTGTCAGCACGTCAATGCAGTGACTCGACAGCGCGGTGTTCGGCACCTCTGCAAAATGAATCATGGCGCCCAGCATCGAAAACGCCTTGCCGCCCTGCAGGCGCACCGTTTTTGGCTGCACCGCGTACTTCCACAGTAAATCACGGTCGGCCGCATCCCTGGGGCTTTCGCCAACAAGTGTGGCGCGCTGAAAGATGGCGAGGACGCACCGGTGCAGGCACCGCGCCAAGGCGTCGTGCTGAGGAAACCGCTCGCAGCAGGCGAAGAAGGCAGGGAAGAACTTGGACGAGATGAGGGTCCGGTCCACTTCCGCAAGCTGGAAGAGAGAGAACTCGACGAAGAGCTCGCACACGGCGAGCCGCAGCGGACCAAAGCCTTGCGGTGGGTAGTTGGAGAGCAGAGGACACGACGAGCTCTGCGCGGCCTTCCCCTTCGCCGTCGGGGTGAGCAGCGCCGTGATGCGGCTTGCCTGAGCTTCTATCACCCTCAACGGCGTGATGCACTGCGTAGAGGCTTCATACATGCGGCTTGTTTCTGGCAGCACGAGCGACTTGCGCACCAGACTCACCACGGAGACGAGCACCTCCATGCCGTCCGCCGCGAGCGACACAGGAGCCGCCGCGGCGCCGTCCGGCGTGAACAGCGGCGATCGACCCACATCGTGCTCGCAGCAGCTCAAGATGCACTCCACGTAGTCGGACACTAGCGGCTCGCCCAGCAAAACATCCACCACCGGTCCGGCGCTGTGACTGTAGCCGCGCTTCAGCAGCTCCTTAAAGAAGTAGAAGTAGTGGTACATCCCCGGGTCGCGAATCGCGATTGGGAGGTAGGCGCAAAGCTTCTTTGGGAAGCCCAATGCGATCCAGCGAGATGTAAAGAGCGCCGTCTTGGTGGTCGGCTTCACCATCCACACCGCGGAAAGGGCAGACCCGAACAGCGCGATCAGCGTCTCGGCAACAATGGAGTTGCTCGCGAGGTTTTCCACGACACCGATGATGGTCGCCGGCGTGAGCGTGTCCGCGATTACCTGCGTCGTCGTCTCAAAATCGCTGTCAAACGCCTCCAGAAGAAGCCGCTGCACCGCAAACGCACGGTGCGCCTCCAACGTCTTGCTGCAACTCAACGCCTCTGTGCACGCCGCCACCACTGCGTTTACGTCCGACTGCGCCGGCGACTGCGCAATGCAGAAGGAGAGCAGCTCCGCCAAGTTGATAAGCGCGCGGTGCTCGCATTCCTCTGCGCTGAGCGCGTCGGCGGTGGCGTCGGGTGGGGCGGCGAGGGTGAGCGGCGACCCCTTTCTTCCGCATGGCAAACTGGCAGCGGCCGCGCTGGGGTCACTTTTCCGGTGCCCCAACTTGCCGACAGCGGCAGTCGATGCCGCCGCCTCCGGTGCCGCCACCGTTTTGCTGGCCTCGTCCAATTCACGGCTGCCCTGCAGGAGTGCGAACAGGTGAGCGGAGTGGGTGTTAACGTAGCGCAGCACACAGCTGACGCAGTCCGGTGCACAGGTCGGTACGGCGGCGCCGCTGTCCTCCATCGCGCGCTGCCCACCACGCCGCGACAGTGGCCCTGGGGCCGGAACGCTCTGAATGCTCTGTAGGTAATCCGCCACCGCGTCGACGTACAACACGTCCCGCAGACCGACGTCCGAAGCAGAGAACAGCTCCGCAACGTTGTCGGTCGTCCATTTCGGGCCCAAGGGAGACGCAATCATCGTGGACAGGCGTAAAAAAAAGAGGGGGGGAGGTGGGCGGGATCCCAAAGACACTTTTCTTTTCACTCGGCTAGAACGTGTTGACAACCCCAAGGAGGATGGGCAACGACATTCAGCAACGCCACGGCACCTTAATAATCACACGGTGGAGACGAAACAACGACAAAAAAACGATGCAGCCGGAAGCAGCGGCTCTGAATCGCAATAGCGAATGGAATGGAAGTTGAAAAAGGGAGAGAGAGGGAGGGAGAGAGAGAGAGAGAACGCAGCACTTAGAAACGAGCAGAGAGCATAAATAACACGTGTGTTCGAATTACTGAAAGCGAACAGCAACCACAACAAACAAACAAAAAACTAGAAACGAAATAAATAACAACGTGAGGTGGATATACGAGGGAGATCAGCTCGACAAACGATTCAACAAGCGACAACAACTGTTATACTTTGCGTCAACAAAACCGGTTCAGATAGTTGAAGAGAACGGTATCGGAGAACCTGCGACTCTCACGATTCGCGAGAAAACAAATTACCAGAGCAATTGAATCCAGAAAGGCTTTCTTTTCCTTTTCTTTTAGCAGAGTCAACGTAAAAGTATTCTAATCATCTAGGACACCCAAGGATACGGATGATGAGAAGCGAACAGGGAGGAGGGAGAAGAGGGATCAGGAAAGACAGTGTTTTCTCTTTCTGGTATGTGTGTGGGTGTGCGATGCATGGCACAGCGTCTTTGCAGCAGCAGACGAAGTCGGTACTGCAGGAGTCGAAATTGCCTCCGCGTTGTGCGCAAGGGAACGGAAGGAGGCACGTTCCAAGAAATGCTCTCGCGGGGCTCTACAGGTTGCTAGCACGTTGGCGATGAAATCTGCTTCATCGGCGGCTGATATTATGACGATGATTACCACTGACCAATGGTCAAGAGCAGCAGCACAGAAAAAGCGGAAGACGGGGAAAAAAAAGTCCTGTACACGCATGGAGAGCAGAAATTTAAAAAGAAGTTTAGTTGCAACGAGAAGCACGCACACACACACGTGTAAAAAACCCAGTCTGTTGAGAGTCACTGCCACCACGACTGCGACACCATCGCGGATCGCCGAACGTGGGATGTGAAGGTGCCGCTTCCAGCGGAGGGCGCTGCTGTTTGCCACGAAGACGGCGCTCTGCCCAGGTTGCGGATGGTTTGCTGCGTCCTGGGCATCGCACGGTGAGCTGCAGAAAGACCTGGAGGAGCGATAACGGCGACATCGTTTGGGTACGATCGTGCCGCAGAAAAAGAGCGCACCTTGCTTTCTACGTGGCGGGTGAGTTGTGATGGTTGGTAACTTGCAAAGCCTTGGTGACGTGGAACCGAATGCCTGACAGACGGTGCATTCGTTTGATCGTGCGAGGAGCGTGGGAGGGTGTTCTCCCAGTTTTGAGTTTGAGGAAAGGAGAGGGGTGGCGTCGGAGGCGTGCTTGGTCTGTGCACCGTCGACCACTGAGCGTTGCCGTGGGATTGAGTCCAATCATTATAGGCAGGCTGCGGCGGCCTTTGCATGACGGATCCTGAATGAGGCCGCGCTGTCATTCCCCGGTGAGGACCAGGAAAGTGCGTCTCACTTGGAAAGCCGGACAACGCATACGGCACGTTGCTGTACTGCCACTCTGCGCCGCTGCCATGTGAATATGGATGTGGCGGCCACCCAGCTGGCATTACAGAAGAGACTCCCCACATATGAGGATCCACGCCAGGAAAGTATGCGTTTGCTTCGGAAGGTCCGCTGGTAAAACCTCGCGGTTCTACGCTCGCTGAATACCGAGGACCAGCGTTTTCGTACCCTCTTCCACAGCAGCGCTCTGCTTCATAAAAGTTTGCAGGGAGACCACAAGAAAAGTTGGGCCGCACGGTGAGTCTCCCATTTTCTGATGGCGGGTACCCAACAGCGTGGTTCCCCGGTGGTGCTGCGTTGGTTCTCCATTGCCATCGAGGAATTATGTAGGAGTTCATCTCCTCACTTGCAGGGTGCGACGGGCCACGTTGGAACATCGCAGCGTCGCCAGCACGAAACTGCCTGCGGTCAACGTCGTGTGACGCATGGTAGCGCGGATCGAACTCATCCACAGGAACGAGATTGTTGTTGTAAAGACGCGAGTCATTGTGGTGGATGACGGGACGCGTTGCGGGAGGTGACGTGCAGCGAGGAAGGCGCACCGCAACGCCGCTTTCACGCGCTTTGGACCAGGACGGTCTAGAGGGAGTTGCTTGGCCAGCCTGCTGTTCGTTTTCGCTGTCAAAGACGCAGCCGGCTTCAGATTCTGTTGGAAGCTGCATTGCAATGCGCGCTGGACTTTGTCGGGGTCTGTGTAGCACCTCTGTGCGCGGCTGCCGCAAAGGTGATGCGGATGGAGTTTTGCCCCTCTCCTCTAGTCCTCTCTCTGGAGGGCAAGTGTCCGCTGCATTTGCTGCAGCTGATGTATCCTTTTCAGCTACTGATTTCTCCGCCACTGCTCCCGCTGCTGCATCAGTGCCAGCATCTCCCTTACTAAAGCATACCCCTTTCTCTGACGCTATGTTGCTTTGCAGTGTTGGCGCGCTCCATTTGCTGGCGCTTGCCGCCGCAGCCGGGTCCTTTGCGTTTCCACCCGCATCACTCCTTGGTCGTTTCCGTTCTCTGTTAGTCTGCCGTTTCTGCACACGCTTGTCGTCTGACGCAACGTACGTCATGTCAGCGAGAAGGGCTTTAAAGCTGTCCCGCGCTTCTGCGACAATCTGCGCGGACGCCGCCAGCTCCTCCGTCGTTACGGCAGCGTTTCTCTTCATCTGTCTCTTCTTGTTTTCCTCATCCATACTGTCTGCATCGCGCTGAAGAGGTGGCTTAGCGGCGCAATACTGGTCCAGCGTTGGCGTGTGCAGACTTGCGGACGCCGTAACCGTGGTGGAGGAGGTCACGACTGGCAGTCGCACATCTGCGTCGGCCGTTTCGCCACACACCTGCGCTATAACGTCCAAGCCCACCATGTGCAGCACAAAGCAGCGCGCCTCGATTCTGCGCCTCGCATCCGGCACCCCACCGCCGCGTAAAAACAAGAGTGGGCAGTGAAACGTGAACGATGCCACTTCGATTCTGTCCGCTGCGTCCTCCACAGTTTGACGAGATGCACCACCGGAGCACCACTGCTGCTGCCCCACCGAAGACGGCGACGCTGGAGAAAGCGGCACAAAGCGCTTCAGCAAAACAACATCCGCTGCTAGCGCACCGACAACCAGCAGCACACACCCGCCGCGCACGGCAGACTCTGTCCGAGCCCACTTGGTCCCCTGTCGCTTGGACATGTCGGCGCTTCCAGCTCCCCGCAGGTCTGTTGAGGGAGCGTCACAACGCGGGGAATTGCCTGAGTTGCCGGTCAGCCCGTTGGGCGGGAAGCGCAAAAAAAACACGCGCACAGTGCCGACACCGTTCTCTCCCACGGAACCTTTTAGAGTGGAAACGGCAGTTTTATTGAGCCCATCGATGCTCAGCTCCACCTCGAGTTGCGGCAAGCTGCTTACCTGGGACAGCACCTGGTTGCCGAATGGTGGCAGGCGACTGCACAGCACCTCCAGCCGACGGGCGTCCATGCGACGCAAGGCATCGAACCCGCCACAGCCGCCCCGCAGCAGTGACTTGGCCACCGCGTCATTTACGTGTGGGAGCTGCCGCAGCACCGGTCCATCCGGCCACACCCGGCGCTCCATACAGCGGGCAAGCAAATTTGCACCGCAGACCAAGGAGTACGACGAGGTCCGCGCCCACGCGTACTCTTCCAAAAAGCGGGACACGCGCGGCACCACCGACCACAGCCGCGCTGCATCGTTACGGAGAGACACTTCGGTAATTGGCAGCAGGCCAACGCTAGCTTGGATGAGAAGGTAGACCTTATGCCACTCCTCACGAACCTCACGACCACCACGTCGACCGCTGTGCAGCGGGAAACGAACAGCGCGGTTGATTTCGTTCAGCGGGCCGCGATCGCCCTGCCGCAGCCGCACCGCCACCAACTCCTGGCAGTGACAAAGCAGTCGCAACGCTTCCTGCAGCGTGAACGGCGCAGCACCGGTGCATCCGGCAGTGCTATCGGCCCTCCATTGAGTTTTCGGTTGAGCGGAGCCCTTGTGTTCAGAGAGGTCCGCTGCCGTCACGTCGTCCCCTTCTCCATCTTCCCCCGCTTCGGTGCTTCGGGCAATCGACGCTGATGCGGCAAAGTCGCCAGCAGGCTGCTTCTGCTGCTGCTGGCTGTCGCGGCCTCCCCTACAGTTTACTGCACCTCGTTTTTCCATCTCAGCGTTGAGCACGCACACCGTGTCAAAAAGAACGTACATGCGTGACATGGCCCTGCCGAGCCGTGTTGGCTCAAACACAACGCCCGGTTGTCGAACGTCACCCAGCACGCTGTCGGTGGAAAAGGAGGAGTCGCCGTGTTCGGCTGCATTTTCCACCTCAGAGGGAAACGGGGACCGAACTTCTCCTACGGTCCTTGTTGACTGGCCAATAGAGATGCACCCCTCCTCCACCAACACACGCAGAACCCGCTCCATCAATGCTTCCATGAAGGCCTCTGCGTCGAACTCGTCTTCCTCTGATTTGTTTGCGAACTCCAACCCGTAGTGCCGCGGACACTTGCGCAGGCGGATCCAAAAAAACGTCGTCTTCGCCCACTCCAGCGCGGAGTGGAAGCTCTGAATCGTGCGCAGCGCCACCTCCGCGTTGACGTGCTCGACCATGTGCCGGTGCAGGTGGCTCTCCACACAGGTCAGCGTAACGGCACCGTTGCGGAGGGTGTCGTAGATGTGCGCCTTGCGCTGCGTCGTGAGCACGAGCGCGACACCGTGCGCATCCAAGCCAGGCCGACCAGCACGCCCACACATCTGCATCACCTCCGAGACCGACATGTCCTGGCACTGACCGGTGGCGAAGAACGTGGTGCCCTTGATGACCACCAAATGGGCGGGCAAGTTCACGCCCAGAGCCAAGGTGGTGGTGGAGCAGACCACCACAATATACTGCTCGCGAAACATGCGCTCAACCAAGAGGCGGTCGTCAGTAGTCATGGCGGCATGGTGGAAGCCGACACCGCTGAGCAGGCAGCTGCGCAACTGCTTGTCGGAGGCCTGCTCAGCAAGTCGGTGCGTCTCCTCGGAAGGCTGTAGCTGCGCCAGCTGTCCGCGTCGTGTCGCGGCACCGCGGATGTCCTCGATCAGCTGCAGCGCCGTGCTCGTCACCTCCTTCCGCGACGTGCAGAATACCAACGTCGGCATTCCCTCACTGAACTGCTGAACCAGCGAGAAGAGCTTAAAGGAGAGAAAGCGGTGGAAGGCAAAGGGGTTCGCGGAGTCGTGGGCGTAGCTGACGACTTTGATGGTGAGCGGCACCGGGCGATCCGCAGCGGAAAAGGCGAAGGTCATTTCTGGGCTCACTTCCAGCCACTCTGCCATGTCGCCAATGTTCGGAAGAGTCCCGCTGATCGCAACGATTCGCGTCGCGGCGCAATTCACGGCGTCGTGCGCGGTGGCGGCTTGGATGGCCTTGACGCGGCTCACAATCGCCTCCATGGCAGCCCCCCGTTCCTCCTGCACCGTGTGCACCTCATCTAACAGGAGCAGCCCTACCGAGTTGACGATGGCCATCACCTCCTTCTCCTTCCACCGACGCGTGATGCTGTCCCACCGCTCGGGGGTAGTGACGAGAATGTTTGCCTGAGACACGGTCGACATGTCCTCTGCGGTTGACGTGGGCGGCTCGGCGGTACTACTGTCGTCGGAGGCGCCTTTGTGCCGCATTTCGCGTTGCTGCATCTGGTCACCCGTTTCGATGACAACAGAGAGCGAGGGAAACTGCGTGCGCCAGTGCTCGTACTTTTCGTTTGCGAGCGCCTTGATGGGGCAGATGTACACCGCCTTGTGCTTTGGGTTTCTGTGGGCGCGTTCGTCCTGTGCCGCCACGTTGCAATCAGCTGCAGCGCTGCTGAGAAGGCGATGGCGAAACAGTCGCAGCATGGCCACCTCCAGCAGCGCCGTCTTGCCGCTCCCGGTGGGGGCCGCGATGAGGCAGTTGCGGTCATTTGTGAAGAGTGCGGGAATCACAGCCTCCTGCACCTTGTTGAAATTCTGGTAGGGAAGATAGCGCAGCAACGGCCCGAGAGACTGCGCCGCTCGTGATGACATGTAAGACGTGCAAACGCGTAGGGGTGTGTGTTGTGTGAGTCGTCGTAGACAACCCCAACAGTGCACCGGAGATTGGGTGTCACAATGGGCAGCTGTGCCAGGAGCTGATTTGCGCAGCCGGCAATAGAAGAGTGAAAAAATGAAAGGCGTCTTTCACAGTAATGGAAAGCCAATAAAACCCCAAACCACATGAAGAAGAAAGAAGGTCACAGTGAAAGTCATAGAAAACGGTCGGCCACTACCACGGCAGGTTGCCGTAAGAGACACGCTCTTCATTTGTGTGTTATGTAGCAAACACCCATTGAATTGCCACTAATACCGGAGTCACAATACACGTTGCACCTTTTACCCGTGGCTCGCCCCACACATACCGTGCAACGCACGAACGCCCTCCATCGAAAACGGCGAGATGAGCAACATATTTTTGTCTTCCTTGGTTAGACTTCACAACACAGGTTATTTTTTCATAGATTTTTGCAGGACTGCAAAGGAGCACAAGGACACGCGCTTGCGAGTGCGATAGAACTAGACGAGAGAAAAAAAAAAATAAGAAGAATTCGGGTAGAAGAACAAAACTTTTAGAACAGTGGAAAGAAATAGAAGATATACGACTCCGTTCGTGAGGACACCTTCAAGTGCCGACTGCCGTACCAGTTCGTCGTACAGTAAATAAACGAACAAAAAAGGTCAGCAGCTCAAGTTCGCTCGCTGATCTGTCCTTCTGCCTCGCTTCCCACCTCATCACCTCTCGACGTCAAGTGTGGTGTGCGTTGGGAGACCCCATCAATGGAAACAAAAAGGGCGGGAAATGCCTTCACGAAAGGAGAAGCAGGACGAGCGGAAGGCCGAACAGAAAAAGAGAGAAAAAAAAATCAACGCAAAAAAATCAGGTAGATAAGTTCGGAAGAGACAGAAAGCAAAGAAAAACGTTGTTACTACACCGGTGGTTTTGAATCAGTGCGTTCGCTTGCACGTATGTATGTACATGAGGCTACCTCACCGCATCTCCTCATCAGGGAAGAACACGACGGAGCATCCACGGGCGTCGTCGTAGTTCTGCGTGGAGGAGAACACTGTCAGCATCGATCCCACCAGCACGCCCTTCTGCCCTTTCACGCCTGCTTCGAGCAGCGGTCGCAGCCGGTTGAAGCGCAGATTCTCCAAGATGGCCATGCCGTGTCGCAGCATCGCACCGTGGCAGTGGTTCACCAGCGGCATCACATCCGTCGGGTCCACAGACGGCGTGTCGATGCCGATCAGCAAGAGGTGGGGGAAGACGCGGTGCAGGAACTCAATCGTCTCGGGGTACAGAAACGCGTAAGGGTTGCGGTTGTTGGTTTTGCGCGGCGGCAGCGGCGTGCTCGAGAGGAAAGAGCCCTGCAGCTGCTGTGTCGCATCCTTCTCCAACAGTACGTTGAGCGACTGAGCCAAGAAAGAGGACTCGGCGATGCGGCTGTCGGGTCCACGCTGTGTCACGAGCAGCAGACGCCACAGTGGCTTCGATTTATCTCGGAAGGCGACGGGCAGCCTCGCACAGGCCTGCTCTATCATCTCTACTGTGATCGCGAGCGGCTCGGCGTCGGGCAACGGGTAGAGCAAGTCGGTGGAGACGTCCAGCACCACGGCATCGCCGCTATAGTGCGCGTCGTCGAAGTTGCGGTGCGACAGACTGCGACAGAAATGGTGAGGTCCGTCGGCGTGGGTGCCCACCTGCGAGTTTGTGATGGTCAGCACGCGATTCGCAACAAAACATGGGCCCTCGGGCTTGCTCGATAAGTTTTGGTACTGCGAAACCGGCAGCACCGACGGGTACCGTCGACGGAGGTAGCGGATGAAGGCAACGAAAGCGAAAAAACACAGCACCAGGCGTGTCGCCGTGCTGATACTGTGGCGCGCCAGCCGCCGTCGAGAGAATTTGAGGTAACGGTGACGATTAAAGGTGAGCAGCAGCGCGATGAGGGCGCCGAAGCCCGCACTGACGGTGGCCGTGGTTGTGATGGAGGGCAGCTGCACGAGTTTTGTGAGAATGTCGCTCGTCCGAAGTACCTGGAAAGGAGTCAGGTGAGGTAGCACGTGTTGTGGATCCGCAGGAGAGAGAGAGATGTCCACGCCATTGGACAGGTGCACGGGAGCAGACTGCTTCGCCTCCCGCTTCCACTCCTGCACCTTGCGATTCGCTTCGTTCAACTCGCAAAACTCGCTGTTCATTGTTCGTGGCGGGTAAGCGTGGTTTCGTCTTAAAACAAAACAATACAGGGGAGTGAGAAAAGGGATAAGATGTATTGGGTACTACGAAACGTGTGGGTGTGTCTGTGTGTGTACGGGAATGTGCGCTAAGGATATGTTGATGTGATGTGGCTGTGCCTAGGAGGAAAAAGGGAAAAGAAAAGAGGCTAGATGAAACAGTGTCGTTTTGGTTGCGTTGTATGCAGTAAGTTTCGCTCGTTTCGTGTGTGCGAACCTGTTGATGATTTGTTTGCCGAAGAGCTTCGTCGTGAACAGAACCTGTGAGAAAGTAATAAATTCAAAGAAAAGAGAAGAAAACAAAAAAAATGTACGGAGTAACTAGCAGACGCATCATCAAAGATGTAGCTTTTCCTTCTCGAATAGTTTGTCTACAGCGGATCAAATTTCAGTATCGATGGCGTCATTTCCACATCGCTATCGCACTTGGTTGCATTCGTCCTTCCCGTGTTCACCACGTCAGTATACTTGTAGTCGGATAGAGCTTGGTGTTTGGTACTGCTGTTTTTTGTTTCTTTTCAAACAGGCAAGAAAAAGTGAAAGAATCAAAAAAAGCTTTACAAGCCGAAGTCCCCTTTCCTTTCCCTATGGAGTCCATTGAATGCTGCTGTGCTGCTGAAGCACGTGAAACGCCTTGGACACCATCCCCTGGTGCGCGGCGGTTTCAATGAAATCGCGCACACCCCGCTCCGAGCAGGAGGCGCCGACGTCGTGCATGGTGACCAGCACTCGCTCCGCCGCCTCGAACTTGCAATGCCGACTCGCCGCAAGGACGAGGTCGTAGGTGGAAGGGGCGAGTGCCAGGCCGGCGGTGTGGGCACGCTCCACCCAGAAGAGCGCACTCGCCCACTGCCCCGCGTGGATGTTCGCCTCAACGCACAGCGTCGCCTCGGCGGTGGTCATGGCCGCCCGTTGATTGCTGAGATAGATAGCCATGGACTTGGCCGCCGTCGACCACTGCCCTTGGCGCGCGACGTGGGTGGCAATGCCGGGGACCACGGAGAAGCACTTGCGTCGCAGCATGATGGAGAGGAACTGAACCGCTAAGAGCCACGAGGCGTGATTCTCGGTGATGGTGCGCGCCAGCACGCTCGCGTCCCATTCCGTTTGCAACGGCACCTTCTGTAGAAGCTGCCCCAACTCGGTCGACGTGCCGTTGCACAGCGCATCCATTGACGGGCACGAACGCACACGCGTTTTCGCTGGAAAGGGCAGCGACTGGAGCGAGTTGGTAAGCCTGTCCGTGGAGAGAAGAGTCGGCTTCGGCTGCTCGTTTGTCACCGTTGCTGCCGTCGGCGTCAATGAATACTCCGTGAGAAGCTTCAGCAGCGTGTTCATGTTCATCGCGGAAGGCCGCAGACGATACAGATACACTGCCACGTCACCAACCTCATCGCTCTTCGGCAACGCTAGATTCGTGCTCCCATTCTTTGAGCTCGCCTGTAGCTCCTTCAAATGCGTTCGAACCAGCTCACGACCTTGTGCAAAGCCCAGGCACTTTAGAAACACATCCGGGGCTGACTCTGCGTCGTTCTCGAACATGTCGTCCACGTACTTCTCCGCGCTTGCCGAGTCGTGCGCGACCACGAGGGGGATGATGATGTGGTACAAGTAGTGAAGACGACTCGGCGTCTCAGGGGTCACCATGCCCGTCTCCCGCAGCAGCGACGAGGCGGCCAAGACACGGTGAAATGCTCCTTGAGCGCCGTGCTGGCGGCTGCGCTGCACAGCCATGTAGGCGTCGTACAGCTCAATTGCCTTGGTGTAGTCGTAGCGTGCGGTCGTGGTGAGGCAGCACGCGTACACCGTCGGCGTCCACCGTGACTTAAACGGTTCCATCACTTGGCACAGTTCTAAGCTCAGCTGCTCGTCGTGTCGGCAGGTGTGAAACAGCGCGACTAAAATCTCATCGGACAACAACACATCCTCGCCAAAACGAAAGTAATACACCAACGCCGCGTCCGAGTGGGCGGTGTTTAGCAGCGTTCGAATGGCGCATTCGATGTTGTGCTGATTCAAATAGCGCAGCTCCTCCTGTGCTTGCTCAATGCCGTAGCTGACGTGGATAACGGACTCCCATAGACCCTCGCGCTCCATCTTAGAAAAAAGTGTCTGCACCTCCGGCACGGTGTAGCGCGCGATACACTCCTTCACATCCTCTTCGGAGGCGGTGGCCAGCCAGGAAACGTGACGCTGACGCTTGCGGGGGTTGTAGTGGCGATGCGGCACCTGCGGCACCTGGTACACAAGCGGGGTCTCACGAAACTGCGCGTGCACGCTCTCCTTTATCAGCATCGACTCATCCTCTCCGTCGCCGGGATGGGCGAGTTCCTCCACGCGCGGGCGGTCACGGTACGTTGGAGGGGAACTACGGGAGGTGGAAGAGGGGCCAAACCCCCGCGGAGACGCGCCGGAGCAGTCTTGCAGCGACAGCAGTCGACGCTCCTCGGCCTGCAAATCGAAGCCTTTTAGCAAAAGCGTGGGGGTACCACCATGGGCGTCTGCGGCCCTCGATGCTCGTCGCGCGGCCTCTTTCGCATCGCTCGTGATGAGGTGGACAGTGGCGTAAACACCGCCTTCAACGATGTCTGCTCGCTTCGCCCACAAGAGAGCCGTCGTTGACGCAAGAAGAAAAAGAATGTCGTCAACGCCAAAGAACGGCATTTCCACATCAGTTTTATTTTTGCTATGGGTTGAACAGAGCTGGTGTGGTTGTCATACACCGTTCTCCGTCGTCCGCACCCTGTGGCCAAAAGAGACAGGAGGGGGAAAGTAGAAGTAAAGAAAGTGGAGAATGGTCGATGAGGACGGAAAAGGCCAGAGTAAGAAAAGAGAAGAGCAAGGGTAGTGGAGAACAAGTGAGGTAAATCACGTCAGAGAGGACGAGCGAGCGAAGGGCTCGAGAAACCACTAACATAAAAACAACGCGCTCATGGCATATGCATAGGAAGAGTAAGCGATGTCAACGGCAGAAGAGCTATCCCACAGCGTAGCCGAAGACACGACGGGACACACGCGTGTCAGCAGCAGTTGCATTTGAAGCTGTTCACCGCCAAAACCGAACACGCATCAACGACGTTTCCTCATTTATTCTCAATTCAAAGAGCGATGTTTCATTTCATTGTACACAAGTCTGAATGCTACACAAAAAAAGTGCATCGTTGAAGAAAGGCGGTTGGGGAAAGGTGGGAAAGCGAGATCCGCACCGTGAACCGAGGTAAAACAAAAAACGGTAAGCTCTAGATAATAACGAAACGACAGGCCGGTTGCGAAACACAAAACAAACGGGACAAGCAAAAACGGTACCTTCCATCGGTGGCGCCAACAGCAGAGAAAGGGAGAGGGAGAGAGAGCGAGCGAGAGTAACAGAGAAAACAACGCGCCTGCGGCGAATACGAAATAACCGCACAAGTCCAAAATGGACCCCTTGGAAACAGCAAGAAAAGAAACGAGGAAAAAGGCAGTCTAATGGTACAAACAGAGAAAACAAAACACAAAAGGGAAAGGGGGAGGGGGAGGGGGAGACACGCAGCTGTTGTCTACAACAACGTTCTCAACTCTAAGAACAACAGAAGAGCAAAGCAACACTGATCAGAAGTAGGAAGGGAGAAAGAAACAGGGCTGCGCGTGAACGTTCTCGCTTTATCTCACCGCGTGTGGCACCTCAATCATGCGCACTATTCCGACATGTCCACCGAACGTTGCCTGCGGATACGACGGCCGCGCCGCGTTCCACTGAGGCACCTCGCCATCGTCTAGTTGCTTGCCGCGTGCGTCGTGCACCGTCAGCCTTGCATGCCCGCTGCTAGGCTGCACCGTCACGCGCAGGCACAACACACTCCCCGTCATCGAGGCCGGCACGATCCACAGGTGTGACAGGTCGTTCGTGCTGCCCTGTTCCCATGCGTCAATCGTGTTGCCCACCCCTACGCCAAGACCCACCCAATCGCCCGGGTCCTCCACGCGGATCGCCCACTGGATGTAGCGCGGTGAGCGCTTTTTCAAATTGGAAGCGTCGAAGGTGCTGAGTAGTTCATGCAGGGGGAAGTCAAAGAGAGAGGTGCCGGTGCTGTTCGGCACGGACACGGCATCCGTCACGTACCGGGACGGCGGCCCGACTCCGTTGGCGCTGCGCCGCTGCGTGAGCGACGAGCTCGACAGCCGGCTCGACTCGTCACGCAGGGCTGCCGCGCCGGACGGGGACGGCGGCAAGGCGGTGTCGAAGGGGACAACGACGGCGGAGTTGCGCAGCGGCGTCATGCGCGGTTGCTGGTTCGCGCTGGCCGAGCGTGATTGTCGCTGCGCAAAGCCACCGGACGAACCTTGAGAGGCGGAGTACGCGGACCGACGACGTGGTCCGCCGCCGGCGGCGATGACGGTGTCGTCCACCGGGCGAGGGTTGCGATACATCGCAGACGTCTGGTGACTATGGTAGGGTGAGTTTACATGAGACGTGCTCCGTGGACGGCTGCGACTGCCACCTCCGCCCACGCCAGCACTCGCAGACAGCTCCAAGACCTCCGCCATGATCCCCTCCAAGTTTGGCACGAGGCCCGCGCTCATGGGAGGCAACTGCAGCGAGTTGCGGGTGAAACGGGAGGGGAGGTCTGTGGCGGCGCTCAAGCCCTCCGCGATCGTCGCGATCTGCATCGAGAAGAGTGGACGAGAAGGGTCCGCGCGCAGGTGGTCCGAGGCAGCTTTTAGCAGCTGCACCTTCTCATCTGTTATGAGTATCTCTCGTGCGACGTCTGTCTGCGTGTAGGCAAACTCCGCGTCGCAGGCCTCCGTGTACTCCTTCTTCTTAGCCTCCAGCGCCTCAATCAGCAGGTCGAACTGGTTGCGGATGGCGGCCTTTTTGTTCTCGCACAGCTCCCGCACGCGTTGGTGCTGCTCCACCCATCGCCGCGCCGACTGCTGCGCCTCGTCGAGCTGCGCCGACACCTTCGTGTGAATTGTCTGCCGCGAGTCCGTGTTGCCCAAGACGTCAGGAATGACGACGAAGTTTGACATGGGAATTCCGTTCCGCGACGCACAGAGCGCGCAGACGAGTTCTTTCGAATAAGGGTCAAAGAGCTGCAACTCGCGCTTGTGAATCGGACACTGCGGCTCCGACTGCGGGGACGAGTAAGGCACCCAGTGCACGTTCAGCGAAGCGATCGGCAAGACGTAGTGCTCCGGGTCCTTGAAGAGAATGGCAGAGTTGCTCAGCATGAAGCAGCTGTTGGCATCCGTGCTGCTCTCCAGCAGGCGTCGGGCGTCCAGCTCTGTTTCCGCAAACAGCATGTTGCCGGGCGCGGCCTCGTATAGAATAATAGGAGTGTCCACGGCGCCCTCCACCGTCTCATCGGCCGTCAGCCCCGTCGGCTGCTCGCCATCCGAGTCACGCAGACGCAACTGAGGGTAGAAGAACGGGTTCGGCATGGTGCCTTTGGTGGCGACGTAGATGGAGTTGTAGTTGCGCAGCCCGGTGACGGCGGCCCGATTCGCTTTGAAGGGGCGAATGCGGTTGATCTTCTTTACCTTACCGTAGTACTGCTGCGGACACAACATCGAGAGGAAGTCCTCGGCGATGCGGTTGCGCGATGTCGACGTCAGGGCTTGCGGTGAAAAAGCAGTCTCATGTAGCTGGGCACCGTAGCGTCCTTCAGCACCGTCCACATCGTCCTCGCCGCGTCTCCCCTGCGCTGTCAGCTGCCGAGGTGACATGCGACGAGCAGCGTCGTCGGCCGTGACGCCGGATGCGGCGTCGCTTTCCGCGGCCGCGCTCACACGGTACGACTGCTGCGAGGACGTCTCACTCGAGCGCGACCGGTGGTGGCGGTGGTGGTGCTTGCGTCTCTCTTTCCTGCTTTCAACGTCTGCGGCGGAGGTGGCGGCACCGTTGTGGCCGCTGCTGCTGTGATGACCTCGCTTGTTCTTTTTCTCCTGCGCCTCCTCTTTTGACTCACTGACGGGCTTTGACCGGTGCGAGCTCTGAAGCGATGCGGCGGACGATGCTGGGGCCTCTCTGCCCTTCCGCGCCGGTGGAAGGGCGGTGGCCTCGTCGGTGTCTTGTTTGACTGAAAACGACGAGGCGGACGAGGAGGATGCGGAGGAGCCCTCCGAGCGCCCCTTCCGCGCTGACGGGTGACGCGGGGCCTCACGCGGCGCTTGAGGCGGCGACAAGAGCGATCCCTCATCGAAGTGGATGTCATCGCCATCGGACGCGTTCGTGCCGCCCTCCTCCTCCACGAAGAGCAACTCCTGCTGCGACCCGTTGCGGCCAGAGACGACATTGGGGTGCGGCACGTGGAGGGAGGAGTTCGTGTCCGGGTTGGACGGCGTGGCTTCGGGCGGGGTGGCCTTCACCGTGGTCGGCGCTGGACGGACAGGGGTGGGCCGAGGCAGATTTTCTGTCGCTTGCGAAGACGGCGGAGGGGGGCCGACGGAGAAGCTATTGTTCTGCGGCATGACCTGTGAGTTGCTCGGCGACGGTGCGCCTGAGCTCGGCGCCTGAATCATCGGCGGCGGCGACCGGTTCGGCACCATCGACTTGATCAGCATCTTCTTAGGCGGTGTCATTGAAGGTGGGGTAGGGCTCAGCATGCGGCCCGGGGGTGATTTGGTGAACACCTTCACCGGCGAGCCTGCCGGTGGGGCTCGCACCATCACCTTTACGCCGTTCGGAAGAATGCGGAAGACGGGCGGGTTCGTTGGCGAGATGGCGCGCGACGGGATCAGCGAGGAGTTGCCCGAGAGCAGGCGCGCGTTCTCTGGCGATATCGGCCGTGAGCCCGGCGGCGGAGGACCGTGGATCACCTTTACCCCAGACGGTGGGGACATCGTCGTGGGGGTCTTGGACATCATACCCGGCGGGGGCGACGCATTGTTGCGGGGCGGGGCCATCTTCGGTCCCAGAACGGAAGGGGAGTTTGGACGCACCGCGCCTGGCGGAGGCGGCCCGGGGATCATTTTCGCCCCTGGCGGCGGCGCTCCATACACGACCTTTGCACCCGGCGGAGGGGAGCCTTGTATGATTTTCGATCCCGGCGGCGGCGCGCCTAGCACCACCTTCGCACCGCGCGGGGGGGACCCGCTGATCAGCTTTGCACCGGGGGGCGGGTGCGTCATCACCTTCATGCCTGGCGGGGTCGTCCCGTTGCCGCCCGGGCCCACAGGCATCCCCGGCCCGGGGCGCGGAGGACTGACAGCCCCTGTGCCGCTCGACATGACCCGCATCACCTCACCAGGCGGCGGTCCCTTAATCACCTTCATTCCCGGTGGAGGCGGACCTTTCATGATCACGCCGGGGGGCATCTTGCCGGGCGGCCCCCGGGGCGGAGGCACCGACTTAGGGCCCACCGCCACCTTTGGCGGCGCAGGCGCGCCTTGGGAGCTGTCATCTCCGCCATGCGTATTCGCCTCCGCGTCACCGTCGTCTTTGCTACCTTTGCGGGGCGGCAGGTGGATGCCTTTGGGGTTGAGGTGGCTGATGCCGCTCTTAATGTTTTTCAGCATCGCGATAAGGAATGTGGTTGTCTAGAACGGATGAACAGAGACTGCCGGCTTCAACAGGCTCGCAAACGCACCACCCAAACGCGCAGGTGGAAGAACAAAAAAAGAGAACGAAAGAAATAATGTCAACTGTAATTTGTTGGGTGAGCTCACGACGGCGGCAGCCAGAGGGGAGAGGAGAAAGGATATAGGCGTTCTCTTCACACGCAGGACAAGGGCTGGAATTTCACTGCGGGAAATGACTTGTACAAAGCAAGGAAAGTCGGAAACACGACCTCAACGCTGCTCCACGTGTGTAGTTCACGATCAGACACCTTCGCCGCAGCAATACCAGCAGAGGAAAAGGTGAGCCTTGCGGGTCTAATGCGCAACAGCAAGAAATATAACTATGTCTGTGAGCCCGATCAACAATCAATCAGCACCAAAAAAAAAAACGCAGAATCCAAAACAAAGAAATAAGAAGCAGCAAGGACTTCAAACTCCACTCGCTACTTCAGAAACCAAAGAGCACCTTTTTTCGCTGCTTGGGGGGTGCTCCATATATTTGGGGGTTGTTGTTGTTTGCAGAGGCGAGAAACGAGAAGAGGCGAAAGGAAATAGGAAGGGAGATTGAAGGAGAACTGGACTCCACGCTATGTCTTCCTCAATAGAAAGAAAAGAAAGCAGCTACTACATGGCCGACAGTAAGATTATCATGTTTGCTACCGTGTTGGTCCAGTTCTCCATTGAGGCGCTAAAGCGGAGATGGCATCGTTCGTTCTCCCTTGCTTTCCACACGGCACCGACGAGATCTGCATTCGCCTTTCGTGCCGAACAGAAATAAGTGTTTGTACTTTCCGTATATTAGCAAAAAAAAAAAATAAGCTTGCGCAATGTAAAGAGAAGGGACAAAATAAATCCCACAAGGGATTTCATTCCTGGCAACGACAGCGGAAGCGCATCGCGCTGGTATTTTTTCGGGGCTTCGCTACAATACACAAACACCGTCAGCACCAACAACAGCAACATGCGGTAGTTCTCACGTGGTCTGAGGTACATCGTCTACCACAACCACCACCACACCGTGAAAAGGAAAAAGATTCAACTGTGACAATGTACTGCGCGTCTAAAACCCGCACACACAGTCAACATGTGTGGAAAACGTTTTGAAAGGACAGCAATAACGCTCGGTGATTTTCCTCTTATCCGTCATCGTCGTCGTCCAACAGCGGCTCTTCCTCAAAGGAGTTAATGCCGTCGATACGTGCCATGTGCTCGTTAAAAAGGCTTTGTGTTGTCGAGGCCGTTTTGGCTTGGTTGATGGTCTCTGCCATGCGGCCCATGGAGGCAATGTGCTCTGTGAGAGGCGTCTGGCGCTGCACTGCAAACGCGCGCGCCGACTCCGTCCACGCGCAGTGATCGGTGAGGTGGGCTAAGTGGCTCTCATTCAAGTTCTCCTCCGCCGCGGCGCCGACAAGCAGCGGCATGGTGCGGCGCCCGTTGACGCGCATGAACTCCTCTTTTACGAATGCCAAGTCCAACTTCTCCTTCGTGACTCGCGTGGCGGCCCAGAGCGTGCCGTGGCTGCGCATGATCTGATGGAACATCGACGTCTGCGCCAGCCGCTTTGCATATATTTCGTTCATGATAAAAGAATATACGGTACACAATGGAGTTGAGGTGCTCTAATTGTTTTCAAAGCAACACTGAAGAAGAAGTCGCGGTAGGCCCGCCGACGGTGACGCTTCGCGTGCTGTGGTTCCAGTGGGTGAAAAAACAGACGGTTACGCAGCTACAGTCAACCACCGAGTACATAGGAGCCCCTCAAAAGAGAAAGAATGAAGGGAAGGAAGGAGAAATAAAAAACAAGACGATGAAGCAGAGGGAAATAGAAAGTGCATACAAACCCACAGATCGGTAGCAATTTCATCATCTCAATGGGCAATACAATAGCGTTCTCTGCAACGCGTAAGAAGCGGTTTAGGGCTCTTGCGGGGACACCAAACTGTCTGTTCGGCCTTTAAAGCAGCCTCGGAGTCATACCTATAAAAAAAAGCACATGGTAGATCTCATCATTTAGAATAAAATACCCTAGCGAAGTGAAGCAGTATTGTCTTCGGGGGGAGCAGAAAACAATAGTAATGTGACTACAAAGAGAAGAAAAACAAACCACTTCCGATGCATCGTACAACACTGACGCAACGGAAACAGCAGCACATCACCATGAAGCGCGAAGGGAGCCGATATCCTTTTCATCGGTTCCCAATGTATTCCACATCATTTCCTTTCTACCTGACTCACTTTCTTACACCATCAGAGAGGTCTGGCGAAGGGATTCCGAGATTGTCGAGCTTTTTCACTCCAACGTACGCAAACCCGGCAGCGCGCAACTCCTCCTCCGTCGCGTGCTCATCGCGCGCGTAATCCGGCACAGGCGATACGTTCGTGGTCGACGATATCTTCAGCGGGTCGTCCTTCATGTAGATGAGCGTGCGGGTCTCCCAGTAGAAAATCGCTACAAAAAACAACCCTGACACCTTGAAGATGGTCCAACTCCAGTCTCGATTGTAACCGAAGACATCGAAGAAGGGCACCTTTTCGCGCGACTCAAAGCGCGAGTCTTGCCAGTGCGGCCTCTCCGGATCCACGTGACGCAAATCATTCGGGTCGTAGAGGCGTGGGTCGACCATGTGCTTCCCGGTGGAGGCTGTGTCGACGTACGGCTTCGGCGGTAGCGGGGTGCGTGGCGTGCGACGTATGAAGCGGACAAACCACTTCATTGCGAGTGCTGAATCCCAGACAGCTCAAAGAGTACTCACACGGCTAGGAAGAAAAAGGGTCTTATACCTAGAGAGCAGGACAGATAACGAGAGGAGTTTGAAAGAGAACAGCGGAGAAAAGGAAGAGAAAGAAGATTGGTTCGCCGATGAGAAGCAACAAAAGGGCAATAGATTCGCTTCTGTTTTCAAGATAAAAGCTGTTACGTCGATAGGACCCCACGATGACAGTGGAGTCCCCTTCCATCAAGTTGTTGCCAGAGAAAGTGTCTCCGCTGCCCGTGTGTGACAGAGCAATTAAAGACTCACGCTGATAAATCGCTTAACCGGCGGCAATACAGTAGTCCCGCCCCCTCCAGTCGCTTCACACCTCCCTGCCGTAAAAGCGTTCCACATAAAAACAGCAAATGGGTCAATTCCTTCTAGGTTGATCGATGTATCGCAACTCAACTGACCACTGTGGCAGAGTAATAACACGCTCCATTTTGTCTTGAAGGAATCTCACCGCAAGAAACCCCCCAAACGTCAATCTGCTACTCCACGTGGTGGCTCGCACACTTCTGCTCCCTCTCCCCCGCACGCCGGTAGCTCTCGTCGAACAGCGCATGGCGTTGCAACCCACACGCAACAACACCTGGCTGCTCCCTAGATCCACGCCATCCACCAAATGTACATCTGGGAAAGGTTGTTCAAGTCCGACGAGTGGTGGATCAGCTTCGCTACCTGGCTTTCGACGTTCAAGGAAAGCGTGTCCCGCTGCGGGGGGACGGAGTAGAGGTCAAGGAAGCCGTCCAGCCGTCGCGCCACCCGCTCCATCAGCTGTTTCGGTCCATCAAACGAGTTAGACCGGCTGCTCTGTCGTCGCCACTCCACCAGCGGCTCGTGCAGCAGCGTCTCCACAATTGACATGACGGCACTTTTGTTCTTCATCTCGCATCGAAGGGCGACTTCGCACGCTGCCTGAAAGGGGCCGTAGGCGCCGAGAACGCCCATCACATCCGTTAAGTTCTGTGTCAATCGGAAGCGCACCTGCTCCGGAACCTCCAGCTTCTCCCCCTTGTCGAACATGCAGGCGAAGTCCACGTGCATCAGCTCCCCTCTCTCCATGTCGATCATCAAGTTCTCTGCGTGTCGGTCGCCGAGGCCGACGATGTGGCCGGCGATGCTCCACAGCGCCGTGGACTGGGTGAAGAGGTTACGCGCTTCGTACCAGCTTTGGTTGCTCGCAAAGGTGCGGTCCAGCCATTGGTGCATCACCGCCGGCGCCTCCGGCAGAATGTACTTGGTGAACAGATCCATCTTGCTCAGCTTCTTTTCGTCCACCAGTGCCAGCCACTTTTTGACGGATGAGATGTGCACCCCGCTGCGGTCCAGCGAGTAGCACTCCATCGCCACCTTCGCCAACGTGGTGGTGTCCTTCATCCACTCGATCACAGCACAATCGTCGCTGAGGGCGGTGACGGAGTAGCGCCGCAGCGAGAAGCGCTTCCGCTTCGCCTCGGGGTCGGAGAGGAAGAAGGAGTTCATCAGCGTGGCCACCTCCATCATTCGAATATCCTTGCGCGGCTCGTCTTTCGCCTTGCAAAGAAACGACATCTCCCGCCCTTCGTTTGTCGCCACCCATATGCGCTTCGGCTTCTGCAGAGAGCGCATCACCAAGACGCGATCTTCGAAGTGGTGGAAGCACGGCGAGGTGGGGAAGACGCCGCCCGGTTCGTCGGCGGTGATGTTCGGCGTGAGGGTCGACAACACGGGTAGAATAAAGCTTGCGTCGGGCAGCATTGGGTTGATCTTTTGCACCGGGCTAAGTAATGTGAGGCCGCGTTCCTTCGGAAAGAGACTGGCGGAGCAGTTGCAGATGGTGAGCAGGGTGTCACAGATGATCTTTGCGTACCGTAGCACGCGCTCATTGCGCGGGTTGTCGGCAAAGGGTCGGATGAGTTGTGTCTCCACAATTTCCTTCGGACCTTCTTTGCTAAGCGCCATAGGCAGCACGAGCCACAGACACTGCTGGGGGAAGCAATTCAGGAGGTGCACCAGCACGTCCGTCAACACTGTGCGAACGGAGGGGACACGGTGCGCCAGGCGCGACAGAAGTTGCGGCAGCGCCATCATCACCACACCAGGCGGTATGGTGGCGCCGACGGTGCTCAAGATGAAAGTGCGCACTTTGGTGTTCATCTCCTCAAGAAGACTCGCGGCGCTCCCATCGAGCTTGCCCGCGGTGGTGCTCATCAAAGTCCCCAGGAAAGCCGCAGTGTCGAGCCACAAGGTCAGCAGGCGCGGCAGAGACACGGACGCCTTTTCCGTTCCACGTAGCAGAGCCTCGCCAAAGTGCGCGATGGCGTGCACGGCGTACTTCCGAATGGACTCCACCGTTTCTTTCTGCTGCATGAGGACCGCGCTGTACAGGGCTGCGGCGGACGCGCTGGCAGTGGTCCCTGCACTTGCCGTGGCAGGTCCAACGCCCGCTCCTGCTCCACCACTGACAGCCGCGGCGGTCGAGGAGTTCGTGGTCAGCTGCGCCGCCGCGCTTTCACTGGCGTTCATCGCGAGCGTGTGCAGGTGATCGTAGAAGACCGCCATGTGGTAGTGGACCAACTCGGAGCGTCTGTCCAGTTCGCGCGCCTTGTCGTACTCCGCAAAGACGCGCTCCGGCCGTTCGGAACCAGTTTCCACGAGCCAGTTCGTTAACAGCATCTGCACCTGGGCGCGCGTGGCAGCCGGGATACGCGGGTCTGCGACGCACTCCCGTGCAAATTCCATCGCGGGTGTGGCCGACTGCGTGTCGTGCAGAAGGTGGGCGACCAGTGTGTAGTAGTTGGTGTGCACGATGTGCTCCGGGCACTCGTAGGCTGCCTGACGAGCCGCCGTGAGGGCCGCCTCGCCAAGACCCGCGTTGCGGAGCAGCTCCGACTGCTTCAGCCACGTCTCCGCCACCTTCTGCGGTGCACCGAGCTCGCGGTAGACCATGCGATGCAGTGACAGCAGCGGCTCGCGGGCGCTGATCGTGTCCTCCACGTACGACTCCCGCAGTGAGAGGAGGGAAATGATCTCTTCCTTCACCGCGCTGGGCAAGAGAGCAGCAGAGATGCGACTTGGTGTCGACCGGCCGCCAGCGCCGCACGGTCCACGATTGCTGTGGGGGCCCTTTCCGTCGCCGTCTTCGTCTAGAACGGAGATGCTCGTGCACAGCAGGTCCGACACCGCGTCCACGTCGCCCAGGGCGTGCAGCAGCAGTGTGAAGGTGTAATCGTGCGTGGCGACGTCCTCCTGGCGCGGCGTGCGCACCATCGGCACAATCTTCAGCCGCTCCACATCTGTCACGGCGCGCGCACGCGGCAACGCACAGCGGCCCGTGAGCTCGCGCTGGAGCTGGGCAGCCGCCATGGCGAGACTCACCGATGCGCCACTCCTCAAAAGGTTCGACGCAGTCAGCTCATCCGGCAGCAGGCTATCCCACTGTCCCAGCCTCCACGCGGCCTCGTTTGCGTAGGCCAGCACGTGGCCCCGAAGCTCTGCGGCGTCCATCTGCGCAGCCCCATCGACACCCGCGTCCAGCTGCGAGAACGTGGTGCTGCCTCTCAACCCAGCAGGGCCGCCATACACCGGCTGCGTGGCGAGTAGTGTGCCACAAAGCGGGGACGCCAACAACGACGCCGCGTAGCGCGAGGTCATATACAGCTCGCCCAACTCGTTCATGCAGTGCAACGCGGTGAGCTGATGTTGGCCGCTGGTAGGGTGGTGCTGCAGGACAAGCTCGGAGCTGCGCATCGCAGCAAGCCAGTCGCCATTGTTCTCGTACGAAAACGCGGTGTCCTCTAACGACAGCCCGGGAGAGGCGCGGTGGATGGCGCGAGACGACTCGCGGTCGCCAAGCGCGGCAAAGATGCGTTGGAGCGGCACCGTTTGAGTCACAGTGGACAAGTCGGGAATGCGACGCTGCCCTTCTACGCTGCGCAGTGCACGCACATAGCTGCCGATCTTCAGTGCCGCCCGACACCGCAGTGTCCACGGAATGCGACGGAGAAACACCGCATACCGCTCCGACAACTGAATGCACGCACTCTCGGCTTGCTCCTGCTGATCAAAAACACACGGAATGCGACCGCGGTTGCGCAGCATCGACCAACGCAGCTGCTCCACATCTTCCAAAATGTCCAGTATGGTGTGCGCGTGTTCGCGCGGTTCGTGCAACGGCATGGTGTCGGGGTGCGCCTCGTAGAGGCTCTGCGAGCGCAGCGACAACGCCGAACGGCTCGGCCCACCTACAATCGCTTCGAGCACCGTCTTCATCTCACCCTCCAGGTACTGCTCGTCCTCCACCTTGCCGGATTCGAGGAGGTGTACGACGAGGTACGGCAGGAGGTACAAGATAAGCGACGAGTTCCGCTTGGCTACGTTGCGCAGCGGCTGAACCATCTCCGCGAACCAGCCCTCGCACGACGCGACGAGGTGATTGAAAACGTTAAAGAGCCAGCGACGGTAGCTCAAATTCGGCGTGTACTCCGGTGCGCGCAAGCGTGTCTGCCAGTTCACCGTGAGCGAGTAGCGCGTCGTCGTGAAGCCACCAAGCAGTTGCTTTACGTGCGGCATCAGTCGGGCCCACCAGAGGTAGCGCTCAAGTTCATCGACGTGAACGACGTCCTCGCTGCGCAGCTTCACGCCTCTGTTTTGCAGTCTCTCCTGCGTAGTAGACGCACGGATCAACTCTTGTACCGCGAAAGCAATACAGTTGTGGAGCACTGGATCTGCCGTACTGGCGAAGACGCGGGGAAAGTAGTCCCTGAGTAGTGTGAAGCAAAACTTGCGCCAGTTCAGCACCGTCTCCGCGTCCAGATAAGACGACGGGCCACCAGTTCCTGCCGTACTACACCACATGCCAAATGCGCTGGGGGATGCTGGCAGCGATTGCGACGACCTGTTGGCCTCGGCCACATCGTTGGCGGCGCCTGGCGGTGCCGTGTCGTTGCTCCTCACCGCTGCGACGCTCGCGGGAGGGGTGACTGCGCCAATGATGCTGATGCACCGCATCGCGTAGACGGCGCTTTCTGAGTCCGCCTCCGAGCACCGTAGCAACGTCTGCACCACCTCCGGTATCAAGGAGGCCGCCCGCGACAGCTGCAGCCGCTCTGCAGTGTCTGCCTTGCTGAGATACTCATACAACGCCCGCACGAATACTGTGGTGGACTGCAGAGAGCCGGAGCGCATTACCTCCACAAAGCCCGACAGAAGATGACTTTCTCGGTGCACGTCATTTTCATTCTTGCCTTTTGCGGCAGAAGTACGCGATTCTTCATCTAGCTTTCTCGATTTGAGTAACAAGTCGACAAGCGTGCTGCTGGAGCCAAGGACTACCTTGTACGAGTCCCAGAAGCCGGCAGATTCAGTTCGCTTGTACAGGTGCTGCAGCGCACTCGCCAGCAGCAGCCGCGACTCCGCTTGCGGCGCAGCGTACCGCTCCAGGCTGACCAGACTCAGCGCGATCGAAGGGGCCGACTCGGCGAGGTACTCCTCCGTGCACGCACAGGCGAGCTCTTTCCACACCACACAGACAAAGGGCACGAGGCCGGGAAGCCGTGAGCACCGCTCGAGCAGCGTCGGCAGCATCAGCGCAATCGGCGTTGTCTGCGGGCCCATAAAACGAATGAAGGATGCCAAGCCGAGCAGCCACCGTCGGCGGGTGCGCAGCGACCCCGGCACAGCCTCCGAGTCCTCCTCCACACTGCCACCGTCATTGTAGCGCGCGGTGGGCTCGATGCGGATGGCTTTGTAAATGGAGTCCAGCACCGCGAACATGCTCTTCCACAACTCCTCTGCCGCCACGGCACGACCAACCGGCTTGCGTAGCGCGCTCTCCACCCCCGTCACCGTGTCGGTGCTCTCGCACAGTGTCACCATCTGCTCGACAGCCCGCTCGAAAACCGAAAAGGCGATGTTGTCGCGGTAACTCTGCGTGTGGGCGTCGTCCGGCAGCACCCACAGCCCCTCGCCGGATCGCTGCGCCGTGTTTACCCTGTCCTCACAGCGTGCGTTGTCATCGGTGCCGCTGTCGCCGATTTGGAAAAGCCGATGGGCGTCGTTCCCGAGGTGGCCCGCGAGCGACAAAACCTCCGGGGCTGCCGCAGGGGAGCGCCGCTCGCGGCCGCTGCGTCGCCGCTGATCGCGTGCCAGCAGCTGCGCGTCCGCCTCCAACGACACCAAGTGGAACGCAATCACGTGCTTCGAGGAACGCACCATCGCAGGCACATCCGCGACGCTCTTGCCCAGACAGCTCATGATCTCTTCGAGGTACTGCATCTGCCTCGCGAGCGGTTTGCCGCTGCATTCGTACAGCACGTACGCCAGTGCCCCGGCAACGCTGCTCCAGTCCGTAATGCGCTCCCGCTCCAGTACACGCTTCAGACGCGCGCGGGTAGACTCGCTGCCGGGGATGAAAGCGGTGTTGGGGCGCGACGCAAGCGCACCGCTGCTGTCGTCATTGCTGGTGACGTTGTCCGAGGAAATCAGGTAGCGGCCCAGCACGTCGAGGGAGGCGGTCAGCACCACCGTCATGTCGCGATCCTCCTTGTCCACAATGGCTTTCAGAAACGATGAAAAGACAAAAGGCCGCTCGCGGAAACGCAGGAGATCTGTGGCGGACCACGCAAACAACGTCATGACATCTCGGGCCGTTTCAATGCACAGCCCCATCACAGACAGGGCAGCGTCGCTCGCCTCACTTCGAACGCCGTTGTACAGGCTGTACAAGTCGAAACACAGAGCTAGCCAGCCCCTTGCCTCCTGCACGACGAAGTCACAGGCCACAAAGCAGGTTTCTTGTTTCTTCAATGAATCTCTCGAGAGCATCCAGATGGACTCCTCGCGTGAGAGAACAGCAGAAGCAGCGCGCCTATCTTGGAAGCACCGGCGGGCGAGCCACAGCAGGCTGATGGTGTCCTGCGTCGCGTCGGCCACTGCCGCAGCACTCAGGCCATGTGCGTTTGCGTTGCACAACGACACGAACTTATCGGTGGCACACAGCCACTGCAGAAAGAGAGCCGACCTTCTGCCTGTGTTCGACTGGACCACACTTGCGCCTTTAATGTGTGTCGACCACATCATCACCTCCCGGGCAGCGAGTGGTGCGAGCGCGTGCGCAGAGCTCAGCTCCCTGTCGCCACCTGGCACAATCGTGTGCAGCGCAAAACACGCGCGGACATCCTCCTCCACGCGTGCTGGGGGAGCAAAGGCGACTGTCGTGAAGGTAAAGCGTAACAGCGCAGCACGAAAGCGCACGGCTTCCGCTTTGGCCGCCCAAGTTGGGCTAGCATCATCGAAGTCCGTACTACCATCTGCAGCCTCACCTAAACTGGAAGCCCTGCCGTCTTTGTCAGCTAGCGATACTGCTTGCAACGCAGACACTGAAGCCTGCAACAGGTGCAGGCGATGAACCTCAATAAGTCGTTCGAGCAGATGCGTCTTTGACGCTACGTGGGGCGCATGCGTTTCTTCTTCTGGCCCTTCCTTGCTCCCCATCGCCGCACCTCCCCGAGCAGTGTTCGCCTTCACGGCTGTTTCTTCATCCCGTTGGTTCCCCTCTTCATCTGCGTCGTTATCGTCGTCGTCGTCCACGTCCACCACGATCACCACCGCCGGCGCTGCAGAGCCTCTTTTCCTCGGGCTCCTTCGCTTTCCGTTGCTTTTGCTGCGACTCTTCGGCGTCCGTGTGTCCTTCATGGGCGAGGTTGCGCCTTCGCCACTCGGTCCGGCAATGCAGGCAAACGTGTACTTTGCCTCCAAGAGCAGCAACTGAAGGCCAGCCGCGGCAGTGAAGAGCGAGGTGGCGGGCACAAGGGTTCCGCTCGAGACCGCCACCTGTTTGTTTCGCCCATTTGCTGCCGTCTCTGCACGCCATTGGATGCAGCAGCGCTCAAAGCTCCGCAAAATGTTTTCGAGCACGGAGAAGAGTTGCACGGCAACAGCGAGGAGGTTTGTAAGGCCGTCATACGCGCAGCGCAGACGAGCTAGTTTGACGTTCTTGTTCTCAAAAACTGAAAGAGTAGACGGAAGGAAGGTAACATCGCCCGACCCCGCGGAAACCTCAGCGGTGTCGGCTAACCCGCGGGCAAACGCGCCGCGCAGGCCCTCCGTGACCCCCGCAACACGACTCAGGAACGCTTCCATCCCACTGCTGTTGATGCTCATGGCACGTGGCTGCAGCACGCAGAGTTCGGGCGGACTCAGGGCCTTACGGCTCCAACTAAGTCCTGACCCAAGACTAAAGAGCGCAACAGCCGCCTTTTGGCAGAGCACCTTCCACAAAGCTGCGTGCACGCCGGGCAACACCGTCTTGTTTGAGAGCCGGGCTGCAAGTGCCACCTCCATCTCCTGCACCAGACGCGGGAGAACATCCGCCCTCGACGACGCCGCCGGTGCGCCGTCGGGTGGAAAAAAGTGAAGCAGCACAATGAACGCCTGCACCAATAACGCGTACGACGGGCTCTCGTGATGCTGCACCACCTGCATCGTCTCCTCGAAGGACATGCGAAACGCATCGGCGTCGCAGCGCTGATAGCCAACAGAGCTCGTCGGCAATGTGCAGAGCACGGACCGCGCATTCGCGTCCAGTAGGCGATGGGCCGACGCGTCGACGCAGTTCTTCGACCTCTCCACCACCGTCGTCACGTAGGTGGACATGGTGGGAAGTGCGAAGAAAGACAAAATGCGGTGCGGCAGGAACACCACCGCATCTGGGAGGTCGGCGAGTAAGGGCGGTACCTGCGTACATAGGAGTGCAGCGGTCAGAGAAGGCAGCGGCAGTTCATTCGCCAAGAGCTGCAGGCGATGCAAATACTCATCCGACTGCACGGCAACGCTGACGCGCCGCTCTGAGTTGCATGCACTGACGCTGCTCAAGTGAACGGTGCAGCGGAAAAGTTGTTCGCACAGCGTCACCCAGTCTCCAAGCGTCCGCATGGCCGTACAGATTCGCTGCGTCGAAGCTGTGGTGGATTCGTGGGAGGGAGCGCTGAAGAGTTCCACGCACCACCGAACTGCGATCTCCCACATCTGTGCCAAACACGCTGTGACTGGTGTCGTAGCGTCAGCAGTACTACTGCCGCTGCTGCTACGGTCCTTTCGCTCCATCGCCTTTACAACCGCCAGCAGCTCCGCTTCATTCCAGCACATGAGCCACGTAAAGATGGACTTCTCCGCGACCGTAATATCAAAGATAGACGTGCACGAGGGCGACTGCCACTGAGCCGTCAACACAGAGAGCAAGAGGGGTCCGTGCACGTGAGGGAGAAGAAAGTGCGAGTCAATCAAAAACTGAATTGCATGCCACGCCGCGTCGTGCTGCACTCGGTTCACCACACCGCCCTCCTCTCCGGGAACGGCGCCGGAGACGAGGTGGCACGCCGTGTCGCACAATAGAATCACGCGCTCACGAGGAACATACACGACCACGCTTTGCTCCACCAGCCGCACCAAGAGCTGCAGCAAACCCGTCTGAATGCAGCGCGCCTCGTACTGCGTTTCAACGCACACGTGGGTGGAGAAGAGCTCGTGAAGAACGTGTGTCTTGCCTTCGAGATCGTCGGATGGGGAGACACCAAAGAGGTGAATCGGTATGGGATCCGATTCAATTAGGGAGGCAGATAAAGGCTGCATACTCAGATCCAAGTACAGTGTGGTTTGTTGCTGTCCAACGACATCCGGCGCCACCTCGTCGAAGTGCTCTGTCACCTCCGACAGCAGCTGATCCATAATCTGCGTCACCTGCCTGAGCACCAGCGCGTCACTCGCGTGGGAAGCGCGCAGGACAAAAAGAAACACCTCCTGCAGCCTCTCGCTGCTGTCTTTCCACGATCGCAGACGCGGATCATTGAGAACGGAAAAAACGCTCAGCAACGTCAAGCACCCGTGCAGCATCGCAGATGGACAGATGACGGTGAAACGGAGAAGCACCACGTACAAACGCAGCGCGATGGCGACGTGGGCCGCATCTTTGGCGTAGTGCCGGCGGTGATGCAGCTGAAAGACCTCGCTGCCGCTCCGCCACTGCCGCACCGTCGCCGGCGAGGCCAGAAAGAGAAACGGCCGCAGCTGCCAGAGTAGTGACCACAGTTTCTGCACCACATTCTGGTGCGGCGGCGCGCCCGAGGTGAGACCGCTCAACTGTGCCTGGAGCGCTTTGATGCTCTCCCCAATCTCTGCCAGCTCATCTCTCAAGCCCGAGCCTTCGTTCCGCCCGCTCGTCGACGCACTGCCGCTGTTGTTGTTGTTGGATTCCGTTCGCTGCCGCACCACCGCTCGCTCGTCACACTGCGCCAAATTCATTTGAGCGGATCCGTTGCTGTTTTCTTTATGGGCGCTTCTCCTTTAGCAGTGACGCGATGCGTTCAAAACTGTAATGATGATGTAGCGTACGATTATGTTCTTTGCGGTGCCAATCGCAGGTGCCGCTGCCCGTTGTGCCGCTAATTCCGGCACACGCTGTCACAGACTCACGGCGAACAGCTCTCACGGCTGCGGGCGACCCCAAGCGTTGAGAGATAGTGAAACACTTAAAGGGTGCACGATCGTCCTTCGCGGCTTACAACACCAATCGGTTTATGCTCTTTCTACTCTTTTCTTTTACTTCAATGTGAAGCGAAACTTTCTTTCCTTCGAAAGAGAGAAAGAAAAAGTTGCTCCTTCAAAGCTGGTGTGAGGAGAGGAAAGTTCGAAAAAGGGTGGTGCAGTAGAAAATAGAGACTTACCTCATCGCAGCAGAGGAGAGGAAGGAATACACCGAGTTGAAATGGGCTACCACGATTACCACCGCATTTTGATTTGCCTAAGAAAGACCACGCCACATAAATGGAATGCTGAAAAAGGAAAACCGATATAATCGGGCGGAAGCCGCCGCGCACATCGCTATGAGTTGACTCACACTTTAAAGCATGCACGTGTCGTCAACGCATGACTGAGAAAAGGACTCATTCATCTTTATCAGCAATTCACGAGATAAAGACAGAAGGACACAACACGCATTTCACTTGAGCCTAGCTGAAAGTTTAAAAGCGGAGCGCCACCCTTCCAGAGTACTCCCTGTTGTAGAATAGAGAGAACGGAAAGAGAGAGAGAGAGGTGTTTTGCACCTACGTTTTCATGCGTTCTACCAAGAGCCAGAGACTCAAGCCGAAAAGGGAAAAAAAAGCAGCAAAAAAACACCCAACAAGAACTTACTACATTGAGATCAACGCAACTTTTTCTTCAAAGATAGCAACCATAACAACAAGAGTACAGCTAAGCAACCGAAAATCGTTTACAGTGAACCACGATGCCGTTCCATGTCTATAGTAACGGGCCCCATTATCCATCATCAGCTAACGAGGGCTTCCAACTCATCGGTAACAGCGTCGCTTTCTTTCAGGAGGGCGTCGATCATTTTGATGGTTTCCAGCTGACGCTTTATGGCGGTTTCAAGTGTTTCGATGGGCATGTGCGTCGGCTTTGTCTCCACCTGCGGGGTGGACAGCTCATTCCACATCTTGATAATGTGCTGCCCGTCTTCTCTAATATCTCGTGACTCCGTCGTGTTCAAATTCAGGGAAAATCCGTCAAGTTTCCGATTAAACGCCTGTGCGTTCTCCAGCGCAGAGACGTGCGACTTTCGTCGTGCCACAACATCTGCGGAGCTGGACTTCTTGCGCGGCAGGCTGTCCCGACTCGGCAGCTGCAGGCCGCTCTGCGCCGCCAGCTTCGCCGTGTCCGCTTGCGCTGACGACGCGGACGTGAGTGCGGTCTGCTTTGCTGCCTCTTTCTGTGCCTTGTCCTGCTGCGCAAAGCCCACCGCCGCAGCGAGGTACTGCAAGAACACGTTTGTCTTCTCCGGTTCGTGTCCAGAAACTATCTTCTTCGCACTCACGTCCAGCTGCACGTTCATTAGCTTGCTCACGTACTCGATGAGAATGGTCAGGTACTGAATCTTTTTCTCCTTGCTGTCCACATTGGCCGAGTCCTGCAGTTCGGTGGGAATGACGTGACTGTAAGCCGCAAACCGCCCATCAATTCCGCAGACGATGTCGTGGATAAAGCGGAAGGGCGGCCGCATCAGCAGCTTCGGCGTCATCTCCGGCGCCGGCAGCTGCAGCGGCGCGTAGGCGGCGATGGTGGCAGACCAGAAATCGACCTCTTCGCTCATCGCTGGAGCTCAGAATGCGTGTTTGTAGTAGAATGAACTTTTGGGAGAGGAGACGGAGTTCACGTAAAAACTACAAAATAAAATAGGGGGAAGTCAAGCGTACACCGAAGAGAGATTCACGGGAAGTTGCACAAGAAGGTGGAAGCTGCGCCACCACACTAACCAGTAGGTGAGCCACCAGACAAGACACAAGAAGAGAGTGTTGCTACTCTTCCTCAGCTGCCTAAAGCTACCCCCTCGAAGAGGCGAGCGTTACTATCCAGTAAAGCACGCTAGCGGCCGTTGTTTCGCCTCTTTTAGATTGGAACAGGACGACAACGCACGTGCATCCCTCCGAAAGTAACGTAAGAGCGCCAAGAAACTTCGTTGACTTTGGAAGATTCGTCGGTGTTTTTCTTCTTAAGGAATGTAACGACGGGTGAGACAAGTCACCGCTAGGATTATACCCGAATTATAGCAAAATCCAATAAATATATATAGATGAGGGCAACAGATCTGTGAAATACGTAACCCAGCACACAAGAGGGTTTTTCCCCTCCGTTCCAAAAACAAGGCGCACTCCATCGCGGACACAAGACGGCGGCGCGCATCACCGTTCATTGCTGTGGTGGCAAGATCCGTACATGACGAAAGGGTCAAATTGTGAGGGAAAAAACGACACGAGAGAGCAGCAGAATCTTTCACACCAACGAACTCATGAAGTTTGAGGCTCACAAAACACCTGTATACCTAACACCGCTCCACCCATCGACACAAAAGGTGGGTCAGCAGATATCCTCACTAGCCCAACGATGTAGGAAACGCTCTAGAAAAACAACATATCTGTGGTACCAAGAAGAGGAATAGTGACATTTTAGCAGCTCTAATTTTCCACTCCCTGCACCTCAGTATTACGTCACTTTCCTGGTGAGGCGGACTCTGTCTTCACTGCACTCGCCTCGGGGGATTTTTCCGGTGTCGTCGGTGCGTCCGTGATGCGGTCTAAGCCCGTGATTTGCTTAAACCCCTCCAGCTTCCGCGTCTCGTCTGGCAAACCGAGCACCGCATTCAGAGAGAACTTCGACTCGAGGCGGCGCTGCTGGGGCTTGGGGAGGAGGCGGTTCACCGTTGCGTTGTGCTGCACGGGCACAAACAGGGTGCTTGCCCCCACTCCCAACAGCTTCACCCCCATGTTTCGTATGGCCAAATGCGTGTCATGGTGCCGCACAGACAACCACGACTGAAACTCTGGGTTTTCCTTTTTGAGGTAGTCCATCTCGCGAATCTTGTTGACGATGGAGCAGAGGCTAAACGGCGCGTCCTTGCCGAGCCAGTGGTCCTGCAGCGCTTCGATGGGCGTGTAGTGCGGGTAGAGCTGCTCGTCCACGCCCATCCAACCCTTCATGGCGTGCATGAAGCCGATCTCGTCCTCCGTCTTGACCTTCGCCGTCCGCATCAGCTGCGATGGGCGATAAAAGTCCTTCATGGGGCGCGCGAGGAGACGGTTCACAGCGCGCAGAATGATGAAGGCGAAGCCGTGCGCCGAGATGGCCACCTCGTAGGTGCCTTCCGGATCTTTGAAGTCGAGCTCGCTAAACTCCGGGTCCATCAGGGAAGGGTGGTAGCCCCAGGTGCTCATTCCCTCCTTCTCCATGGACGCTTCGTACTCATCCTGCTCCTCCTTCCGTTCGAACTTGTTGTACTTCTCTGGTGGGCGAAAGGCCACGTAGACGTCGGAGGTGTAGCGGGACCGCTTCCGGAAGGTGACATCCCGCGTGCAGCCTGCACCGTCGTCAAAGCGGATGGTGCGGTGAACATCGGACCGGCCGAGACAGGCACCGACCGCCGCGAGCAGATCGGTGAAGCCCTCCGAGTAGGAGACGTCGTTTCGCGTGGTCCAGACAGCATCGCGCGTGCCAGTTTTCTTGTCGGTGAAAAAGAAGGAGATCGTGAAGATTTCCTCGGGGCGGTGCTCGTCCGGCTCGATGACGCAGTCCATGCATTCGATTTCCTCTCCCAGCTCCTTCCAGGTGAGGTGTTTCGGCGTCTTCTTAAACTTGTACTCAAACATCAGTTTGTGCTTCCATTTTTCTTCCTCCTCGTACGGCACCAGCGCCGCCTCGGGGCTCTTCAACTCCTCCACAATGTCGCTCTCGACGTCATCGATGCGACGGAAGTCCACCGTCTTCTTCGCCTCATCCAGCACCTCGTCGACGGACCACAGACCGGTGGCCCGCAGCGGTCCGTAGTCCGGCACCGTCGGACCATCCTGCGGGCGTGCCGCCGTCTTTACATCCTTGGGAATCGACTCGTGCAGCGCCACTCCATGCGATGTCGCGGAGGTGCTCCCGGCAGAGAAGGAAACAGTGGAAGGGGCACTGCCTTTCAAGGCAGCGACGGCAGCGTGGGGTGCGTCCAGTTGGCCACCGCCTCCGCTGCTTGCACTTTTCGTGACGCGAAGCGGCACCGTTGAGTTACGCCTTCGCGATGTCGGAGGGCCATCGCTTGCTGGGGGAGACGAAGCCGGAGTGGTCGACGAGACAGGGACGGCCACACCCGCAGGTGACTTATCCTCCTTCGTCACAATGGTGTGGGTGTAGAGACCCGCTGGGCCGTCCCTCGGACTCGGCGTACCGCCAGCTTTGCCAGGGCGAAGACTATTCGCAAAGGACGCGCCCCGACTGACCGCGCTACTGGCAGCGCCGCCGGCAACATTACTTCCCCACGCCGACGAGGCGGGCGTACGGCCGCTCCCCTCGGAAGCATCATTATTTCTATCTGCCCCGTTCTCGGAGCGCAGAGGCAACGTGCCGCTGATGCCACGGAGCGCGGTGGCAATGCGGGAATATGCAGGAATAATGACGGACTGCTCGCGCCCGGATGAGACTAAAGACCTCACTGCCCGCATTTTTTGCTGTAGATGAACACGATTACGAAAGCTAAAAATATCAAGATGGAAAAGAGAACAAGGAGGGATAAGAAAAAAGGACAGTGAAGGCGCTGGGCGCTCACTTCCCGGAGGGGGAGAACGACGAGAACTTCGGCGGCAAGATAAAATCGCCACCCTACTCCAGTTCAGTGGATCGAAGAGGAAAGAATCGCTGATCTCACGTTGGCACTCAAGACTGCTTTACAAACAGCGAGAGGAATAAAGAGGTGGAGTGGTTAGCAGAGGCGAGAGTTCACTTTCCACGCAGAACATTCCTCCAACGTTTGAAAAACTCTTCGACAGAAGCGCCATCAAGGTTCGCTACCGATGCGGGAGCAGGGATTAAGATCCGGTGAACGAACAAAACCAACGAAATATCGCGATGTTGCAGCGGTTTACTGCGTCGATTCGTCAGTCTTTTCCATTTTGAATTTTATCGTATCGACCTTTTATTTGTGACCTGAGCAGGTTTTCACGTCGCTTCATCGCAGTCACCGCATTCATCAACGATGTGCATCTCTCTCGAAGTGCAGACGTTGTCGCAATGATTGTAAAAGCCTTTTTTTGTTTCTAAAGCAATTGGTCTCGCGCGGGCAGTGCAGTTTCCCCGTTTCGTCTGCGTAATGGAGACGTGTACGGCCTCTTCTCCTACAGGAAAAAGAAGAGAAAGCCGTCCACAAAGCCAACTAATACAGCGTATAGGTGTTTTGTGTTTCTTCATCTGGTTTCCGTTTTATTGAAAAGGTGAGGGCGGGCGGATGTCGCGGCGGCGAAATACGGAACGAGACCGCAGCCCCATCGCCACTAGTGGAAGCACAATGGTCGTTAGAATGAGTAGAAGACCGAGAAAGAAGCGTCCCCCGTGCATGCTCTCGCCGCAGGTAAACTCTAGATCTGTGTAGGCGGCCATTCACCTTTGCTGAAGTTCTTTGCCTCGATTCATGGATGGTATTTCTGGAGGTTACGTACGATTACAAACAGAAGAGGTTGATCGTAAAAGGCGAGCGGTAAAGGTGGTACGATACAGAGATGAGTTCATGAACGGCACATAGGAAAAGCTACTTCCGCCTCGTACAGTACGACGGAAGGCATCTCCGCAGCAAGGAGTTTAATGGCGAGACACAGCTTCATCGGTTGTCAGCGCTTCACAACTTCCTCTTCTTTAGTAGCAGCCTCCGTAAACGGAACGGTGGTGAGAACATCGCACTTACCGGGGTTCACTCAACCACGTTTTCGCCAGTGTGCAACGCTGACTGCTGAGCAGAGAAAGATGATCGATTTATGAAGTTTTTTCCTTTTAGACGCGTTATATTCGTAGTTTATGCGGCATTAAGTAGAACACAAAAACAACGCTGTGATTCTGTCTGTGTGTCATAGAAACATACCATGGTCAACGTTCAATCTTTTGAAGGAGAGACTCCATTCGGCTAGACATGACGGGCTGACCCTTCTTGGTTCGCTTGGCAAAGAGCGCGTTCCGCGACTTTCGTGCCTGCACCCGCACTTTCTTCTCCTTTTCGCGCAGTTGCCGCTCCGTTTTCTTCGCCTCGCGCTCCTCTTGGCGCTTTCGTTGAATTTCTTCCACACCGGACAGGGCGTTGTGGTGCTTCTGTCGCTTGTCCATGATGTCTGTGACCGTGGTCGCCGAGAACTTGCGCTTCAAATTGAACTTGCGCTTCTTCTTCTCGTTGTTCGTCAGGCTCTGATCGTAGTCGATCTTTTCTAAGGTGCTGCTCAGGTCCGCCGTGGCTGCCTTGCGTGTGTTGTCGTACTCCGCCAGTCGCTTTGAGACGATGCCCTCCTCCTTACACAGCTTGCGGTAGGCCTCCATCCGCGCCCGCTCCTCATCTTTCTTCTTGCGTCCTTCCTCCAGGAACGTCTGGCGCACGTTTTTCGAAAAGAAGGCCTGGCGTTCGGCTTTGAAGCCGTACACCTTCCGCCGTCCCGGGCCGTCGCTCATGATGCCAAGTAATCAAATGTGGCGATTACCGGCAATCGAAGCGGTGAAGCGGCACGCCAACTATTTAAGAGAGACCACAGTGTAAGAGGTTCGCACAGGTTGCGGCTGAAGAAGAAGGAAGACACAGAGAGAGAAAGATAACCATTAATTTGCCACCGAACAAGGTTAACACGCCGTTCTTCTATCACGGGAAACGAAGTGGATTTCGTTCTCCATTTCACCGAGTTGTTCTGCTGCTTTGTACGGACGCGCCTACGCCTCGGCTTTTGACGTTTCTATTTTCTACGCCTTGGTGAATCATACAAGGTGAAAAATAAATAGGGAAATGAGTGAAGATGTATCCATAATAATAATAAAACAGAAATTGTACACGGTGACAAGAGGGGAATGTATCAAGTACAGGCAAAGTGAGAAGAGCAACCAATATAATTCAAAAAGAAAAAACCCGCTTTATCTTCGTACGAGAGAGCAACGCAGAGCTCCACTAACGCCCTTTCCCGGTTCCAACAGGAAAACGTATGTAGTTTCTCTTGTTGCTACTTTGCGCCTTCACGAGCACTCAACGATGCGTCTCGCGTCGGTGTACAGCACCCACAAAAGTGCGGTCGGGACGGCACGCTTCCGGTAAAAACCACCGGAGGGAAACAAGAGATAATGCCGCTCCGCTCTCAGCTTTTCGAGTTCCCACACTGGACACCCGTCCGGCGTGTAAAGGGAGGGGCACGCGGGCTGACACTGCGTCTGCGCCGCCGCTCTTTCCACCACATCCTCGAAAAAGCGGTAGCAGCCGCGCACCAGCACACGTGTCGGCCGCCCGATGCTGCGCATCGCGTTGCCAAAGCACGGCCATACATGAATCCAAAAGCTTGGGGTGACGCAGGTGTAATCGTAAAGGCGGATATCACGGTGAGGCGAGGGCGAGCACGTGCGCCATACTGTCACTTGTCTGCTGCGGGGATTGCTGTCGTGGTCGAAGTTCTCCGTAGAGCAATTGCCCGATACGATCTCCGGCCTCCCCTCAGCATCGTCAAGTCGATGGGCGAACCGAGGAGGCTCCACTCGGCGGGTACCGGGACCTGATGTTTGCCTGTGGTCGGGTTGCGCTGCAAATGTGTCTGAGCGCAGAACAGATATCTGCCTCGGTTGAGAAGGATTTGCTAGATATTGCGGTGCAGTCCTCTTCGTGTTGTCTTCCACCAGTGTTGTAATTGGTGTATGAGGCACCGGAGATAGACATGAAAAAATGTTTCCTAGGAGCCGACGCTCGGCTGGAGGGTGTAGGGGGACCTCCTCCGCTGCAGGGGCTTCGTCAGCGTGCGTGTCCGCGTTGTTGGCGGAAGTCGATGTGGTCCTCACGTTTTCTTCATCGAGTTTGGGGGAGACAAGGTGAGAAGGTGTATCGGTATGTGTATCTGTAGCCGCAACAGAGGAGAGATCGTCGAGAAGACGCATCACTTTTCGTCGCTTCTCTTCCAGTGCCGCACGCTGCCACGAAGTGGCCGCCGTCGTCGAGTCCGCGGCAAGCAGGATGTTCTGTAAGGCCTCGCGCAGTTCAGCGGACTCCTCCTGCACCGGGTGTGCGAGTTGCATGGCAGCTTCGTACCTATTTGAGCAGCAAGAATCTCTTTTTGAAGGAATTCTATAGTACACGTTTGTTGTTGTGCATTGAAATGAGTAAACTGGGGCTGAGAGGCCCTTTCCTTTTCCACGTCTTTCCCGTGCGGCGTTGCACTTGTCTTCGGTAGAAACGAAGAGATGTAGATTAAAGTTGAAGGAGAAGAGAACGTGGAAGAGCGGAAATCAAGAATTTGCGTGAAGAGTAGCCAATGTCCCCACAGCAACGACCAATGCGTACGTTACACGTTGAACATCCGTAACTCAGCAGCGCCGCGCTCTTTCTCTTTCGAAATTCCACAGCTCATTTCAAGGCCACAATGAAACGCGGAGCGCCATGGGCATTGTGCCAAACAATTTTCTTCCTGTCCTCAGCAGCGTCGACACAGGCGCCGCTGTTGCACAAACCACATTAACGACAGGCCAAACCCGAGAGATCACCTGAGATGACTTTTCCTGCTTGTCTCTGCGCAACCTTTTTTGCTCGTTGCATTTCCTTTTCAATCTGTGAGGTGAAACCATTAAAAGCTACAACAAAAATACACGAACAGACACGATGAAAAACGGGATGTAATCCTAAAAGAAAGAGGTTTATATCAGGCCAGAAGTTCAAATACGCCTACCAATATACACACCCACCCACCCGCAAAAACCGACAACGCAAAACTGCAAGAAAATGCGCGCAGGTGCACACCGCATGAGAAACAAAGGGAGAAAATAGTACTTTTTCTAAAGGAAGAAAACCAAAGTATAAAACAGGAAAGGGTAGTGGTAACAAGAATAGAGCTTTTAATAAGAAAGCCGTTGAATAAGTTGCCTAGATGGATCGATAAAGGCGGAAGTGAGAAGGATGTATAGGAGCGCATCACCACATCCTGCTTTCCCCAACTTCTTTCGTGTCAAGAAGAGACATTCGAACAGTTCCAACTGCTTTCTTGTTTCCTTCGTTGCAGAATCGTCCGCAAAGTGTATTCGACACAAGGCAAACAGCAAAAAAAAAAAAGAAAGGAATTGTAACTGTGAGGAGTCCCATTGCCCTCGCAGCGCCTTCAGAAGTGCATACGACGGACTCTTGACAACAGTAGCAGCTTCACACCCTTTTACTTTTTTTTTCATTTCATCCTTTGTAATGCCATCCTTCGGCTAAGCTAACGCCACACACACACACACGCACAGAAATTGAAAGCAAGAGTAACAGCGAGGTCGTGCGCTCCAAAAAGGCCTTTCTTTCTTGTAAGCCTGGTCTAGGTCTTGTTGCTGTCCGCAGCCGTCAGCACAGGCCGCGCACCAAGAACCGCGAGAATGTCCGTCTGGTTCAGCTCTTTCTGGCTGAGCAGCAGTTCCGCGAGTTTGATGTGCTTTTCCTTGTGTGCGAGCAGCGTCTTCTCCGTATGCCGGTAGGCGGACTCCACCAGCTCCCGCGCCTCGGCCTCCACCTTGGCGTGCAGATTCTCCGACCACGTCATCCACGCCCGACCGTCGTTCCTGTCGTTCGGCTTAAAGGCGAGCTGCCCAATCGTCTTGGACATGCCGTACTTCAGCAGCTTCTCCATCGCCAGCCGCGTCGCGCGCTGCAGATCGTCCATCGCGCCAATCGAGATGTCTCGCTCAAAGATGCACTCTGCGGCACGGCCGCCCATCAGCACACACAGCTGTGAGAAGAGGAACTCGTCCGTGTGCGGCTCCATCGCCTCGTCCTGGACCTGCTGCGTGTACCCGCCAGCCCGACCGCGAGGGATGATGGAGAGCTTAATGACATCCTTCTGCAGTGGGCTCGTCCACGCCATGATGCAGTGACCGACTTCGTGGTAGGCGGTGCGGTGCAGGGCGACGTCGCTCATGCGCTGGCGGTGCTTCTTACCAATCAGCACGTCGTCGATGCTGTTTTGCAGCACATCGAGCGGGACCACCTCCTTTCCGTCCATCGCCGCGTTCAGCGCAGCCTCGTTGACAATGGTGGAGATTTGCGCGGGGGACACGCCAGGCGTGCGATCGGCCAGCATCTTCGCGTACGCTTCGTTGCTCACGCCAGGAATCAACTTGATCGTCTCGGGCTTCGCGTCCTCGACCACGAGCTCCTTCACTTCGGTGTTTGCCGCGTCGCCTCCGCTACTGTTGTTGGCCGCCGAGCCGCCGCTCTCCCCCTCCTTTCGAGTCCTAAACACCTGCACCTTCGGCTTGCAGTTCGGGTCGCCGGTAATGACGCGACTGAGGTAGAACTCAAAGAGCTCGCAGCGGGCCTTCTGGTCCGGCATTGGGATGTTCACCTTGCGGTCAAAGCGCCCCTCGCGCAGCAAGGCCTTGTCGATCGCCTCCGGGTAGTTCGTGGCGGCGATCACGACAATGGCCTCCTTGCTTGACAAGCCGTCTAGCTCGGCGAGGAGTTGGTTGATGGTGCGGTTCTCCTCGCTGCTGCCGCCGCCGCCCATGGAGCGGCCGCCCTGGTTACGTGAACCGATGGCGTCGATTTCGTCGATGAAGACCACACACGGCGCGGCCTTCTTCGCTTCTTCGAACAACTCACGCACCCGTTTCGGACCGCTGCCGCCGAAAATCTCGATGAAGTCCGCACCGGAGCAGCTAAAGAAGGGCGTGCTGGCCTCCCCAGCAACGGCGCGCGCCAGCAGCGTCTTACCCGTACCCGGCTGCCCGGTCAGCAGACAACCTTTTGGCAGGCGGGCACCGAGGCGCGTGAACTTCGCCGGTTCCTTCAGGAAGTCCACGTACTGCTTCAGATCCTCCTTTGCCTCCGGGATGCCTATGACATCCTTGAAGGTGGTGCCCTTCACCTCCGTGCGGAAGTTCTTCGCCTTCATCGGATTCATCATGTCCATCAGCCCTCCCAACGGCCCAGAGGAGCCGGCGCCTTTCTTGCCGCCGGAAGCGGCAGCAGAGGCGGCGGCGCTGCCCATGGCCTGCATGTACTTGCGGCGGAAGTACCAAATGGGCCCGACGAAGAAGGCAACGTTCACCACGACGGGGACGATCCAGCTGACCGCGTTGCCCCAAATCGGGCCCGACGGACGCACCACACCGTCGTGAAAACCCTTGTAATAATCATCATCCATGACCTGAGGTGGGTACATGAGTGCCGGCGCAGGAGGGAGGGGTGGAGGGGGAGTGTAGGTGTTGTACTGTTGGGGCTGCTGTTGATAATTGTAGGCCCCGGGATTTGGTGCACCGTACTGCGGCATGGGCTGCTGTTGCTGCTGCTGCTGCTGCTGCGAGGGAGGCAGGGTATTGTACGGATTTGGCTGTTGGTAGCCGTCTTGTGGCTGTCCTTGTTGAGGCGGCTGGTGCGCGTAGCCCTGCGGCTGCTGCTGCTGCTGCGCGCTGTACATCTGCTGAAACAGCGAGCCGCCCTGAGGGGCACCGTTCGACTGCATCGAGAAGAGAAAAGAAACGAGAGGGAAAGACGGTAAACAAAAATAAAAGGCGAATGCTCGAACTGGTAGATGTGTATACGTAGATAAAGCACGAGCTTTGGCGAATATGCACAACGGAGAGAGAGAGAGATAAAGAAGAACGAGAAAGGGAGGAAAGGGAGCTGTAATAAACCCCAAATACACCGCAAACAGAAGGTGCGCCGTTAGAAGAGAAAAAAAAAACAAAGAGCACCGCAGGTTTCTTCCTTAGAAAGGTGAGTGCTTTGTTCTCGACAATGTATGTGCGTGTGTGTATGTAAAGCACGAAGCGGTCTTGTGTGGGGGAAAAGGCAAAGAAAAAAAAACGAATGCGGCCACAATCAACTGTACATTTGTGTGTATACGCATTTCAGTTGTTGCAATGATAGTATGAAGGAACAGGAGAAAGGCGGTGAAGAGGTGGGGTGTGGGTCCCTTCCTGCGCAGCGAGCATCCAGTACATGGGTGAACGTGGAGTCACAGAAGTGCTTCTCTCACTCATTCACTTACCCTTTCTGAGAATCGGCAATTACCATGTCGAAGTAACAGCGAACACGGACGAAATCGGTTACCTCACGGCGCTTCACCGCAGCAGGGATGGCATTCAGTGGTACGACGTATGTGTTGGTTGGTTTCCCGTTCTTCACGTTCGATGTCCCGTACACAGTGGAATACGTTTGTGTCGGCCCTTTCGGCAGTATTGAGATCGGAGATGGAATAAGAAGAAGAGCGCGAGATGAATATACACGTGACAGGGTTTTCACGCAGCAGCTACATCCCCTATTGTTCTAGTGAGACAAAACAAAAGAAAAAAGAAAAAGAAGGTCTAGGCCTCTAAACGGCGTTAATGCCCTGCCGCATCGCTCATAAACTCGGTTTGAAAGAAACCATTTAAGTAAAGGAAATGCAGATAGTGGTAATCAACGAAGAAGCCGTCACCGGATTTTGGTGGGCATATATATGCCCCTACGTAAAAGATGCTCCAACCGCTCCTGCAGTGCAAAAGTGGTTGCGTTGCGCTTTGGGGAGCCAACGAATGCCGCTGCATCCCGTTTACGAGACACAAACCTCCAGCTGATCGCTCACTGGCGCTTCGGACGGTCAACGAATGCCACGGTGGAATCCAGAACTTCCACATTCGCTTTCGCCGCGTCGACTTCGTACTCTTCATCCGCGGCCGGTGGTGCTCCTTTCGGGCGAAGCGGCAGACGAGAAGCGGCGGGCATGTACCCGCTGTTGCGCGCGCTCGGGCTGCGGCGTCCGTCATCGCACAACCGCATCGGCGTCGCCGCCGAGCTGCCACCGCCGTGCCGCAACGCCGTCTCCTCCATCCGCATAAACGACTCACGAAATTGCTGCTCCCGCTTCACCTCCGAGACGGAGGCGATGGTGCTGGCGGGGGTGCGGTACACACTCTCCGAGTCCGCGGCCATCAGCATCGCACTGGCGGAAGTGGTGTGGTCCATGTAACCCAGCAAGCGCCACTTCACGGGTGTCTCCTTGTAGTACGCCGTCACCAACGGCACGCGCTCGTTTGTCTCCCGCATCATTAAAGCACGGCGCTGTGTGCGCTCTTGCACGAGGAGAATCTGCAGGCGATAGTGGAGCACAATTGGCTGCAGTTGCGAACGAATAGAAGCCTCCGTCTGACCACGCCACCGGATGGTGCGTACCTCTACCGACTCCGGATTGTCACCGCCCTGGCGCAGGCTATTCACGACGTCGAGAACAGAAGTGTTTTCTATCGCATCCTCGGCTTCCTCGCCGTGAGGTCCTTCCAGTAAGGGCACCATGTGTGCAATGCGGTCGGCTTCGACGATGGATTCATCGCTCGCGTCTTCTTGATAAAGACCAAAGACGGTCATTAAGGCAGGCGAGGCACTGAAGCTCATGGTGGGACGAGAAGCAAGAAGGACTTGTAAACGGAGCAGCGAGAAATATGTGTATACACTTCAAACGCACTTGCGAGACAAAACTAAAGTTCTCTGCGCCACCGCCCAAGAATTCGTGGTAAAAAGGGAAGAAGAAAAAGAATAACAGAAGGGAAAAGAGAGGAGGGATAAAGAATCACACAGGTCGATGGAAGAAGAGCACTCATTTCGAAACGGTGATGCGTGCGAAAAGCCGTGGTAAAGGTCTTCAATGGTTACGATGGACGAAGAAGCCTATGATCACAGTACGATTGGACACGGAGAGGCTATTCTCGCCTACTCACGCTCACAGCTGTATATATAACATCAGCACTCTCTCATTGAAGTCCATTTGATGCATCTATGAGGTAGAGGAAAGCAAAACCAAAGATTCACAAGAAACAGAAAAGGTAGATTTCTATCAGTACGGTGGTGAGGTGCGCTCCCACGTCTCCATTAGCTCCTCGACCTGCCGCATCACGGCGTGCACGTTGGCGTCGTCTTGAATCAGAAAGCACGGCGTACCATCTGGAAGAATGGCAGGTGATCTTGCAGCCATGGAAGCAGCGCTACAGCTTTCAACAACGTCAATGAAGCACGGCACAAGAGCGTTGCGCCTGCAGTGGTCCGAATGGGACGGGAGGTCAAGCAGACGCTTGCACGTCGCCACAACGCGCGGGTGTGCGAGGGAGGCCTCGAACCGTGCGGCGTCTCCACGACATTCCATCAACACCGTGCGCAGTACCTCTCCGTCAGCGACGAGTAACGTGAAGACAGCGTTCTCGGCCTGGAACGTGTTCCCGCGGTGTCCAGCTGTCGCACTCCGTCGGTAGTACACCGGACTCTGTCTGGCATCGTACATCAACAACACCCCATCGCAGTCATCTGAAAATTGGACCACATCGCACAACTCGCGTGCCGCGATCTCGCAGCGGAGGCATTGCGGAGCAGAGGTGGAAAGTGTCGCCGTCGGGTCTTGCGTGAGAATCGCTTCGTGCTTGAGCTTCTCCTTGTCAGAAAGCGGGCTTAGGTCGTGATCACCGTCGCCGGTCGCGCACTGTGATGCGTGAGATTGGCGAATTTGCTGTGAAAGCGATGCAACGATGCGCTGGCGCTCTTCCGTTAGCATTTCAGTGAAGCTCACCGCGGCAGTCGCAGCCGTTGCGTTCCCGAGGAGCGCCGTGTTGGCACCCACAGCTGTAGTGCCTCTGGTGTTCGATGCAGGTACACACGCGCCCAGCTTCTTCCGCAGCAGCGTTTTCTTCGGCGACGTCGGCGTGAATTGCGTGGGCTGCAAAGCCCGAACAGGCGAGGACAGAAAGCAAGGTACACCGGCCAGAGGCGTTGCATAAGCTCGTTGAGAAACGCCTTCCGTTGCGAGCGATGGCGGCGCCTCCTTTGCGCACTTCTTCTTCTCCAGCGCAGGAAGAAGCGAGATAAGAAAACGTCTCTGAAAAAACGGTAGCGGTGTGGTGTCGGAAAACTGGTCGCTACTGCTGCCGCTGCCGCCGTCCCCGTCCGCCGAGTGCAACAGCGTGCAACGCACCGAGGTGTGTGCCTCCTCCCAGTCCTCTGGAATAGCCACGCTGATCTCCACGAGAGGGTCGCGCCCGGCGGAGGCGGTGCAAGTCAACGACCTCCACAGTTCCGCCGTGGCACTGTTTTCGTAACGGCCTTCGGACTCGAGAAGGCGACGCCAGGTAGAGAGTGTCTGGCAGAATCGGCCGCCATCAGAAATACTTGTCCTCCGCGCCCTCTCATCCTCGCCGGTACTCCCTGCGTCCAAGGTATCATCTTCCCTGTTGTCATTCGTGTTGAAGAGGTAGCGCACAACAGGTGCTTGCACGGCCAGGGCAATCCGCTGATGCTCCGTCAAGTCCGCCCACGACGTGCCACCGTCGCCGCGACACCACCGTTGCGCCTCACCGCTGGAAACGAATTCCCTCGATCGACCACGGGGCTCACGGTGGTGCGACAGAGCCTCGTAGGGAGACAGGTGTTTGGTGAAAAAGGAAAACCGTCGTGCATCGCGCAGGGCAGCTCCGGCCGTGATGTCGAAGGGAAACACGAGCGGCACGACCTCAATTCTGCTGAAGTCGAAAGGGCGAAAAGCAAAGGAACGGTTGAGCCAGTCTGGAGGGCCGTCCTTCACCCACTCCGACACCTGTCGCAGGTTCGGCTCGGCCCACCGCCAGAACTCACGCGACCGGTGCACGCGCCACGCCTCCACCTGGCACACCGGGTGATCTAAATAAACAAAGAAGTCGCACTCCTCGCAGTCTGCGATGGCCAGCTGGCCTTGTATTTGACACATGTAGTGCAGCGGAATGCCAAACGGTGCATAGCTGGGTTTTGTGTTGTCGTACAAGGCGCGGAAAGGGGACTTAATTTCGAGTAGGCGCACTTTCCTGTTCAGAGCGGGGGAGCTGAGGGGAGAAGCGGAGGATGACGATGATGTTGCGGAGTCCATCGTCGCGGAAAGCACAGGCGGTGACTCGACCTTCGGCGACGACATCTGCATCGCTGCCAACGGGGAAGTTAAACCGCCGGCAGCAGTTCGACTCGGCAGCTCAGACGAAGACCCTCCATCACGAGACGATGAAGGTGACGATGAAGGCAACGCTGCCATCGAGAAAGGAGATCGGGCGCGTCTCTTACTCTTGAATGGGACGCGAACAGAACACACGCTGCTCCGCTGCCGCTCTTGCTGCTGCCCGTCCAGGCAAGACACATCCGTGCTGCTCAACAGTGTACTCGACCGTGCGCCTCTACTCGTCGTGGCAGTCGCCGTTCTCGTTCCCCGTTGCTCCATCGATTTGTCCTCCGCCGCATAAAAGATCTGGCCATCTGGCGAGCAGCCGAGAATGCGATCCGCCGTGACAAAGAAGCCGCCATTGTGCACCTCGCACCCGGTAAGCAGCTCATACAGCGCACGTGACTTCGGCTCAGTGACGATGCCGTGCGCTGTACACGTATTCCCTTTAAACTCGTTTTCAGTTCCCACCACGTGCCGCAGATAATGCACGTAGTCCGAGACGCGCCCGCAAAAGCCCAGCACCATGCCAAACTGCGACGCAGACAGGCCGTAGGGGTGTTGCTCTTTCCATTTCAGTTTCTCCGGGTGCTGTGCCATGTCCACAATTAAAATACAAGAAAAAAAAACAGTGTGCAGCAACACCAGCAGCAGAAACAACAAAAGATTTGATCTGAAACGGACACCACGGCGTACACACAAAAAGGAAAATGTGAGGAGATGAGAGATTTAAGAAGAGCAGATCCATGTGAAGGAAAATGAAAAGGACCAGCGTGCTTTCCCAGGCGCATTTCAATAATCGTGAGTGAGCAATCTGCATCGGAACATGCAATGATCGGTGTTGGCAAAGGAAACAGCATCGAATAGTCGATGTGCATTTGATCTGTGCCGATGGAATGGCGCAGCAATTGAAAGGCCCTTTGTAGCCTCATGCTACACAGTGGAAGCTGTGATGCGTTGACAAGAAAGTCCTGTGCATGTGTGCTTCCTTTTCTGTTTAACCGAAGTTTCGTTGATATGCGGTTGTCCGTCACGTTCGTCGAGGTGCCGTCAATGAGAGCTGCAGCAGCAGAATAAACTGTACCCTTCAACGGATGTATACGAAGTAGGAAAACACAGCGCTGTGATATGTATTTTAGCTGAGGGGGAACAGCTACGAAAGAACACTATCAGAAAAGCGCTCGCAGCTGGCGTGCTGCGCTCGAGGTGCGCAATTCAAGAATTTACTGCGTGCCGCGCAGCCGAACGACGCGGGAGACGTTGTGGACAATGCTGTCGCATTGTCTACGGTTTCCGTCGCGTTCGCTGGAGATTTCGTCGCCGTCGTGACGTTTGGCGTTGGTCTTGACTCTGCAGCGGCTCGTATGTGTGCCAATTCTACCCGAAAGAGTTCGCGGAGGGCGCCGTCCCACCGCATGGCGCCTAGCGCCACAATCGAGACGTGATACTTCGCCTCCACCTCTGGCACGCGTAGCGCCCGCGCTAGAACTCGCAGCGGGTAGCCCTCGTCATCCCCGTACCAGTGATCGAAGTCTGCCAACTCCTGCGCGTAGAAATAGACACGGTGGCGCGGCGACGCATCAGTTACCTTTGCATCATCGTCCCACAACCACGGCAATGCGATGAATGACGCTACGTTGGCGCGAGTGAAAATTGCGCGGAGCGTCGCATCGAACTCTGCGGCCGTCCTTGCAGCACGCAGTGCAATGTAGGGGGAGAGCAGCACTTGGTAGTTCACCGTCAGCTGCTGGGTGGTGGGATCGGTGTAGTAGCTTCCATTGAACACGCCTGCCGGCACACACAAGAAAAGCCGAGGGGAGAAGAACTGGGACGTTGGCTGAGGCGTCACCGCTCCGTCGGTTGTGACGTCTCCACCTGCGGTGTTTGGCGAAGGAGTGGAGGAAACAACTGGTTCTGCCGAAACAGGAAGGTGATGCATCCCCGGCAGTTGTGAGGCCTCCGTCACGCCTTCTGCGGCGGGATTCGTCAGCACACGCTCGACCTTCGCCGCCACCTGCTCCGAGTACGCGCGTTGCTGCGGTGAAGACGTATAAGACTCTTTTGCAGCTGCAACTCTCGCAGGATTCTCTGCGTTATGTGCGTCGCGGTAGTGTTGATAGGAGCGACGCCGTTCTGCACTACTGTTTGCCACCACGCTAAAAACCAACGCCTGCGGCAGGAAGCGAGCGAGGGAGGCGGTGATGTAACCCTGCTCTGTTTCCACGACCTGAATTACCACTTGCAGCTTATCGAACCGCTTTTCATCAGCCGCTATTGCTGTCGTTTCGGTGTTGTTGGGCGGGCCAGCCGTCGCTTCCGGTGTCACGGTCATCGTGACGTTGCGCAGATCCGCAGTGAAGTGCTCCAAGTCAGGCTTGAGGCTGCGGTACAGCAGGTGCCACAGGAAGAACAGTGCCGGTCGCTCATCGGCCCCCCACGGCGTGAGGTACGGCACGGAGAGGCGCGCCCGGAGCTCTGCCAGCTGCGCGCGGTCCTCGGGCGACAGCGTGGAGAAGGTGAAGACTTCCACGTCGGCGAGCTGGACTGCAGGATGGACGCCGCCGCTGTGCTTCGCTTCCGGGAGAGGCAGCGGCCCCACGTAACATCCGACCAACGCACAGAAGACTCCGAAGAGAAACAGAACAAAGAGTTTGCTGTACAGCTCTTGTTTTGGTGGTCGGCGGGTGCGAAACTGCAGGGGGGTCTCCATCGCGCTGCCCACAACTATTATCGTCGCTACTCTTTATGTAATGCGCCACGCTGATATCACAAACTCGTAAGGCACCGTTAATTCGATGCATAAAAAAAAAGAGAGGGATATCAACGATACCGATGGTGCGTATGGACAAAGATCAGAAACGTTGACTTCTTCGGTGACGCTTGTAGAAGGCACGGTAACCCGTACTGAAACCGAAAACAGACGTGAAAGCCAAGAAAAGAGGGGGGGGGGAGGGCAGAGTAATCGCGTTCAAAAGAAAGGTATTGAATAAGCTACCAAGCATGGCGAGTCGGTTCCGGGGGTGGTTGTACAGGTTCGGTCTCCGTAGCAGCTCAAGTCATATATTCATATTCATTCAACGCAGCGCGACTCGCCGAGGTTTCTTCCAGTTCATGAAGAGTCGTAGCAGAGCGAGACGTGCATCAACGAAAATACAAAAAAGAGAAAGAGACAGAGAAACAAGAGAGCGTTTTAGCAGGGCGGCAGAGCCAGTCGCTGAGGAAGACATGGGTCGAATTTGAAACGTTGGAATGGAGAGAGAGAAATCAGCGGACGCAACAGCAGCAACAACAGGGAAACGTTCTCCACCTGTAATCGTTCAAACGGTGCAGCTTTACAGCAGCATCGGCAAGAAGAACCACTCGATTAAATGCGCTTTCGTCAAGAGGGTAGAATATGATATCGGAAAAATCTGCTCGTACTGACAGCACGCTGCACAGCTCACAGTGCTTCTTTTTGGATGCGGAGGACGGTCGCTACAACACGGAGGACAAGGCTCATTGAAAGTACGGAGAGCAACAACAACAACAACAACAAAATGGTGTGGGAGAAAAGCAGTCGGATACACTATGCAGGGCCAGCCGCGCAATAGTCGGTCACACCATCAAGGGAGTAGCCGTTTGCGGTAAGAAAGGGAAGCACTGAGGCTGCCACCATCGGACACACGTTAGCCATAACCTGCTGCTTCACTGGTGGCGCACGCTGCGCCAGCTCCACTAGAGACCCCCAGTAGACGGCGTTAAACTCTTGGCGAACACCACGGCTGCGACTTTTCACCTGGACAAATTGAATCCCATGACTCGGAAGAAAGAACAGCAGGGGATACATCTCCTGCCCGAAAATGCCCTGCTTCCGCCACTTCTTGGACGCGTAGCGGAGAGCAACCTTGTCCTCGCTGATCAGTTCCCCCTGCTCATTTGTTAGCACGGCGTCGCCCAGCACCGACGGCATGGAGTTCGGGCTGCTGGAACTTAGTGCCGAAGCGGGGGGCATGACTTCTGTGATAAAGGTGGCTTGCTGAGTGATGTCGAGCCCGAGTTCCTCCCAGGCTTCGCGCACTGCGGTCTCTAACGGGGTTTCACCGGCAATACTACCGCCTTGGACGGTTTGACGGTAATTGCGGTTTGGGCCACCGACAGGGCAGCATATCAGGAAATGCCCTCTTTCGTTGACAAAGAATAGCTGGACACTACGGCGGTAGGCGCGCCCGTCTGCACCGCGAATCACGACGTTCTTCTCCTCTACCTCTTGCGCTCTACTGCGTTTCCGCTCCATGGCATCTAGTGAATCGCCACCGCGGCTCGAATACGTGAATTCGCTTCGAAACAGAATGCAGGTGCTTTGATTGTGCTCTCGGTGGAATGTGCGGCGATGCGCGTAGTGAGGAATCAGAAACCGGCTGATGTCTCGCACATAAGACAGCCTACCGCTATGAGTAAAGAAACCACGGCGTTTTCCTTGCTTGCTTCGTTCACAACCCAAAAGGTGAATAAGGTGTAAGGGAATAAGAAGATTACAGAAAACGTATGAAACTTAACGCCTGTGTGTCCACCCGCCCCACACTCTTTCACACCTCCCGCCATTTAACTCCGCGAACTCTACAAGCTGCGAAGCTGCTCAATATTCTGCGGCTTTGTATCCATCGCGAATACCGTGTGCAGTCACTACATAACCCCGGGTTAAAGATTGCATTTCGCGAGCTTTCCCGTCATTTTGCTTTTGTTTTTGTTGCTGGAGAGAGGAGAGATGATCCGTCTAAAAACGAAAAAAAGAGAGAATATTTCAAGAAATGCGTCAGTAGCACATTGCGAGACCTTCTGATTCGTTTCCCTTTCTCCACTTCCGGTGTCGGAGTTGGCGTTTAGAAGAAGAAGATAGGCGAAAGGGCACAAAACAAAAAGGCACTGCGTGCATCAACACACATCACATACACAAAAAGGATCTGATCTGCGCGTTTTACCGCTGTATAACAAAAGGAACAATAAGGGAAAGGAGTAGTGAGAAGTAGCAGAGAAAGGGAGAAAAGGGAAAATAAAAAAACAGCGCGAGGTTAACGGATGCCGTACATCACAAAAGTAGACCGGGGCTTGTGCAGCGAGGCAGCAGGGCTACTTAGTGTCGCTGAACGGATGACCCTGATGATCACGCCAGCGCTGCGGTGAGGCGGCGCTTGGCGGAGCTCCGTTGCGCACCGCCCCGTTCGTGTTCTGCATCCAAATGCGCGCATTGAAGATGCGGTACAGCTCCTTGTTGAGCTGGCGGAAGTCTATCATCTCTGTCGAGTCAAAGAAGAAGCTGATCTTCGTGCCGTCGTACTGGTACTCGCAGTCCAGCACCTCCATCGGCAGGAGAAGGCGGTCCGCCACATCGCGGCAAGTGCTGAGGGCCAGCCGCTCCATGCTGACGTGCTCGTTGTGCAAGCGATGCACCTCGTCATCGGTGGCCAGGCGGATTACCTCCATGATGGTGCCGTGGTTTCCGGGGGGCCAAATAACGGCGTCCAGCGACTGAACGGTGTCGTTGTCGTAAGCGTGCTTGTGCGGGTTCCACAGCGCGCACTGTATCACCAAGCCGCAGTCGTAGCCGCGGTCACCTGGCACAAGGGCGTAGCTTGCCGGTTTCACCGGAACCCGATTGAAGAAGCGACGCACGCGCCCACGCTTGAACTCGACGTGGACAACGTAGCAGAACTGCGCCGCGGGCCACCGCATTCGGGTCGGCTGCTTCGTGACAAACCGCTGCGTAAACGGTGGTGTTTCCTGCCGTGCAAGCTCTGTAGCGTTCGGTGTGTCGGCCAACGAAAAGCCAGAAAGTATTGGAATGATCTGCGCAGGAAGAGAGGTGCTGCCACACGCCACCTCCAGAGGGATGTTCGCGTCAAAAGCGCGCAGGGCATGCGTGACGGATCTCTGAACGTCGTAGGGCGAGCTGGCGGAACTGATGCCGCAGGACGCAGAGGTGGAGAGGTAGGCATTGCTCTGGCGACTCAGCCTGGCATTCACCTCATTCTTGCATGAATCGAGGATCCGACTTGTGTCTTCCAAAACGATCTGAATCTGGCAATAGGTGTCGGCCACGTCACACCCCACTGGCACAACCGCGTTGCGGGCGTGCGGCTGCAACTTGTGGCGCGAAACGGAAGCGGAGGGCACCGGCGTGTCGCTCCACGAGTTGCTTGCCCAGGAATGCGAGCTCGTCAGCAGCTGTGCGAGGTGCCGACGAGCGGCTTTGAAGTCGTCCAACGCCTCGGCAGCGGTCACTGCCATCGGACATGCGGAAAGCGCAGACGCCGCTCTCCTTTGTTCCGGCTCTCGCTCATCTGTCTTCGCTTTCGCGACAGGGGTGGCGCAGCTCTCCATGGCGATTCCGCAGCAGAGGTTGTTCAACGGTCTGCCTGAAAGGGAGCCAAAGCGTGGTGAGAGCACTTGAAGAGGCACACCAAGTGGTGGTGGCACACAAACACGAAGCTGCTCTGAGAAGCGCAGACACTGTCGTAATGCAACGAGAATAGAATCTCCGAATCTACACAGAGGTGGGTCTGCATTCATTTCATGTTATTTCACCCAACCACAAGAAAGATGGAGAGAGGAAAACAAAAACATGAGAATACAAAAGTCAAACCGAGACATGAATAAGCGCCAATGGAAGTTGTCCAGAAAAAAAAAACACCCTCCCATAGATCGCCCAACTTCGTACGATACCGACACAAAAACCGCTGCAGAGGTTGAAGCGGTCGGAGAGGTCCGTAAAGAGAGACAAGGCAAAAGCTGTGAATGACGGGCGTTGGTGCCAAAGGGGGCCGCGAATATTTCTTTTTAGAAGTGCACATTGCAACAGTGTGCACCTACTACGGATAGCGTCGGAAGGAGGCAGAAAGAAAAAAAGGGTTCTACGCGACGTAAGCTGCAGAGCAGAACGCGTCCATCAGGCATTGCTATGAAACATCGAATCATCCAAATAAAACGGCTGCAGGCGATCCTCTGCGTCCTCCGGTGTGTAGCCGATCCAAAACAATATAATCGATTCTAGACGACGCCACAACGGAGACGCTTGGGAGCTTTCCTTGTCGCTGAGGTCCGGAGCCGCAGCGGCAGTTGGGTGGAGCGGGGCCACCGGGAAGACCCAGGTACGTGGAGTGATAGAGACAATCTCCACAAACGGGCGAGCGTCGTCGTTGTTCGCCGCAGCGGCGGCCCCGCTCTCGCTGGTGTTTGCGTTTTCGCGAATGTCACGCCTGAGAAGCGGTGTCGGTTTTGCAGAGGCAGACAGGGCGTCCAACGAGGCAAGACTGGCATCCGACAGCCACACCCCGGTCAGCGACTGCGCCCGCTCCGCCACCGCACACAGGGCGTGTACGGACACCTGAAACGGTTCGCAGATACCTTCGAAGTGCGCCTGCAGCACAGGCCCGAGTCGAGTCCGCCAAAAGTGCTCCGACACGGCACCGGTGGGCTGCAGCAGCGCAGACAGCACCGCTTCGCACACACTCCTCGCCTCCGTTGCCGTGGTGGCGCGGCACAGATCTTGCTGGAGGACGTACTTGGCAGCACGCGCGACCAACTCAACGTGAATGAAGTGCTCGACAGCAGGGCGGGCAGACAAGGGGAGACGATGCAGCACGTAGGGCAAGTAACGCAGATTCAGTCCGTGAGCATGCGTTATGGCGGTGATGGACGGCTCCATGAGGACGCAGCCGGCTCTACGGCAGCCGGCACCGCATCGCACGGCATCTGCCCAGATACGCGATAGCCGTTCATCACTGCTCGGCTCCTCACCCGCCTCTGCATCCCCGTTGCCCATCACTCCGCGGGTGTAGCACTGAATGCACACGCGGCAGCACCGTGACGGGTTGGTGCAGACGACAAGGCGGATTTCGTTTGCATCGATCGTGCTTTGACAGCCGTTGCAGACCGCTATCGGCATCGGCACAGCGCTCAGCGGGAGATGAAACCCGATTATCCCAGCCACGCGGGTGATGCCGTCCGCTTTGATCCACTGCCCTACTGCGGAAGAGGTGGACTCCACAGCTGCCTGTCGCAACTCAGTCTCCGTCGTTGGTCGCGGCTGGTGTTGTTGCGCCTCGTCTGCCACGAAGCAGCACTCGTTGGCCCGCCACTCCGTCGGCCAGTTCAAGAATACTTCGGGGCGCACGCGGGACCGCACAATGTGCGGAAAAAGTCGTACGTCCTCTTCGCTCTCCGTCTGTGCTGCGCTGGTAGGGCCCGTCTCGCTTGCCGAGGACGGAGCCGATCCGTGAACGCCCCTCCGGCGTTCTTGCACAAGCGGCAACACAGGCGGCAGCAGACGCGCCGTGTGCGACAGGTACAAACGTCGGTCCCGTCCAGCGTACACGCGCCACTCCCACGGCACCTCGCCGCCGTGCAAGTGCAACGCGTTGCCCAGGCGACGCAGCAGATCCAGCACCAGAGGGGGCGGCGATGAAGGCGCAGCGAAGGGTACATCGTTGCCGCTGCTTGCTGTGGACTCTGAGCACGGACCGCTCGTTTTCCCAGTGGCGGCGGAAAGGCAGGGACTGGCGTAAAGGAGGTTTCTCCTCCCGTACGGTGGGATGGTGCTGCAGAGAAACGAATGACCGCCAAACGTGCACCGTGCCTGCAGGGGTGTGTAGAGGAAGTGGGAGGGCGCCTCGAGGGCGATGATTTCGTTGTTGCGGTACATCGCGTTGCCGAGCTTCGCCGCGAGCCCGTCGCCACCTAAGTCACCATCGGCGGTGTCCACGCAGCGTTTAATCACAAGTCCGTTAATAAAGAACACCTCATTCGCATGCTGTGGCATAGCGCAAAGGCGGCGCTGGGCGAGAGGCAGAACCGCCTCAGCACACACACGCATCACGGACTCCACCACCTCTTGTCTGAATTCTTCCAAAACCTGTGTGAGTGTGTCTTTCGCGGTGGTGGGAGTGCCTTCCGCGTCGTTGGAAGATGAGGACAGCTGCGGCATCATGCGGTATTCCTCCAACGCCCGTTGGTACTCCTCGTTCCAATCACGGTGTTCGCTCTTCGCAGGCACAGAGTCCCAGTAATACTGAAAAAGTATGGTGTCCTGGAAGAGAAAGTGCTTCGCCTCCAATTCCGCGATAGCAGCGGCATTCACTTGTGGAAAGGCCATTGTCGCGTTTACATTGGCACCAGAAATATTCGCGCCCACTGCAGAGGGAGCAGCAACGGCATCAATGTCGCATGAAGCTGCCCGGGAGGGAGAGGGGGTGGCACGTGTGTCATACACGCGCTGCCACGGCGAGGTCACTGAACTACCTGCCGTGCGACCTGACAACTCGCGGTCTTCACAAAATTGAAGCCAGCCGAGAGACCCGTTGTGGCAACGCGTGCTGATCCACCACCCACCAAAGACGTCGCGGTAGCGCGACGCCTCAAGAACGACGGTCCCACTGGTCACGCACCCCACAGATTCGCCGAGGGGTCCGCTGTAGAGCGGCGCATCCTCCGTTGCACCCCAGAACACAGGGGATCTACTACGTGGAGCGGCAGGCGAAGTGCCTCTTGGTGCTCTGCCAGGGGCGGAGGTCGGCGGTGCACGCGCTGCTGCAGGTGCTGCGCTGCCCGACTGATTTGGACGGTGGAGGCGAGAAGCACTTCCATTTCTCGGTGGAGGGTGCGGCTGCGCCTCTGACGGTGATGTCCGTGTGCCGTTGATAGGGGCCTTTAAGGAGTTGCGTTGACTTCTCATTCTTGCACAGAGCACTTCACAATTGCTGCATTGAACAACCACAAGGAATAATAATAAAAAAGAGACAGAAGTGAAAATCCAAAGAAGAAAACCCAAAAGTCCATGAAAACGAAAGGCGAGTTATTAGCTGCATTGAATCGCTGCTGCCCAACGGACGACCAAGGACGCAGCTTGGATGCGGTTGTCACACAGCACCTGTCCTCTTCCTTTGGACGGCAAACCGCTGTGAAGATTCAAAGGGCTAAAACGCAAGCACGCTCTTCCCTGCCACATGAAACGCTGCGGAAATGGGGGGAAAGTCTGAGTTCCATTTGTGCCGCATTTGGAGAACGTTGATGGCAACGTCAACAACACAAGGAAAAGAAGAGATAAAGAAACAAAAAAACACGTCAGTGATTCGAAGCCATTCGTAAGTGGAGACAAGCAAAAGGCTCCTGGGCCGCCCCATGCCCCCACAGGGCACCAGTCGCAGTGCAGCACGCGACAAAGGTGCACATGCGACTCTCATTCCCTCGTTTGGACGTGGGTGGCACCTTGCTTAAAGCGTTCCTTCAGCATCCGAAGCTGCTCCTCCAAATGTCGCTGCATCTCCATCATCTCCGTCAGCGTCCCGGTGCCCTCCGCAGGCAGTCGACGCAGCGCGGTAGGGGGAGGGCAACCCCCTATACCCTCGTCTTCGTCCACAGCGGGTGATAACAGTGAAGCGCGGCGTCGATTAAAGGAAAAGTGCAGCGCAGACTCCGGCGAGGTCGACGGTGGGCGTGGACGCGCATCCGCTGCAGCCGTCGCTCTCGAGTCCACCAAAAAAGACGGCGGGAGGCTCCTTTCCGGTGTCGCGGCTTCGTTGGCCAGCACCGCAGGAGAAAGGAGGCGACGTTGCTGCGACGACTCACGCGGGGCCAGGCGAGAATGACCGGGCTTTTTGAGCTCGGTGTTCTGCACCCCCTCGCACAGCTGCAGTGAAGCGGCGGGGATGGGCTGGGTAAAGTACGCCCGCTTTGGCGTAGGAGCCGTGCTGTTCGAAGAGCGCCGTGACGCCGTGGAAAGATTCTGCACTCCCATCGACTGCGCACGCGGCACCTCGAGCGGCGCAGACGTCATTCGACTCGACGGCTCCACTGCTGCCATTGAAGCGAACCCGCTATCGTTTGCGGTCCGAACCGCTGCAACGAGCGCACCTGACGGCACAGAGCCGTACGGCTGCGCCGCACAAATGGCGGTGGTGACTGCTGGTTCGAACGGAGCAGAGGCCAGCACAGAAACATCGGCATCCGTGAGGTCTACTGTCGCATCCTTCGTCGGGGGAGCAGCCGTGCGCTCCACGCTCTGTTTTTGTCGTTGTCGCTGCAGTGTGGACACGATTGGAGCAACAGCAGCAGCATTGACCTCTGCGGCGGCCGGCGCAGGCGATAACGTAGAGGGCAGAATCGTGCTAGTCGGCTGTAATACATCTTCTAGGTTAGCACGCTTCCGCCGATGATGACGCGGCGAGTGCTCGGCAACACCGCCGCGTGGCGAAGGCGATGCAGCAGCGGCGGCGTGGTCGTGATGTGCATGATGGGGGAGGTGCTGGGAATGGTGACTCGATGCGCTGTGAGTGGCGACGCCGTTCTTGACGTGCATATTTTCCCTTTTCTGAGTCAAGGGCCCAGATGTGGGGGATGACAGCGGAGTAGCGGCTGCAGGAACGGAAGGGTCGTCTTGCGTACACGGAGCCTCTAATAGATCAGTTGAGAACGTGTCCTGGCGATGGTGTGGCTTCCGCTGCGATGCACCCGAAATGACCGCGGCACGGTCTGCGGCTGCACCAGCATCCACAGTCGTAGCACCACTACAAGCATCACGCCGTAGAGGAGAGGAAGCAACGTTTTCTTTTGCTCGATTTATGCAGACCTTTGCATTGGCAGCAACTGGGGCCATCGCTGCCGCCGCAGCAACATTTGCGTGCACCGATCCGTTCTGTGCTGAGGCCTGCGGACAGCCATCTGAGATGGACTTCTCCGACGTATTAGGCGTCGTGGTAGATCGAAGCCAGTCCAGAATGGCTGTTTCTCTAGTGCCCGTGAGATCCCCTGCGTACAGGGTCTGTTGTGACGCTACCGTCCCGTCCCCGTAAAGGGCGATGTTTTGAATCGTCGGGGCAGTGGCCGCCTCCTTTGTACGTTCTCTAGGGGATGTGAACGACGCAACAGCGGCGTCTCGCCGTTGTGGTTGGCGTACTTCCTGTTGTGGAGGACACACAAAAAAGTTCTGTTGCGAGGTGGTCAATTGCTGTCGTGGCGAGCGCGCTGTTTGATGTGTCTTCTCCTCTGTGATCGCCGATGACGTAGAAGCCAGACGGGCAGGCCTTTCACTCCCGCTAACCTCCTTGCATTCACTCAGCGGGCGATAAAACTTGCGTTGCACGTATTTGAGCTGAATCCACTTCATCACGGTGGCGGAGGACTCTCTCTCGCCGGCCTTCACGTAACTCGACGGTATGAGTGCCTCATACATCTTCTTCGCCGTCAGATTGCCCATCTGTGCCATAAAGGCGATCTGCTCTGGCTCCCACAGGTCCATGGTGCAGCTCTTCACGCGGCTGATGTGCACGCCTAGCTGACGGTGCAGACCGCTACAGCGGATGCAGATAAAAATACCCAAAGTTGTGCTCGCCCACGTCGGGTTGCGTGCCGTGCAGTCTATGCACTCGTCGTTGCCTGGCTGCTTCAGCAACAGCAGGAGCTGCTTGCGGCGCTGCTCTTGCACCTCCTTCGTCTGCCGTTGTACGGAGGCCATAAAGGAAGCTATATTATTTGTGCGTGCGTGCGTGAATTAAGCAAACAACAGCGGCAAAAGCCGAAGCGATGGCTGCTGCCCGACGAGTGAAACGCGCTGTTGCGTATAAAGGAAAATCAATTTCCACAGAATGAATTAATAAAGTGAAAACGAATGGAAAGCCAAAATAAAATAAAAAAGGGCACCCTTGTGAAGTGACTTGCTGCTCTTCTGCACCGCATAGATATAAATATATATGCGGATGTTTGCGGCACACACACGCGAAAACAATAAAAAAAAAGGCAGCGCTATCTTGCTCTGTGCTTTGTAACTCGTGTTGAAGCACTACGCCGCCTTCCACTACGCGTAACTTTGCTGGGCCCACCGAAGCGTATGCCGCCAGCGCACCTCCCGAAGGCTCCTAATAGAGTACTTGATTTATTAAGTAGAAGGAAGGAAGAGGAAGATCGACGACACAAACGCAAGCACACACACACAGCAACGAATGAAGATGATGGGAAGAGCTTTCCAGTGGGTTCAGGAACACCGCGGAATTCTACCTTTACCGGGAAGATGCACCATTGACATACGGCATCGCAAAGCTTTCAGCTGAAAAGCAATGGCAACCTCCAAACACACGAACCACGAAATTGAAGCAGAGCTTCTGAGAGAGGTGAGTGCAACAGCATCTCACACCGATGCGAGACTCGCAGATGTGATTCGCGCTTAGCCCTGTCCACATGCTTCTTCGACAGAAAAACGACGAAGGAGAGAAAAAACACTTTTGTAGTTTTTCCCTTTTCAAGTCAAGCGTGAGGCTGGTATAGAGGAGGGGGAAAACACTGATGTATACTACTGTCTTTCTTTGACGAACGGATTAAATAACGAGCGTAAGTTTTCAAAAACAAAAAACCTTGTTTGCCTTTCAGAAGACACTCAGTGACGATACAAATCCTTTGCCTCTCGCCAAAAGGTCGCTCTTCCTGTGAGGTGCGTAACGGAATTGTTTCTGCGCTTTCGGGAAAATAAAAAGAACTCTCTGTTTGTTTCTAAATGAAAAGAGTCGGACAGGACGTGGCGCGACACGCGTTGCGAAAAGGAGTGAGCGCAACGTGTTGGGTGCAAACGGAGAACAGTTGCTAAAATATCAAAAACAAAGAAAAAAAACCGTACGCTGAAATAGCCGCACCTTGTGCAAAAACCCCTACTATATTTTTTTTCTTTTCTCTTTTTCCCCTCTTCTACAGCGCGCTCTTGCAGTGGCTGAGATCGTTGGTCGACGCCACGAACACCAACGAGTTCTTTCCTTCCGCCTGGCACGTCATCTTGCCGTAGGGCACCGCGAAGCAGTCGCCTGCTTTCACCTCCACACCGTTCACCTTCGCCGTGCCCTCCACGCAGAAGCCGAGGCCGATGGTGGGCAGCGTGACGGTAGTCGTGCCGTGGCCGGAGCCGTGGTTGTACTGCAGCCGATACAGGGAGAAGTCCGGGAACTGCTTCGGTGGCTGATAGAGCTGCACCTGCCACTTCGCCTCATCTTCCTTTGTGCTCTTTTCATGGCGGGCCGAGTCGAGGCCGGTTGTGTCGTACTTCAGCATGTTGATGAGGGTGTGCACGTCCTTCCACTTGGGCGTGAGGCCGGCACGCACAACGTTGTCGCTGCACGCCATGATCTCGACGCCCTCGCCACTGATGTACGCGTGGGGCTCGCTGTCGGACAGGAAGAGGCCCTGACCAGGCACGAGCTGCACGTAGTTCAGGAAGTACACCATCCAGCAGCCGACGTCGTCCGGGTACTGGCTGTACGTCCGTGCGAAGACCTCGTCCTCAGGGCACTTCTCACCCTCGTCCTTCACGCGCTTCAGGTGTGCCCGCAGCGCCGTCGTGCACACGTCTGCGGGAACGGCGTACAGCTTTTCCATCATCGCCTTCAGCGCGTGCTTCTCCTCGCCGCTGTCCGCGGCCGGGAGCTCGTTGGCCGACGCCGTCCAGTACTTGCCGAGCACCTCCTCCGCCTCCACCAGCTTTGCCAGCTCGGGGACCTTCTTCAAGAAGGCGATGATCGCCTTCAGAGGGCGAAAGCAGCAGAGTGCCTCGAAGGGCGTTAGGGCGCAGATGAGCTCCGGCTTGTGGTTCGGGTCCTTGTATTTGTCTGGCAGCTTCGCGTGCAGCTCCTCCGCGAGTTTCTTGCATGGGTGTGCCTGGATGGAGAGGGCGGTGCGAATCGACAAGATCTTCAGCAGATACGGGAGCGTGTTGCGGAAGTCGCTGCCCTGGTGCGCAGGCGAGAAGTACTTCTTTTGGTTCTCCGGCTTCTTGAGGAAGTCGTCCAGCAGCTCACCGTTGGCACCAGCCACCTTCGAGGGGCAACTCGGGTGCGTGCCGACCCACAACTCGGCATAGAACTTTCCAGAAGTGTCTTTCGAGAGGCCCTTCATCTTGGCGACGAAGCTCGACTTCGCATCCTTTCCCCAGGCATAGTTCTGGAAGCCGGCATCGATCTTGATCAGTTCAGACATGGTTACTGACGGTGGTGACGTGCTCTTCGTTTTTCCTTTTTGATGACCACCTTTCTTTTGATAAGATAAGCAGACTGCAGTGGAATAAATAAAAACGGGCGAGATAGAAACGGCAGGTTTGTGGATGAGGTCAACTAAGGAGTGTAAACGTGAATAAGTGTTAGGATGTGTCGCAGTGGGGGTGGGGGGGGGGAAGGGGTTGAAAGCAAGAACTTTTGTGTAGGATGTCGGACGCAAAGCGAAAAGCTTGACGTGGCGATATACTAAATAAAAAAATGAGAATAGCGCGATCACGAAAGGGAAAACAAATAATAATAGGAAGTAATGTTATTGGAGTTCTTTCGGCAGGTGAATGGAGAAGTGAGGGAGAGAGAGAGAAAGCGAAGTGAATTGGCAAGAGGACCAGTACAACGCAACGGCGACCGAAACAAAGGAAGCAGAAAGAGTGTAACATAGCTGTCCATAAGCCATAATTCTGCCGCGTAACAACCCAGGTATTTTTTTCTTTTCCCTAGCCCCTTAGGAAGAAGAGAACAAAAAGTGTTGCCTGTGGAAGGCAAGCGCAGAGGCCGTTGTGCAGTTCATCGCGATGCGCGTCTTTGCTCTTTCATTCTTCTCTTTTAATTGAAGAATTATACGCTTGAAAGCGTGCAGCAGAAAAACAACGTGTTTAAAAACCACAAGCAGAACGGTGTGAAACTCGGAAGAAGGTAGAACAAAAGTTTGAGAAGCGCAACTTAATGGCAACATTAACCTTGGATGTCTGCGTTGACAACAGGTTGAGTCGCACAGGCGTAGGGTTGCTGCGCCTGCGTGTACGACGGCAAGAAGAGAGAGTCGTTGGAGTTCGGCGTGTCCCGCCACGCGTCCCACGTTTGCCGTGCAGTCTGCACCGTAGGGATTTGGTTAGTGAACTGCAGCGACGGCACGTGCACTGAAATCATTCCCGGTGTCAGGTTGATGATGCGCAGCTGCGCAAACTCGCGCACCCGGCTTGCTGCGACGTACACGAGGTGGTCGCAGGGGAACATGCCGTCCGCATCAAACAATACGGCATGATTCAACGTAACGCCTTGAATCTTGTGCACCGTGAACGCGTACGCTGGCGTCAACGGAACGCATGTCGCACGGAGCAGGTAGCACCAATCGTGGTGCACCACCGGCACCGGCAGCACAATCCACGGGATGGCCACCTCCTTCCCATCGGCGTCCATGCGCACAACGGGCAGCACCGCGGTGTCGTCTCTGAGAGGAAGCTGCTCGTTCTTCATCACCGCCGTGGTGGGCGGCAGCGTGAGGTGTGGCGCCGTGGTCGCCTTCATGTCCGCCGGCATCAACGACGCACACTCCGACACGGGCAAATACCGAGTAATAGTGCCCAGCGAGCCATTCACGTAGGTAGTGGACAGGTTGCGCAGCAGCATCACACGGCAGCCCAGCTTGAACGTCTTGTCTTGCAGTACGGTGTCCTTGCGGATGGCATCGCGGAAGGCCTGCTGCATCGCGGGCTGCAAACGACGCAGAATCTGCAACCATTCCACCGGCTCCAATCGCACAATCTCTCGAGGAAACAGCAGGGAACACTGCATGGGAGACTTTTTGACGGACTCAAGCGAACAGGAAGGAGGAGCTGCTTCGACGCCTTGCTGGATTATGTACTGCTCTAGCGCCGCTTTCACCGCAGCTCGCCGTTCGCCTGCCACAGCAGCACTCGCTGCGTTGCACTCCAGACTCAACGTACGGAGTGACGTCGAATAGGAAAGCGGCACTGGCAGTGCGCGGAGCCGCAACGACTGCGGAGGGAGTTTGCACTGCCTCTCAATATGTCGCTCCGTACGACGCAGCTCCTGGCTCGTTAGAAGGTACTTCCGCCCAAATGCACCGGCACAGCTAGCGGCCTTTGACGGCGAGCGTAGCCGATATTGCACCAGTAAAACTGAACGACAGGAGTAAGTGCTTTTCACATCCCCCTGCTGCTGTGATGGGCGTTGTGTGAGCGCCGCCACTGCGGTGGCATCTGTTACCGTGAGCTGCGTGCGAAACAGCCGGCTCTCCCCGCCCAGCTCCAACATGCGACGGTCATTGAAATTCTTCACTGCAGCCTTAGTAGGCAAGAGACGCACCGCGTCCTCGTCGACGGAGTTGAGGAACGCTGAACGAGAAAGCCGAAAGGGTAGCTCGCCACGTCGCAGTTCATTCAAATCCGCCGCGAAGGATGCATCCTTCTGACGTTGAGGGTCGCGGAGTTGCACGTGAAGGAGGTGCTTGCGGAAGCACCAGCTCTCGAACATGGGCTTGTCGTAGTACCAAATCTCTTTCTTTCGCCGTGGGATACGCCCGCATTGCTGCACACGGTCGTTTAACGATGAGGATTCGGGGGAAACTTGAAACGACCCAGTGAAAGCTGTGGAGGAAGAATCAGTAGCCGGTGCTTGAACACCTTTGCTACCGTTAGCTCCGTTAGAATGCTCTGTGTTCAGCTTAAAATCACTTGCAGACTCTGACAGAGGCCGTTGAACGCCCCGGCACACTTTCCGATTACAATGGTACGCCTCATCTGAAAGTGTTCGCGGTGATCGCCTAGACGAGCCAAAGGACCGGTCCAGCGACGCGAACGGCGTCAGCTGCATAAAATCACCCGAGAGGATCATCTGAACGCCGCCAAAAGGGCGTCGCGCGTCCCGGCCCGATGTACGCCGCAGCGCACGATCCAGTGCCTCCAAAAATCCGGCGTGTAGCATCGAGACCTCGTCCAGCACTATCACATCAACGGAGGTCAGCACTTCTGTGTTTTTGAATTGAAGTCGTTGAGGCTGTCGCGACGGAGAACAACTGCCTGTTGGTATGGAATCGACGAGGACGCTGCGAGCAGCGTCATCTTCTGTCTCACCGGAGACGTCCTCGGCGTCGTCGTCGTTGTAACAACTCCTGTCTTGCCGTGACTTGCTGAGCGCCGCGTCGATGATATCATCCGGCGTCGGAAGGGGAATGCCAAGCTCGCTGTGGAAAGTGTTGCCGCCAATGTTCAGCGCGGCGATCCCGGTGGAGGCGGTGACGGCAACGCGCAGGCCTTTCCTCGAGAGTGCAGAAGCAATGGCGACCAATAAAAAGGACTTTCCTGTGCCTGCCTCACCGCCAATGAAAATCGACGCCCCCTCAAGAACCAGGTGAAGGACTCCTTTTTGATCTCGAGTCATTTCCATGGTAGAAGTTGGCTCTTCTGCAGGTTTTGTTGTGGGAAGAGAAGGCAGCTCTGCATCTGTGAATGGGGCTGGTGTGGGGAGAGCAGATTGGCTCGGTGGAATCGGAGGTATGCTCTGCTGCGGCAGCTTATGCCTCCGTAAGTTGCGGGCCCATGTTGCTGCGGTGACGCCTCCCTTACCATCCGGACTCGAAAAGACGTGGAAGTGTTTCGTCTTCGTTCTGCCAGCTAGCACATTCTGATGTAAAGTAAACGGTGCGTTCGCCCATTGCAAAGGAGCTGTTTTCGTCGGCTTTGGAGTGGTAGGACCGACGCGGTGCGTTACGCATAAAGATCTGGGAAAAAGTGTGTTGAAGCAACGCCTTGTGTGGGTGCTGAACATAGCAAGCGACGAAAGCGTAACAGCAGCATCCCGCCGCAGTCTGTCAACCACAGAGCAAAAATAAATAAATAATAATAATAATAATAATAGAGAGTTGTCAGGGAGGAGGAAGGCGATGTTGTTGAGACGCACGTACAACCAGAGGTTTAACAAGAAAACGAAGACACGACACAAAAGTCCAGCGCAGGTTGTTCAACCGAAGGAGACAACGCAGCAGACGCCTTGATTCCAAGCACTTCTTGCGTTTCATGGACTTGGGAATTCACGCTTCACTACCACATATTGTCCTTTCCTCACCGTCACCGAGGGGGCAATAGCCGGACAAGGCAGCACCGCTCAGGTCTTTTCCGAGGTTATTGACAGTGCCTTCTGCTTCGGTAAGGGACGCGAAACACAACCGCTACCTCACCACCGCGCCTGCTTGCGTGTAAACGCAGTAGTCGCAACAACATCGATGTATCGAACGCCAATTCTTAACGTACCTGTACGCACTGCAACTCTACCACAGTGTCACAGAATCTATGAAGAAGTAAAAATGGGGTGGGCATCTAAATAATAAATAATAGTAGTAACACGAACCACTAGGTCGCTCAACGACCCATAAAGTGGGTCACAGGTGGGGGTAGAGCGAATTCGGCGTTGCGGGAGCGGGCGGCCACCGTTGGACGCTGATACGACGGCATCTCCTTCTGCTCGTCCTCCATCGCATGAATTGATTGACGAAGCAGCTGCAGTTGGCGGTGCTCGTCGGCGGTCACGTACAGACGATGGCAGCGCGTAGGAGGCAGGCGGTACTCCTCCGTGTCACCCTCCGAGTCGATGAGCCGGCGCATGCGCAGCAGCGCAAAGAGCTCTGCACCGGTGACCGAGGCAAGGACGGTGGCCTCGACATTCAGCGAGATCGGCTTCGTCCGTGGCTCAGACGCAGAGGGACGAAGTGGCTGGGAGCCAGTGCTGCTGCGCTCACGGGGATGGGAAGGAGACGGAGCTGTGGAAGCTGACCGACGTAAGATGCGATAAACACCATCCGGTTGCTCAGACCTCGAGCCCGTCAAAGGCTTTCGCTTGTGTGTTGTGGGGCCACTCGGCGAACGCGATACCGTACGCAGACTTCTCGGAAGCCCTCTTGGTCCGTCGCGTCCAATGCGAGGATTCGCCACAAGTGGGGCCTCGCCTGAAGGTTTCTGCTGACGTGTGGCGCTAGTGGGATCGCTGAAGGCGCCTGGAGAGGTAGAGATCAACGGCTTCATACTGCGCTCCGTGAGTGCCACTTCGACGCCACGATGCTCAATGGGTTTGGGAAAACGTGCAGCAGATGCCACAGAACGCGAAGAAGCAGGCGACGGCACGTGCTCATCGTACGTGTACTCTCGAGGGTGCAGAGACCTCTCCGATTCGTCGCCGCTGGACACAGGGTCGTACAAGGTCTGCCGGAGCCGCACACCTGCATGTGTCTTTGATGACTGCGCACCCGATAGTTCCACTTCGATGGGTGTGCGGATGTGCGTGATGGGACGCTCGTGCCGGTACGAATGCGGAGAGCGAGCCGAGGACGGCGGCTCCAGCGTGGTGTCCCCTCGCTTTTCTGGTGACCGCAGCGGCGTCGCGGTTGCGGCGCGTGGCCCTGGCGGCGGCCGAGGCGGAGGGCTGCTGTCCCCCTCCTGATAGGAATTTTCTGTGTGCGGGTGAGCGGAGTCGCCAAGACTATCGTTTGTCGTCAGTCCAGATGCTTTGGAAGTCGGTTCCGCAGTAGTACGCAACGTTGTGGGCGGGGCGTTGGTGAGCTGGCGCATCTTCTGTCGTAAGCGCTCCTGTACCACCCGAAAGGCATCGAAGTGCACCTCGGACGTCGCCGCGGTGTTGAGTGCGGAGGACGAAACGGACGTAAAAGACGCGTCTGCGCTTGTCCTCGCCGGTACGTTGCCCTCAACGTATCGATGACCGTTTTGCGCGTCGCGGGGCGTTCTTTGGCCGCTGCTCGTCTCTTCAACCGCTACTCCCGTGGTGTCCGTGGCTGTCGCGGTGGTGCGTCGGGGAAGGGGAAACCTCTCTTGAAATTCGTACGTGCGAAGCCCAGCAAAGTCAGGTTGAGAGGCGGCAGGTGAGAAAAGTGCGTCTCCGGCCGCCACCGGGGCGGAAGCCTGGGAGTGTGCGGAGAAGGTAGAGGAAGTGTCGCGATGACGTGTCCCACTTGGCGCCGAGGCGTACTGACGAGCAAGCTGCAGCATCGCATCGACGCCTCTTATCTGCGGCGATCCTGCTGCCCTCTCTGCTGTTGTCGGGGCAAAGACGTTGGGAGAAGATGCATCTGCGTGCAAATTTTGTTTACTTGGTGCCACGTCTTTCGCTGAAAGCCTGACGGGTATGTTGACATCACGTTCCTTCAATGCGGCCTGTGGGGTTGAAAGATAGGGGGTCGTTGGTGCGCCGGTCATGGATGAGGAGGGTGGCGCATCGCGGTAGTAGCGGTGTGCCGTGCAGCGTCCCTGCGAACGCTCCTCGTCCTTCTTGTCCACAGCGGTAGACAGGTGGGAGAGTCGCGCACGCATCGCTGTCATGCGCTGCTCTAGCGCCTCGCTCATCGAGACGAACCGAAATCTCTATTTGTATAACAGTAGTACCGATAAGCGAAGAAAGCCAACGGAGTTACAGGTAATAATAATAATAACACATATATATGAAGCGGGCACAGAGAGAGGTTCAAACTGTGCCTCTTTTCGATTTTGCTGCGTGTCCCAGTTGTGCCCCTGTGGGGAACGCGATGACCACAAGTGCAGAGAGGGAGAGAAGGAGAGGGACAAAATCAAACGTAAAAGGGAAAGGGTGAAAGAATGCATTGCCATCAGCGGGGCCGAAAACTCGTTGACTGGTTCTGCACGTTCAGAAGACTGCACTCGCACGTGAAGGCAACGCGTGCTGCATTGGGAATAGTTGAATGCTCTCTTATTCCCTCTCCCCACCTGACCGTTTCTTCCGTCCGAACTAAAGTTCAGAGAGACGGCGTTTTTATCAGCTTCGCTTGGAGGATTTGCTGTCCCGACGTACGGAGAGGGTTCCACCTTCGTTTAGAATCCAAAAACAAGGTGGAGAGTGCACAGATAATGAAAGCGAAAAGAGGTAGAAGTCCAACGACGCGCGGTTACAGCTCTTGGCCTTCCGCGAACGCGGAGGGGAAAGGCGCGCGTGTATAGCGGCTCGTAGCATGGAAAAGAGAAGAGACGCACCAAACAGGAAACGAAAGAGGCGAGTAGATAAAAACCAGGAAAAGAATAGGAGACGAAAAAAAGCGTTGCATCTCGCGGCGGAAACGTACGGTGTGGATCACCTATTACAACAAAGGAGAAAGGACGTCAGCAGGAGAAACAGAGCAAAAGAGAAGATACTATTTCATCTGGTCAGCTTCAAAGGTAAAAACAAGAGCTTTGCTTTTTTTTTTTTAACGTTCGACACAGCCAAAAAAATGAGGACGAGAGAGGGAAGGGGAGAGAGGAGGATCACAGAATACTTCGGGCTCGTCGCACAGTCGGGCTCGCATGATCATGCAATCGGGGCTGTGAAGTTGAACGCACACAACAGAAACACCATAATAATAATAATAGTAATAGTAAACTGTCACACACGCCTTGACTCAGAACGCAACGCAGTGCAAACAAACAACTGCACGTGGTGCAAGAACGCAAAAGGCCTTCAGCTGGAATGCAAAGAAACACGAAAAAAAAAGGCGGGTGGCACTTCGTTCTTGCCCAATGCATTCTCAGTTTGCCTTCTTTCTTCTCACCGTTGCATCAGCAAGGCGTCAGAGTGTCAGTCCGTCACGCTCACACCAGACTCAAGCGAATAATAAATAACGTTGTAGCTACACATGTGCGATTTTGGTGCTCGGTTCCTACCGGTTCCCTTCATGAAATCTTAAAAGAGGTAGACCAAAGAGAAAAAAAAAACTGTGCTACGACGGGCTCCAATGAGACAGCAGGACGAATTCGTGAAACAGAAAATCGAATAGAGACGTTTACCCTCCGGACAGTAGACGATGGCAGAAAAGAAAAAAGTAAAGGAGAAAAGGTGTCCGTCAGATTATACAGTGTCGTCACTATCAATTAAAAAACAAAATGGATTATAACTTGCGTTTACTTAAGTTAAGTTTGTCCACTTTAAAACAACCATTAGAGGATGCGAACGGCAACAACACAAAAAGGAATGAGTGAGTTGCCTGCAGCTGTTTTTCCATTTTTCTCCAATTGCAGCTTTTTAAGAAAGAGAAAACATTCTCCCTCCTCTTCATCAAACAATAGCGTTTGCGAGAGTTTTACGCTGCGTTCGCTGAGTTAAGAAATCGGAGATTGCGCTGTCTCTGCTATTCCACAATCAGGAAACGCGCAGACGGCCTTCCTCACTGTCGTCGCTGCTGGAGAAATCCGATGTGCGAAGGTTGGCGCGAATCCGCTGGCACAACGCCCTCCATACCGGCACAAAGCGCTTCTCTAGGTCTGCGACGTTGATTACGGTCAGTCGATCGGTCATTTCACCTTCGTGGTGACGCTTCGTCTTCATGCCCCGCAAACGACGGGAGCGATAAATTTCGTTGATCAGCTTCGCGTCCCCCGTCAGAAAAATTGTATCCACGCCGTGCAGGGCCTCGATGACGCGGCGCATGACGCTGTCGGCGGCTTGACTCTGCCCACCGCAAGGCGTGAAGAAGGCTTGATTTCGCTCGACGAGAATCTGCCAGATCGACTTCTTTGTTGTCTCGTGCGGTGCTGCGGCGCGGCTCGGGAGCGGCTCGCACACCGTCTGCGCATTGGGCCACGCACGGTGGTGGCGCGTAAAACAAGATCCGAAGAACGCCCATACAAGCACGTTGTCCAGCAGTTCCGCATCGGTGTAGGGCGGGATGGACTTGAACTGATTAAAGCCGAAGTTGTCCAGATCCACGAGGACAATCACCGGTGACAGCTCCGGTTTGCTGCACAGCTCTGAGAAGCGGGACATCACACGGAGTGTTTCGCACTGGATGCAGTGGCACTCCTCTGACAGCCAGGCGTCACCGCTCATGAAGTAGGAGTCGTGGCGAGCGTCCGCGTCGTCGCAAGCACCGGCCACCACACTGAAGCCCTCGTCGCCGGGCTTGTGGAACTGTACAAAGCCGCCCCTTACGGGAGAAAACGTGATGTGCGGTGTGACCACGTCTGGCGGCGTGGAGAGCGTAGTACTTGCCTCCATTGCGGACATGTCGTCAAATTCTGCCTCTTCGAACATTGTGCTCGCACTGACAGGTAGGAGAACCAGTGAGTATTACAGACCACAACTATGAGCGGAGGTGGAACGCGGAAACGAACCTCGATCAAAGAGCTTACCTCTGCTTTGTATAAGAGGTGACACAAGACGAAGGGGAGACTGGACACAAAAACTAAGAAGATGAGCTCCCTCTCTCAGAAAACCAAATACCCAACCAAACAACAAAAGAAAAACCAGACACCACAAACGTACCTGTTCCAGTTGGATAAAATACAATAAAAAACAAATAAACGATGCAAATGAGGACGTTGTACTTCCTTCAAAGAGAAAAAACCAGATCCCGTTTTTTGTTGTTGGGGGAGGTAGAAGTGAGCACGTGAGTGGGGTGCGAAAGAGATGGTCAAGATACGACAAAGATACGAATTAGCTGCGACAGTGGGCGAGATGAACAACACACACATAGAAAAAAAAAAGAGGAAAAAAGAGAAAAGAGAAAAGAGAAAAGCAGGGGTTTCAGACGATGAGGAAAAAACAAAAAGGGAGGGTCTTTTTTGTGTGTCTCGTGCAGCATTCCTAAAGCGTCCTCTGGGGCGGACTCGGCGCTGGTAAAAAGCAGGGCGCCAGGCAGGATCGTATTGTGTGTCACACCGAGTCTTCGGGCCAGACTCACCAACACACACATGTGCGAAGGCACAGAGAGAGAGATAATTGTTTTTCACGCCACCGTTTGTGTAAAAAGTATTACTCAGAGAAATAGTCCTCGTTTTATCCGTTTTGTTTCTTCTTCTTGTTGTTGACTGCAGCGAGGTTAATACGTGTGTGATAGCATGGTTTCTTGAGTAGCAGTTCCGCGTGTGGGGGCGCGCTCTTTTGGGGGGCTCTGTGTCACGCATCGGACGGTGAAGCCCGTCGCACAAACCACACAGAATTGAAAAAAAAGTTTGAATCTACTCCGTGCGGGCCTTCTTCGCCCGCGGTGCTTTCTCCGCCTCGCAATCCTCCACCACCGGTGCCGTCGGGGGCGGTTTACGCTGCAACGCCTTTGCCTTCTCTTCGGTTTCTTCCCTACGGTGCGACTTGAAGACGTTGCGGCGTCCCCAGCAAATGTCATCGAGACCGCCGTTGGCGGGCGACGCGGAGCCAAACGCGCGCTTTGCCGCGGCGGCCTGGTAGCTGATGAAGCCCGGCACCACCTCTGTCGTGCTTACGACGTCCCCATCACTTGCCGCAGGAGTAAGACGAGAAGAAGGCGTGGGCAGGGAAACGAGACACGTGTATTCATCCCACACGGTGTTTAGCTCTGCCGGCTGCACATAGGCGCCGGCAACAGAGAGGAGTTTCTTGACCCACTCTACCAGCTTGTGGTACAATTCAGCGTCGGCGCTGCTCAGCTCAGCAGCCAACGTTACCGACCGCTGCAACTTGACGCGGATTCGCTGAACAGCGCGTACAGCAAGCGCGACAGCGGGCGCGAAGAGACATGCGCTAACCGCCGACGCAGCGCCCGTCGCCTTTTCTGTGAGTACTTCATTCCACGATGCGCACAGGTCTACTGCAACCTGCACCAGCGTCTCCAGACGATCCGTGGTGTTGTCCGGGCAGCCCAGCAGCTGCATGGTGTCGTACATAATCAGCTTCAGCTCGGCCTCCGCGCTCAGCGTCCACAGCTGCAGCACAGGCGTCTGCGTGTTGGAGTCCTCCCACGCCTCTGTCGTGTCCAGCAAGTCCCCCAAGAGGCCACGGCAAAAAGTTGCCACACCAACGCGGTGCATCCACTCATGCACGGCGTCGCGCGCTGCTGTCAGCCGCACCGTCCGCTTCTCCGGATTCGCGAACGCCGCGACGGAGGCGCGGTACAGCTGCAGGCAGTGTGCCACCGAGTAGAAGATGGAGCGCAGCTTGTCGATTTTGGCCCCCATTGCGGTCCTAAAGTGTTCTTGCGCATCCTTCGCAGTTTTTCTATGTGCATCCTCGTCCGACTCCACGGTGGCCAAGGCCCACATGAGGCAGAAAGAGTGCCGGTTCAGCACGAACGCCCACAAGTCGGAGTCGTCTGCCGCGTTGAACATGTCCGTGACCGACCAGCGATGCTGCGTGGCAATGTAGCGGGCAAACCACTGGTGTAAAAGAAACAGGTAGAACTGCGTTTGCGATCCGCTGAGGCCGACGGTATGGTGGCGAGAGGTGGACGAGGCGGACTGCGGCTGCCACTCCACAACACGAAGGGTCAGCAAACCAAGCGCGGGGAGACTCCCCTGACCGTGCGGGGCCTTACGAAGCTCCTTCATCAGCTCTTCCAGTAGCTCGTACGCTCGCTCATCGTAAAGCAGCTTGTCGCTCGGAGATTCAGATGGCTCGGGAGCCGGGGACGCTGGGGTGGAAAGATCCAAAAGGTGTTGATGTAGCGCCACGGCAGCCCGCATCCACGTCGACTGCAACGTTGCCTTCCCTACCGCTACTATCTCCTTTGCCTTTCGCTCCTCCACCTCACTCTCCTCATACTCCTGCAGCAACGCAGGTAAGCTCGCGGAGGGGATCTGCAAGTCACGCTTAAACGAGCGCCGCACGAGCGCTTCCACCGCACCTTCCGCCGACTCGTCCAGCTGGCGAAGAACATCCTCGTTCAGCCACTGACGCTCTACGGCACCGACAACGCCGTAGTCGCCAAACAGGTGTGACATATCGTCGGCAAGTTTTGCAAACGCGTGCAGCGGCGGCGCCAGAGCGCGCTCGAGCGACTCAACGGTGCACGTATCTCCTGCCGTGGTGTCGGCGGTAGAGCTGGAGCTCTGCAAAGCGGAGGCGGTATTGGTAACAGCGTGCGCCTGCTCCACCACAAATGCTAGCCGCGGCTTCACCACACGCGCACACCCCCAATACAATTGACAGAACAGACCCCAGTACTTCATGAGCAGTGCCTCGCGTAGTGCTTCGAGAGACGCCTGTGAGTCGCGGGAGGCCACTAGCACAGGGAACGATGAGGTGATGCCCGTTGCCCAGCGGTCCCAGGCGGATTGTGGCAGGGGCACGGTGCGTGCGCAGACGTCGTACACGTCATGGTAGTGCTGCAGTGCCTGTGTGCAGGCGGACACGGTGAGCTGCGATTGTGCCGCCACGTCGCGCCACTCCGCTTCTACGTCATCGAGGCGGTGACAGACGGCGCTGACGGAAAGTGTTTGCGTGCCTTTGCGAACCACGTCGTCGCAGCAGGCAAGAAAGGTCGCCACTTCTGTCGAGGCGGTTGCGTGCTGCAGAGCGGACATGTACGGGAGGGAACTCAATTACTTGTGTTGTTGTTGCTTTGTTTGCTTCAGAATCACCTTGATGTACTCGTCATGTGCACACAGATTCGTCGAAGAAAGAGAGAGGGACGGAGGAGGAGAAGCAGAGAGCGCACTACGCCGGAAAAGAGCCAATACGCTTCATCCATCACGAAATCCTCTTTGCGTTTCCCTTTTTCTTCTTTATGGTGAGAAACCAAGGCGATAACAGACCCCTCAGAGAAATAATAGTGAACCATCAGCCACCACAACCGCCGGGATAAAAGGGAAAATGCGACAGCTCCACCACCACCACCACGAATGAAACGAACCGTCTCTACTTGTTAAACACAGCTGTACTCCGATTTGGGTCATTTGAGGCCGTCAAGCCACCGAGGTCCGCAGGCGGTACGACCCCTTTGAGTGTTTATTTTTCTTTTTTGGAGAATTTGAAATTGGAGGCAAAAAAAAGTCTGCTATTGAATTCGCAATAACAATAACAAGGCTATGTAGAGCAAAGAGCGGACAGTCAAGCAAGAGCGAACGCACATAAGTGCTTTATTGTAATTACAACCGCACGCCACCGTTCTGGAAACAAGAAATGTCCTTTGTATAGTCTGTTTGTTTGTTTAACCTAATCGGGAGAATTAAAACAACAGAATCGCCGCTACGCGCGTCACATTATGGTCATAATAATAATACTAATAATAGTAGTACGAGAAAAGTACCTGTCTTGTTTGTCAAGAGACGTGTTTCCCTCAGACAGTCGTCGCGCCTCGCAGCAAGACAGTGCAGCAGGACTACTGACGTCCACGCTGCACATTTTGGGCATATTTTCTTCTTGTATCAAGTTTTTACCTGTCCACAAAGAAAACAAATCAGCGGCCCGATCTAACATACACACACACACATTATATGTATATTAGAAAAGCAGCACCCACTACTGTACAAGTTGGCTGCCTCTCGCGCAGACCACGAAGATGGTTGTGAGAGCGACAAAACAAGAAAGTAGGCAAAAAAATAATAAAAGAGGACAAACAAGATGCGAAAGCACCAAACACTGAAGGCTGAAAAGGCCATACAACAGAGAAGAGACGAAAACTAAGTCTGCCATGAGCAGAAACACTTTCATTCTTCCTTTTGCTTAGCTTTACCGCTCGCGTTAGACCCTGCAGTAGCGATTCGAGAAAGCGACGCCGTCCTGCACAACGAGTTCTCAAACAAACACCAACAAAAAAAACACGAGAGGACGGCAACTAAGATGTAAGAGTTTAATACCTTGATGAGCTTGAAAACCAGCAATAGAAAAGCGGAACAGAGAAAACTTTTTTTTTAAAGGAAATTCTACTGCTCTCTTTGAATTAACTTACTTCTTCAGCTGGTAAAGAGACAAACAAGGAAACAAAACTGTACGACAGACTCTAATAGCTGACGGAAACGTAAATAGGAAAACAGCAGCATCTGACACGTCGTCCGTCACCGCCGCAGCGCTTCGTTTTATACGCAGAAAAAAAAAAGGTGGCGTTACACGATCAGGACGGAAGAAAGATGCAGAAAACGTCAGCTGTAGTCTTGATAACTATATTTTGGGGGCTTTTTTATACTGAAGATGCGTAAAGACGCACTTCCTCACCACACACAACAGTAATAATACGGCTTGACGTAGCTCGGTATTATGATTACCATTACTGTCGCCTTCCGTTGAACTGAGGCCGTCCGTGAAAAGAGCAAAGAAAACTACATCCACAAAGATACCGGAGGCAAATCCCAGAAACACACAAGCAACTCGGTGTTACCGAGTGCAAGACACCCCAGGCAAACTCTCTTCGGTGGCAGGATTTAGCTTTTTGTCTTTTTGAAGAAGTCGATGTGGCGCGACTTCTCAAACTCGTAGATCTCAATCATCGGCGGCAGCAGCTGTGACAGCGTTTTGAGTAGCAGCTCGAAGACGATAATAATCGCATTGAATGCCTGGAGATCATCGCGACTCACCACCGCGTCCTTCGACGCGTGGAAGCTCATTGCCAGAATACGCTGCACGAGGTCCTCGTTGTCCTTGTTGAGCAGCACCGAAGGGTCCAGCTCGTGCATAAAAGCGTCCTCGACGGCCGAGGAGTTTAGGTAGACGTTCAGCAGTTCTTTATCTGGCGCCGACACCTGTTGGATGGCAGCGTAGAAGTTACGTTGTATGTTGCCCGTCACCTGATGCAGACTGCGACACGCCAGCTGCGACTTCCACATTAAGTGCAGCGGCTCCTCCATTGACCACGTGCGGTGGCGCTCCGTCGCGTCGATGATGCTCTGGAGAATCTGATGAATGAGGCGGCCGGCATCTAAGAGAAAGGGCCGTGTCAGCTCCAGCATATCGCGCAGCACCACACTCGGCGGCTGCTCACGTGGCCGGTGGAGGCGAGCCACTCCCCCCACCAGCGCTTCCTCCAGCGACGCGATTTCATTCAAGTTGAGTCGCAGGCGCGCGCACGCCGCCGCGGGGTACACGCCGCCACGGAGTGTCGGCTCCGTCGCTGACTTGCCCATCCACTCCGCGTACGCCTTCAACAGGAGCTGCTGTGACGAGACGGTGGCACGCGCCTTGGCGATGAGGAAGTCGACCTCTTTGCCGTCCATCGTGATCGGCGCACAGCCGATCGTCACGATGGTCTGCGCGAGGTCGTTCATGCTGATGAAGCATTTGGTGCGCGTGTTCCACAGCACCCGGATCGGGTCCACCGGAAAGATGAAGGTGCAGATGATGTAGTACGAAATGAAGGCGAACACGTTATCGGTGATGCGATTGAGCAGCAGAGTCGGGGTAGAGGCAAGTCGGAGGCCGGCAATGCACGTCACCAGTACATACTGCGCGCCAAAGCCGTAATTCGGATGCTGCGAAAAGCACATCGCGATGAAGCACCAGACCATGGACAGCAGCGTGAGCTCCGTGAGGTTGTGGGTTTTGTTGACGGTGATATAGGCCAGCGAGGCACCGATGCAGAGACCACAGATACGGTTCGTACCCATCGCAAGCGTCTCCGACGCGGTCTGCTGGGCCAGACGCAGGAGAATAGCCATGCCGAAGAAGTACACGTTGTTCTTGTCGTAGTTGAGCGTAAAGGCGCAGGCCACAGTGAAGGCACCGGCGTAGCGAAAGGAGTCCTTTAGAAGACGGACATCGTACGGACGGTCGAGCGTCAGTCGGTGCGGCAGCTCATCCCAGAAGTTGTTCCACAGATCCAGGAAGAAGAAGTTCAACGCGCGGCGCAGCATCGAGGGGTACTGTGCGGGATCAAAATTCTTCATTGCCTGCTCAAACCGCTGCAACTCCGTCGCAATGTCGATGAGGCTGAAGTGAAAGGCAAAGCACTGCAGGCACGCGTTCGTCTCCTCCACGGGTAGCTTGCGCAGGAAGAGCATCTCCATCCTTTCTTTCTCCATGAAGTCGGAAAAAATCATCGCGCTTTCCGCCATGGCGTCGAAGCTCACATTGGCGACAACGTCCTTCGCGGCAATATAGGCGCCGACCTGCGTCAACACCTTCATCACCTCCGCGGCCAGCTTCATCGCGGGGCCTTGCATGCGCTTTTCGAACTCCTTGATCTCATTCCGCACCTGGCTGCGGTGGACAGAGTGCGAGTTGGACAAGCGCTGCCCGGACGCGGCGGACATGGCGTAAATGTGCATCTTAATCCGCTGCAGCATCGCCAGTCGCTGACCACGCAGGGTGTTGTTCAGATTAAACTCCGTCGGTTCGTAGGAAGAGAAGTTCACGGCCACTCGCACGGTGGCTGTCAGTCCGCTGATCTTGTTGAACGGGATCTGCGAGAGCGCCATCTTCGCATCCATCCGCACCGGAGCCCAGAAGCTTTTCATGGCATTCCCCACACCGGCGCTGTACAGCTTGTGCAAGCTTTTAATGCCCTCATTCGCCTGTCGGTAGGTGAACGTCGGATACGGGAGAATAGTCGCCAGGAGCGCGAAGCAGCAGGCAACGATGAAGTTCCATGCGAAGCGACACGCAAAATCCACCTCGTCCCCGCCAGGGGAGTGCTCCATCTGCATGATGATAAGCGTGTACACCATCATGAGGCGCTTCGCCGCCACCTGGCCCAACAAGGACACGGAGAAAGTGGTGAAGAAGACGCAGCACCACCAACCGCCTGGGCTGTTCACCACACCGACGGCGTTCAGCACGACACCCCACGTCATGAAGAACAGCATACCCTGGAGGGCAAGCGCAATCATGAACATCATCGCACCGAGGCTAGGCCGCACAAAGAGACCCGCAATGATCGGCACCAGCGCGCCGGCCACAAAATAATCCCTCGTCTTTGGGTGCTCCACCAGTAGGAAGGTAGGAAAGACCGCAAAGGCGGTGACCCGAAAGCCGAAAAGGATGTTGCGCGAGAACGCCTCCGACTTCAGGCTCTCCCACGCCGCCTTGAAACTAACGGTGTCGTCATCTAAGTTTTCCCGCGATACGCAGCGCAGCGCCTCGTGCATCGGCTGACGCATGTAGTTGTCTTGCGCTTTCTCCTCGTCAAAAGCAAAGTCTGCGATGGGCATGCCGCCCCAGCCGTCACCACCGCCAGTTGGGAACGTCGTGCTAGACTGCTTTTCGCCAAAGGGGGAGATGCGGCCGCCGCTGGATACCTCCCCACCGCCGTCCGGCAGTACGCCATCCCCACGCATCATCGGCGTTGCGACTAAGCTGGGGGCGTTGCGGTTGCGCTGGATGGCGAAAGAGCGCTTCAGCGTCTCGACAAACTTCTCCGCCTCGCGCACGTCCAACGGGCGTGTCATCGATTTGTTCGCCACAAACTCGCCGGGCTCATTCCCCGCCGTCGAGCCGAGGAAGCTGCTTTTCGATGCCGTGGAGTGTGCCTCGCGTGTCGGCCTTCTCGCACTCGCTCTCCCTCCAGCCACATCCTCGTCTTCGCCGGAGGACGCCGACGACGACCTGTCGGCATCTGAAGCACCGACAAAAAAGGTGAAGTTGTTGATTGGATTGTTCGCGTCGCTTTCAGAGTCCTCGACAGTGTCCCCGCGCAAGTACGCCTTCACAATGTTGTCTCGCCCCTCAGAGGAGACTCGATCTCCTTGACTCACTGAGGGAACCGCAGCGGCTGCGAGTAAACTCATGTTGCGCTCGCTCTCCGGGATGCGGCTATCGTCCTGGCGAAGGGGACTGCTGAATGACGTGAGGGGCAACGCGGCAGCTGTGGCAAACGGGTAAAAAGACCGGTTCGGCAACGGGTGATCTGCGACTGGCTTGTAGCGCTTGCCCTCCGTTGCGATGACGCTGTGTTGCCGCTTCGGGCGAACAGCCGGAAAGGCGTCGAGTGAGGTAGTGGGGGAGGTCCGGTACGCCGGCGAAGGCAGCAGGTTGAGAGGCACCGAGTCGTCGCTCTCGTAGCCGGTGGGGCTGTGACTGCGCAGACCCGCACCGGGGCGCTGCCGATCACCACGAAACCGCGTCATGGGTGAGACCCGACCCACGGTCGGGGTGCCAATCACCGTTATGGGGGTTGTGACGCTTTGCGCGCCTTCGCGATGTGCATCACGCAGCTGTTGGAACACGCCGCGTGGGGAGAGAACTTCCATCGACGGCACCCTGGTCTGCGATAGCGAGGCGGCTGCCGAGGACCCGGTGTGCGGAGGTGACAGCGGCCCGCTCATGTCGTCGTCGTCGTTGCGGCTGCCGTCGCCACCTGCGACTGCATTTACCGGTGGGACATGGTGCTGCGACGGAACGGAGGAAGAGGGTTTCAACGGCAGAGTGGGTTTGTTTGAATCCATCTGGTGTGTAGTAGTAGAAGAAAAAGGCCTGAAACGTGCAGGGGGAAATGAAATTAGGAATCGCAGCAATATCAATAAATTAAGAAGGAAGAGAGGGTAACTACGAACTTGCAAACAGCCTCTGGAAAATTGGCATACACGTAAAAGACAGAGGAGGACGTGCTCTAGTCGTAGAAGACCACGAAAAACCGAGAGGCGTGAATGCGTGTGAGAGGGAAAAGACAAGACGATTTGAAGCTGCGTGAGCAAGAGACCGTTCTGCGAAAACGGCCGCCTCCGCTGTCGTTACGCTATCAATTCCACGCCAAAGCAGGGGGAAAACAAGAACTGGCAAGACAAATAATTGGGCTGCGTCGTAGTGAACAGGGGGGGGGGGGATTCTGTTAGAAACCAAACAAAAGACTTAAGTAGATTGGTGAATCGTTCGAAGATAAGGCACCACCAAACTCAAAAGAAACACTTTCAAGTAAGAGAACAACAATAGTAATTATATGCACCGTGTAGACAGCAACTACACACAGAAAGAAACTCAGTCGGCTTTCACGTTGGCAGGATGTAACTGCTCTTCTATTTTTCTTTTCTTTTGAGTAACGGGCGTTACTTACGATTGGCGAATTACGCTAGCAAATATATATATATATATATATTAACAACTAAACAAAAGAGAAACAGCAAGAGAGGAAAAAGGAGAAGAAGAAACAAATATATGTATAGAAGATCGTGAAGGAAGGGCAATGCTGCGCTTAATGAATCAGCACGCACGCACTCACAACACAAAGGAGAGGGGCTGTGGGGACAAGACAATAAACGATAAAACAAAAAAAGAGGTGTGCCGGAAAGGAGAAGTGAAGAGAGGAGGACCAATTCACATTGAGCGTAGTCCGCAGACTAACGTTAATGACATCTTCATGTACTGTCGAAACTTTCGCTTCAATGCAAGTCGTTCGATTGCAGCACTTCCAGGCTTCTCTGTCCTGCGCTGTGAACAGCACGGAATGTTGGAGACCTTTCCCTTTCCCACAAACCGCATCGCGGCAAAAACAACCTAAAAGAGCATTGTTGAGCTGTTTAGGGCAGCTACGGTGTAGCGTACCACATACAAAGCACCGCTTATTCTTACTACGGTTTTCACTGTGGCGGTAGCACACCAGCTACATGAAAAAACACACAAAACACACAGGGTTTTTTTGTTGGTGTTGCTTCCTCTATGAGGGACTGTATCGCAAATACAATTCAGAATTTTGGAGGGCGCTTTTTGTGAGGCAAGCGGCGACATCGAAAAGAGAACGATCCGGTGGCGCACGCGCAAAAGCCTCGTCTTAAATGGGAAAAAAGGGGTTTGTGGTGTAGAGTGATTCTTATGGCCGCTCAAAGAAAAAGAAAAGAGAAAAGCTTCACTCAATGCAGGGACACTGTGTTGAGGAACACACGAATAACGCCTCTCATTTGACTTCTTCGTCTCCACTGGTTTCTCTACGACCACAGCAAAACGCCTTCTATGCTTCTATGAGAGTGAGTTTTGTATGTGTTGGAGGGTGCGATGAAGAACGAGAAGGTGAGCGCTTCTTTCGACTATTCAGATAGCGCTCTATCGCACACACTATGAAACGCGCAGCGGTTTACCTTAACGCTTGCACGCCATCTTCGAAAAGAAGTCCGACAGCTTCATCTGCGTCTTCGCCGGCTGCGTCGGAGTGTTGTCTGCCGAGCTCGCGAGAGCACGCTGTACCGGTGGGTGGGGTGATGGCGAAGCCGCAGGTGAGGCGACGGCTACGTGTGTCTCGTCAACACGTTTCTGCGCGGCGAGGAGGGAGTCCTCCGACGAGGCGACGGAAACCGGACGCTGTGAAGGCGACGATAGCGACGTGGGCGAGTTGGCGCCAGAGACGACCTTGGGGTGAGTACTGCTGCTCACGTTGCTGCGCATATCGCTGTTAAACGGCGAAGCCGGTAGACGTGTTCTCTGTGCGGCCGGCGTACCGTCGGCTGCGGTGATACCCTCGTCACTGGCCACCGCCGTCCGCGACGCCTGGCTCGTCGTCGCCGCCCTTCCTCCTACGACAGCAGCCTTCGGCATGCCGAACAGGAGTGCCTCCATCTTCGCCATCCCATCTCCACCCTTACGGGCAATGGTGACTGCAGCGGCCTCCGTCGCGCTCCGCGAGGGCGTAGAGACGGCGCGTGTGGTTGCTGAAGGCGACGTGGTGGTATGACCAACGCCGCTCTTCACTGCTACGGGTGCTGTTGCACTGGCAGACGGCCTGCCCGGTGATGTGTTGCCGTCGTCATCGCAGTCGATCGTGTGCACGTCCGGCTTGACGCATTTTGCCGGCGGCGTAAACACCTCATCGTCGTCGAGGAGAAGCGACATCGGCTTGATATCGAGAACAAACAAACAAACAGAAAACAGCTGGTAGTTGAGCCGCTTATCGCGTGCTTTGTCACGACAGGAAAATGAACGTCGCGAAACGAAGAGCAAAGAGACGGAATAGAGGGGGAGGGGAGGGGAGAGAAAGATAAATCACTACCCTGGGCTTGTTTCCACCAAGCACCGTAGCTCGTTGTGCTTTGCTTCCATTGCGCACTGCGTGGCGAAACTCCGAGAGTTAGCGGTGCCGGTCCCTTCTCGGCGCACCCTTTCATCGGGGCAACAGCGCAAATGTGAACGCCTTGTTGAACCCCTCCCATGCCTGTACGCTCGATTCTTACCAGCACAGCAAAAAGGGAAAAAAGCAAGAGTAAGTGAGTGAAGTATTTTAACATCAGGAGCACAGAAACAAAATAAAGAAGAAGATCTAAGAGAAGAAATCTAACAAAAGGCCAAACAGAAATGAAGTGAATAAAGGTATAGAAGAGCACTTCTATTTTTTCTGTTCTTAAAAAGAACACTGTACAACTAGTTATAGCAAAAGGCCGTCTGATGGGTCCTTGCCAGTCGTGGAGTTTTTCTTTCCGGTTAGGCTGGTGTCAGCGTTTCTGAAGGCGACGCTCCGCTGGGTGCAAAGCCCTTAAACTCCGGTGGAGTGCTAAACAAGAAGCTCTCCTTGTTTACCTTGCGCACCTCCGAGTCCACCACGCCGGTCGACGCGCCACCTGCCATGCCACCAACACCACCACCACCGGCAACAGCACCAGCGCGCAGGTTCTGCGTCTGCTGCGACGACGGCGTGGACTGCACCGCAGCAGACAGCGCCAGCCGATTCGACTCGATTGCCTGCTGCTGTGCGAGCTGCCTGCCCGTTTCCACCATGGACGCCGTCCACTTCGCCTCCGCATCGGGCGAAGAAAACGACTGCGACACCCTCACCGCGTTCTCGTTGGCCCTGCCGTCGTCGACGCGGTGAAACTCAAACCCCGTCGTGAGGCGCAGAGGATCGACGTTGACGCTGTACAGGTGCCTCGCGCTTTTGTTGAGCTTCGCAAAGATGCGCTGGATCTCCTCCTTGTAGTGTGCAATGAACTCGTCGGACTTATCGGGCTGCAGCGCAAACTCGGACAGCTCTGGTGACACAAAGTACTTCTTCTGCAGTGTGTGGTGAATGCGGCTGAGGTGGTGACGTAGCTGGGCTGCCTCGCGAGGGAGGACGCGAATGTCCTTGAACGGGTCGACGTCGTTGCGATAGGTTGGCATCATCTCGACGGAAGTGGTTCGCAATGAAAAAAAAAACGATGAGGGGCTATTGTGTTTAGCGAGGACTCAGGGCAAGGGTTGCCAGCCCGGCTTTGCGCTGTACGCCTAAGACACAGCGGGACTGTGGCCAGAGATAGGCGATGAAAAGGAAGAACAACACAATGTAGATGAAGAAAAGTAGAGAGGACAAAGTGGGCTTTCCATTGCATCCGGTAAGAGGAGCTACGAAAAACACACCCTACGTGATCCTTCACACCCACCCAACTGCTCGAAACCAGTGGCAGAGAATATCACGGCAGTGCCTCTACGCGGTACGCGGAGCCCTCAAGCGGTTCGAGGCGCCGACTCCAAAGGTCGCCCGCAAGGGTGGAAGGTTCTAGTCGCGAAACACTTTAGCCTTCGACAGCACAACTAACCTCTTTTTTGACCTCTCTACGGCAGAATGATAACGACCTCATCACGTGCACAGCGACGAAAAGCAAGGCGATTGGCAACAAAGGAACAAGAGAAAGGGAGCGAAAAACAAAATGCCACTATGAAACGCACCACCGCGATGGCCGAGGCAGAGAGCAAACGGCATCAACGACAACGTCGACAATAAAAGGGAAACATCACGGGGTGGAGTGTCAAGACACACATCCACAGCCAGGCAAGGGTCGTCAGCGATGCCAGCACAGACACACATGAGAAACGGGTAGGGAGAGTCAAACTCGAAACATACATGAACGACCAAAAGAGACAGAAAAGAACACCGGTAAGTATTACTATACGAAACCCCGAGGGGCAGCGCAACCTCAACGTCACGCTCTTCGAGAAATGACACTGCCTTTAGAACTCACTTCTACGCTCAAACACGTACACCAACCGACCGTTCTTGTACGTGTAGCCAAACCTCTCACCGCCTGGAGCGATGGCAATCGTGAGCACCTTGTTGGTAAACGGCTCCGGGATCGCCTCCTCCGCGATCCCCATCGCACCATCCTCGTCCTCGTTCGTGCTCTGTGGCATATGGGTCTGATGCGGAGCGGCCAACGTCTGTGCCCAGGCCTCCGCCAAGGTCTTCTCCAGCTCCGGCACCGTCACCACACCGCCGGCGGCTACGTCGCCCGGCTCCGCAAACGGATCAGCGCGGTAGTGCACGAGCGAGTCCGAGAGCGGCAGCGAGGTGTACAAGGGCTGCCACACCGCCACCGCACCGTCGTACAGACCCGTCACGACCGTTCCAGAGACGTCGTCCACGGCAACCGGGAAGCGGTCAAAGATGGAGTCGTTCTCGTACAGGGAGTCGAGGTACTTGGAGACGTAGTTCATCACGGGCATCATCGCACACGGCTGATCGGGCTTGCGCAAATCCCACAGCTTTAAACTCAAGTAGTCGCGGGTGACCACGTGATCGGGTCCAAGGAAGGACGCGTCCGAGATGCTGCACAAGATCTCGTCGTACGCGGGACAGCTCAGCGGGTTCTGCTGCGGTGTCAGCTCGGACCGGATGGCGTACTTGCGCTTCTGCCGCGAAGGTGGGTCACGCAGATCGCCAATGTTCAGCACGCCCGAGCTGCGCGTCAGCAGAAAAAGAGAACTGTGCGTGGGGTGAAAGGAAGAGGCGGTCACCAGCTCCTCGACCTCGTCCAGCGCACCAGACGGCGGTCGCAGATCTGCAATGCAGGTGGCTTTGGTGGTGTCCTCGGTCTCAAAGTGCCACCAGAACACCTGCAGGTCCTCTACACTCATGAAGGTCTCGCCGTCCGCCGACACGCTGAGGGCCTGGATGCTGTTCGTGACGGGACCGAACTCTTTAATGGGCAGGATTGCCGGCTGCGGTGGCAGTCGAGCGAAGTAGCGCGACCCGGCAAACGTCTTGCCAATCACCTCCTCCATACCGGGAAACGCGTTGAAGGGACTGAAGCCCTCGCGGCGCACGTGAAACAGCTTAATCACGCGCTCGTTGGCGGTGAGGTAGCTGATCATGCTCGGCGAGCACCGTGGACGGACAAAAGTGAGACACTTCACGTACGGCTCCACCGCCACCGAGGTAAGGGCGTTGATGGACTTCACAAAGGCTTTGTGCGAGTGCCGTCGCAGCACCTCGCGTCCGCGCATGTCGCGCATAATGTTCTCCGTCGCCGCGGAGTCCATACTGTTGCTGTCGCCGCCGGGGTGCGGGCTCGCCGTCGTCGCCGTCCCGTCATCGCTGCTGCGCCGCCACGAGCCGCGAGTGTTGAAGAGCTGCACCCCCGGCAGCGCCGACCCCTCCGACGCACCGTACGTTGGTCGCATCTGCATCACCGACTTACTGCGCCGTATCGGGGCGTTGTAGCTGTCTGCGGTGCTGACCTCGAAGTACTCAATATGGCCGCTGTAGTCCCCGAGGCAGACGCCCAGCACCGGCGCCCCGCTCATCGGGTCCATCAGCGATGTCATGGCCACCACACTGACCGACTGCAGCGCGCTCTCCTCGTTGCCGCCGGCACCGTGGGTGGTAGCGCGGGACGACTCGCCCAGCATTTCGCCCGACGAGTTCAGGAAATTCGAGTCATCGTAGGCGGCGTTGAAGGCGGCCTCGTCAAAGGTCGGGCTGGGGCTGCTGCTGCTGCCGGTCAGACTGTTGCTGCTGTTTGGCACCATCGCAGGCGGGACTATGCCCGGCGGCGACCGAGAACCGACAAAGGAAGCGGGGGAGGAGGAGGTCACTCCACCGCCGAGGCCGTCGGAGGAGCCCCCCTCGCCCTCGATGCGGATCGCAGGAGATGGAGTTCCCGTTTCGTTGCCGGCGTTTAAATGGCTACCCAGACGCGGCTGCGGGGACGGCTCTTTGCCCTGGAGACTCATCGCAGACGGCATGGACTCACTCATGGCCTTCTCGCCTCGCTCGGTGGCGTTGTCTTCCACGTCCACCTCCTCCACCGCATTCGGGTCCTCTAGTGGGTAGTGCAGCTTCTGGTAGAACTGGAAAGTCGTGGTAGCGCGTGAGACGGTGCCGTAGAGCCGCTGCTCCACGTTCTGAATGTGCTCGCGGACCGACTGAGGGGCCCTGACACCGCCGCCGTAGCTCTCGCCGAAGAGACCACCACTCAGACCGGCACCACCCCGTGCAGCGCGATTCCCACTCGAGGCTGAAATGAACATCGTGCTCGGCTTCGTCTTCTGCGGCGTTCGCTTCGGTGACGGAATTGTCGGTCCTTCCTTGCCCCCGCCACCACCACCGCCACCAACACCGCCGCGGTCGGGCGCCTCACTGCCAGCGCGAGAGCTGCGCGCGGACCGTTCATCTCCCATGTCGTACCCGGAGGCGGCGAGGCGGTCCGGCGCTTCGCTCCCCGCACGAGAGCTTCGATACGAGGCGTAGGCCTCTCGCCGGGACCCGCCGGTGGGGCTGGCCGCCATCGGCTCCCGTTGCGGTGCCTCGCTGCCGGCACGTGAGCTGCGGTACGACGCCCTCTGCACGTCGGAAAAGGTGGGGCTGCCGAGGTTATTGTTGTTGCCGCTGGGTGACATGGGGCCTGGCTCGGAGCGCGCCTCACTGGTGGCGCGAGAGCTGCGCAGCGACTGCAGCTGAGCCTGCTCCACGCTGGGCATCTCCGGTGATGGGGAGAGCTTCGGGTGGTCCTTCTCGACCGGTTTTCGTGGCTCCATCGTGAGCAGCGAATCGTATTTTCAACGCAGACGGTATTTAATATATATATATATATATATGTAGGCTGTGTTTGTAATTGCTGGCGAACGTTCGGTGCAGCTGAGAAGCGTTCCGCAGAATATATCCTGCCGTTGGCGCGTGTGATGCACTCTTCTTCCAGCACTACTTATTATTATATAAATATGTTCTCTAGCTCTCCGATGTAAAGGTAAAAAAAAAAGGAGATAAGCACACGAGAACGGTGCACAATGAAGAAAACACAGGTGAACCGTACAATTTATTTGCTATTTGTTTGTTTGTATTTCTCCTTCGCCCACAGTTGAGCACTGCGAGACAGTCGAGACGTACGCCAACGCTTTTGAGAAAAATAAATAAATAAAGGACGGTGAAACGGTTGAAGGCAACATACACACACGTAGAGAACCAACAAAAAAAACCGGTACAAGATAGAGAACAAACAAATTTTGGGGCGTCACCACCGCGCCGTCGACAATCTGCGATAGAAATAGATATACGTGCGCGAAGTGAATAAACAAATAACAGAAGGTAATGGAAGAAGGAAAAAGTGGCCACTGAGAAGGACGCGGTTCCACAGTTGACGTTTGCTATTTCCTTTTTATTTTTAGTTGTCTCTCGCTTTTCCCGTGATCCACGTTGTTCTAGTCAATGATGAACAGAGGTGAGAATTTGTGCGTGAATAAACCGACTGTGAAATACATTCGCAACGTGAATGCCGATCGACGCAAAAACTAGAAGAGGAGAGGGAAAAGAACGAGAAGAAGCAAGTGCGTTCACACACACACACACACACATACAAGCAGCGTAGAGATGCGTCCAATACCCAAATCAAGATAATTGGCGGAGATAAAACGCATCGAGAAGTACGCTGGTAGTTGCTGTGGAGTGCACGTGAACGCTGTACACATTTCGGCAGCTGCCGGCGGCAGCATTAACGGTCCCCTTCTTCTATCTGCACACTGGGAAGCCAACCAGCATTTGGCCTCGAATGAAATCGCCATGAAAGAGAAGGGAAAGTAAGCGCCACAAAACTACCAACAGAATAGATCGTACGCGGCAGCACGAAGCGGCATGACCCCGGTGCAACAGATAGACAAGAGCCAAAGAGACCTCTTGTCGCCCTTCGAAAAGAGAGTGAAAATGAGATTCGTCATCAAGTGACTGGTTCTACCATCAAAAGTAGAGAAGAAGGAGCACAAGCTTCTGACATTTTTAATGCTGCTTGCGCAATGAGTCAATCTAATTTATGAATAAATCTATGCGTCATCACAGAAGCTTCCCGCTCCCGAAAGTCGTGTTGGCTTACCGAGGGAGATGTGTGCGCGATTGCCCTGAGTGGTTCTTCCCACTCCCATCGTACTCTCCCCTTCCTCCTCCTACGTTTACACCTCTCCGCCTTGTTGTCGCAGCACACCAAAGCTCTTCGCCATCTTTGAAATGTACCCGGGCGTCTTTGTTGTTTGTGGGCGAAAGGTGCACACCACCTCCTCCGCCTCCTCCGACTTCTCCAGCCGCGCCTGACGCTGCGCCTCGAGTGACTGCTGCTGCTGTTGCAGGTACTGTTGATACTGCTCGTAGTTTTTCGGATCCAGCACCGACTTCACCTGCGCGTTGTGCGACGAATTGAGCTGCGGCTTGAAGGTTACGCCCTCCATCTCCTCCTCTGCGGCCACCTTTTTCGCCTTTGCACGCGCCCTTTCCATGCGCTCGCGCTCACCGTAGAGCCGCTCAAAGAAGTCTTTGCGATCGGTGCAGGGAGGCGTCACCGTCGCCGCCGTTGTCGCTGCCACCTGCCTTGCCAGACGCTGTTTGCGTCGCTCCGCTGCCCGCTCCGCCCGTGCGGCAGGGGAAAGCTGCGGCTGGAAGGTGCAGGGGTCCTTGTACGGGGACTGGTGCGGTGTCACAAAGGAGGACGACACGATGGGGATGTGCCGGCGCTGCCGCTGCGCGATGAGAGACGAGGTCTCTGCCCCCATGGACTCATTCACAAGGCTTCGCGACACCAGCTCTTTTACGAGTCGCGCGCTCTTCCGGGTGGTGGTCGGCGTGAAAGCGGGTGTGAGTTGCCGCTCCAGATCGAGCACGGCGCGCGCGCGACTGAAGTAGTGGGCGTTTTGGCGAAGAAGGAATTCATCAAAGAGGGTGATGCGGAACGACTCCTCCGCACTGGCGTCCTCCGGCGGTGGTGTCGCTCTCGCCCCGCTGTCGCGGAAGCTGACACCCCTCTCTCCTGCGGCGGACACCACCACCTTGCTTTTGCTCGTGGAGTCGTGCAAGTGTGACAGCTGCATCTCTTCCTCTCTGCGAGAGTTGTACTTCCGCTTTACCTCCTTCTCCTCTCGCAGAGCCACTGCCATGGGAGACATGTACGAAGTGTCAAAGACGGGAACCGTCTCATACGGTGCCTGCGCAAGCACAGAACTGGGCAGAGCAGCAGTAGCAGCAGCAGAAGTGCCACGTCCGCCCACCGCCACGTGCTCTCCCCAATCGGTTTGCAAAATGTTGCTCATGAAGACGTTGAAGCTGTCCTGTGCGCGGGGGACGCCGCGGCTGCGGGCTCCACGTCGTACCACACCTGCCCGACGCTGCAGCACGATCAACTCCTCCCGCGCCAGACGGCGGTACTCCATTTCTTGATCCAGAATCTGCCGGCGCGACGCAGCGGCGGTCAGCTCCACCGGGTACAGTCGCTCGTATACGTTTTGCAGCGTCGCCTTGAGAGTGCGCGGGTCGAGGGCCGGTGATGTGGATGGTTGAGCGGACGCGTGCGGAGGTGCTCGTTGCGCACGTTTCCCACCTGCACGAGGTGTCACGGCGGTAGGCAGCCGCGACGACGACGGCGGCGGAGGCGGCACCGAGTCCACCAGTGACTTCTCCATCTCGCGCTCCTGCGCCACACGCACCATCGCGCGCGTGCCCGGTGACAACGTGGGGTGAAAACTGCACTCCGCCAGCTCCTTTGCGCGCATCTCCTGTCGGACACGCTCCTGGCGCACGGCCGCTGGAGTGGCATTTCGGTGAATGGAGCTGTTATTAGGTGCCGGTGACGACAGTTCAGGAGCGACGGCGCCTTGAGTCGCCGACGGCTTCGGCGGCTCCTTGGATCGCTGTTTCTTCACGAGGGCAGCGTCCCACGCGTTGGAGGCGGCGGCAGGAAAGACGGAAATCTTGCTGTCCGTGCGCAGCGTCGAAGCCGGGTTGCCCTGCGCGGTGCCCACAGCAGCGGCAGCGTCGAGGTCCTCTTCTTCGAAAGAGCGTCGACTGTGAGCAGAGGCTACCGCGTCAACGTCATTTGGCCAGACCGGCGGTTCGCGCACATCGGAGGACGATGACGATGAGGATGCCGTTTGCACCGTGCGAAAGTCCATAGCAGACATGTCTAGCGTGTACTCCTCCTGATCACCTGCCCACCCTCCTCGCCCCTGCTGCGGTCTGTGATCTTCCATGTGAGGCGACAGAGGACTCGTCGGTGTAGACGCACCCACCGCTCGCGCCACCGCCGTCTCGATTGGCGTGCGTGTGCGTCGCGCTGGTCGACCTCCCGGTGAATCATAGAGATCGACCAGAATCGATGGGGCTTCATTTTTGATGGGGCTTATCCCGCTCACCTCTGCGCTCAAGGTGGGTCGGAGCACAAACCGGCTGGACTTGAACGGTGAAGTAGCTTCGCTGTCGTCCAGTCCATTACTGGCAGCTTCATCGCGGTGAGCGTCTGACGCTTTCGGCGGCACCCCACTGAAGAGATGCTCCAACACCTCTTCAGCGGTTCGATGCGGATCGTGTGATCGGCGCCCGTGCGGTGCCGCGTCTTCCGCAGCAACCCTAACAGCAGGGGTGCCACTCGCCTTCATTCGTGCGACCCCCGCTTCCTCTTGCGCAGACGCCTCAATAATAGTAGGCTCCTCGGCCCGATTGTGTTGATCGGCTCGTACGGCAGGCGGCGCAACGGGTCTTCGCCGGTGATTTGGTTGCTCACTGGCACCCGCGGTGTGGCCTTCCGAGCTGCCCAGCTGGGCGCGGAGCACCTTGAGAGCCGTTTGGCGCGTGGCGGCCCACTGCGACGAATCTGCGTGTCGAGAAGTGGCAGCAGAAGTCGCGCTTCGCTCTTCTGAGCGGAGCGGAGTTGGAGCCGCCACGGCTGCTGCTGGTGGAGAAGGTGCAGCGGCGGCGGCGGCGGTACGCGAGCGATCACGATCCTCCGTGTTCGACATGGTCGTGTCCTCAGGGGTGAGCTCTTCGCGCGGGTGGCTCCTTCGTGAGCCGGACCACTTCTCCTTTCCGTAAATCGCGTTCCACACGCCCACTGCACGGCGAGAGGAAGAGGTGGTGTCGAGGGAAGCGTCCTCGTCGTTCAGGCTTGCCGGGTGCGGCACAGGATGACGGGGCTGAATCGAAGAAGGGGTCTCGAACTCCTCCCCTACTTCCGCCGGAGCCGATGACGGTTCTTCGCCGGCAGCTTCTCCATTTGCATGCTGTACTTCACAACCACCACGGCCCGCCACCCTTTCATCGTCGCCGTTCACCGAGACTGCAGAAGTGGTATCCGCAAAAGACAGCAATTGCCGTGCAGAGAGAAGTGTCCCGGCGGCGCGGTCGCGGTTTTGAAACGCACTGCTGGCCAGTGCATCGACAGAATCGTGCGACTCAACGCTATCACTGCTCCCAGAGCGACGCCGCTGCCTCCTTTCGGCAAGCACCTCCGGTGAAGGCGCCTCAGGGACCACCTTCTCCGTGGTGTAGTGCAGGCGCGTCTGTGCCGGGGTGAAGTGGTTGGAGAAGTTGCGGGCGGACGTGGCGGAGGCCGACGAAGCGTCGGGGCTGGTCGAGGAAGCGTCTCGCACGCCTGCCGTTGTTGCCTTTGCGGCTGCGGCGGCCGCCTGCCGAGTCGGGCTGGACGACGCGTTCGAGGAAGAGGAACTGGAGAGGAGAAATCGGCGCAGCTCCAGTCCGTACGGCCGTGGCTCACCCTTCTCCATGCTATCCTCCTTTGGCCTTTTCAGGTGTGTGTATGGTATCTTCTATAGGCGCAAACAAGAAATAAACCTCTTCTATGTATATTACAATGATACGGCAGAAATGTGCCTCACCGGATACGGATAATTAATTCACAGAACAGATAGATGTGTGTTCTACATTACGTGGCAGTCGTAAAATACACCCGCACAGACACCTTTTTTCTCTTCTTCTTGATCGAGTGCTTATGGTTCTTTCAATCACAACGTCTCGAATACCAGCAAAAAAAGGCGGTGAGCGCCCAGACGAAAGAACCAGAAGAGAGAGGGGGGGGGGTGGAAAGGATCGGACTCATTGAGGACTCTTTTTATTGAGCATTTGTAAACTAAGAAAAAAGCGGACGGTAAATAATTGACCACGTGAAACGGTCGCTTGGCCGTGAAAGAGTGCGTTTAGTGTTCGCTTCTGCTTTTTCTAGTTTAAAAAAAAATCGGTTGACCTAATGAACCATTATGAATAATTTGCTATCACGCATGTTTGCAGTCGAGAATCGCACGAAACAAGACAGTATGGGAGGAGAAAACGCATCAACACAGGAGGGAGAGAAAAGTCAAAGGCACCGGTCCAACGGAGGGTGTCCGCTGGGAACCGTACCAGAAAGGCTCGTGCGCAACAAATGCATTCACTGTTCGCTTTTCAATACTTCGCCGTTCGGTCACAGGTTGACCTGGCCCATCAACTTGTGAGCGTTACGGCGGTGGACGAGCTCGCAGGCGGCGGTGTACTGCTCAAACTGCTTCCGCGCGTCCGCCGAGAGGGAGTCCAAAAATTCGAGCTTCGACGACTCGTGCTGCTTCAAATACCACCCCGTGAAAAGCTCCACAAAGTCGTACGGGAAGCCGAGCTCATCCTCGTCGGTCTGCCCTGCCCACAGGTCCGCCGACGGCGCGGCGTTGCGTGTGTTTGCCGGCACCCCCAGCACATCCGCCACCGCAAACACCTCGCTTTTGTGCAGGTCAGAAATCAGCTGCACATCCACGACGCCGTCGCCAGCCTTGCAGAAGTAGCCCAGGTAGAAGTCCTCGTCCTTGTTCCCCGTGCCCATCACAATCGCCGGCAGTCCCTCTTGACTCAGCAGCTGTGCGACGTAGAAGCCAGGAGGAGTGCGCATGTAACTGCGCAGCTGCCCCCGAGCGAAGTCTCGGCCATCAATCCCCATCGCCTTCTCAACCACCGCGGCCAGCTCCTGATGCAAAGACGTCTGATCCACCACCACTTCGGTCGCACCGCAGGCGGCAATATTCTCCTTGCCCCGCTCCAGCGCCCACACGCTGCTGTGGATCGGCTGACACAAACCGACATTCTTTTGGATAGGGCTGTCATGTGCCTGCATCGCACGTGCACACAGAGCCAAGACGACGGCAGAGTCGATCCCGCCAGAGACGCTCGTGACACAGGCCTCCAGGCCGCAGCGGCGCATGTAGTCGTTCAGCTTCCCGCACTTCATCTCCACCCACGCCGCGGCGTCGAAGTTGCACGCTTTGCGGTGCTCCATAAGAACGCGCTGCAGCTCTGGCAGGAGGGCAGCGACGGGCATTTTTCGTTGTGTGGGCGTGTGTGTTTTTTGATTCTTGCCAGAATGAGAAGCCAAGCGTCTATCTTGGCGGAACCGGCAGAAGGAAGTCAATGATAAATGTAGTTTTTGAGGTGGAATATGTCTGTAAAAGAGAAAAATGGCTGAGGGAAAAGCAAAGGAGTGAATGGATAAATGCAACGTTCTGAGAGGGAGTTCGGCAACTTCAACGTAGATGGGCGACAGTAACCAACGCAGATAGAAGAAAAGAAAAAGAAGAGGAGGAAAGGGAGAAAGAGAAATATGTGAGAAGTCCATGTACGTTGATTCTGGCAGCGTCCTTGGAGACTTTTAATGTGCATTGAGATAGGTATTCCTCACGTCTTCCGACGACATGCGAGTTAGCTCTCTTCAGTTCGTTGCTGGCACTCGCGCGAAAGCCAGTGCAACCAACGAACTGCTCACCCTTCCAAACTGCTTGACCCACGGCAACGGAGTCACCACAGGTCCATTGGCGTCACCGGAAGAAAAACTCTCGTAACGAAACAACAAAACAGAAAATACTGCCGCTACTTTGCGCAAATCAAAAAAAAAAACCTCAATGGTGTAAAAACGAAAAGAGAGTGAGTGAGTAGACAACGAGAAGAAACAAACATCCGGAAAGAAAAAGACGGTTGCGTCATTCACAACTAAAACAATGGGCTGCGAATGCGACAGAGAAGCGATAATGCATACAAAGGGAAAAATAAAAACATCGTCGTACGCTTCCAAGGGTTGTCCGAACGGGAAAGGTAAGGTTTAGAACGAGAAAAGAGGGTGTTCCAGCGGTTTCCACGACTGTAGATTTATGACAGTAAGACAGAAGAACAAATAGAGCGAGGGTTGCGCATCGTTCAGAGTATACATAAAGACAAAACACTGTTTTTTACATTTAAAAAAAAATGTCGAAGTGGAGGACGAGAAAAACCACCAACGCGGTCAGCGTCCACGAAAAACTTGATGCGTCGGGTGCACCTGCTCCAGCACAAGACAACAACATTCTCATTTTCGCGCCTGCACGTGCTCACATCTCCGCATTCTTGATCGCCCGCGCTTGCCGGTGCTCTGCCATCATCTTCATCCGGTACGACTGCGCCTTCGCAGCGTCGCTGCTGTGCTGCGTTTTGCAGTACTCACGCATCAGCTCCTCCTGGAACATCATGCCTTCCAGGATGGGATCTTTGCGGTAGGTTCCTTGACGCTGCTTCTCCTCGATGAAGTCCTTCAAGATTTCCTTCTTGATCCGCTCGCCGCCCTCGGTGTCCACGAGGTTCTCCATGCGCACAATCTGTTCATGCCGGATCCACGTGTCGTCCTGTAAGGGCTGCAGGTGGAGGCTGACAAAGTCTTCCGCAGGCATCTCGAGCACATCGGTGGTGATGTGGCCTACCGTCGCAACCTGCATTGACTCCGGTTTATCCGCCATTTTGAGTAGCGTGATGATTTGTGAAGCACACAAAAAAAAATAAAAAATAAACACTGTAAATAATGCTTTTCTTTTCTTTTAACAATGCGAAGCGGCGGAGCTAAGAAGAGAGAAACAAAGAGGAAGAACCTTTTATTGCTGTTGAACGATGTTCACATCCGACCGGTAAACGCAACAGACATGGTCCACAGAAGAAAAGAATAAGGAGAGAAGGACACGCGCTTGGTGCAGATCACAGATCACATCATCGTTTTCCTTTGGAGAAGCACAGAAAAAAAAAATGGTCACCGCGATGAGGCAGTTTATCACATGACCGCATTGCCCAACAAGACTGTTTCCATGTTTGCAGCTCGTGAAGCGAGTGACAACTGTGACGTCATGGGAGCCGTTCGCTACCAGTCAACCACATCGCCGCTTGAATCTCGCCAAGGCGCACTTGCTTCCTTCGTCTCACTAAATGTATATTTTGAATCGCTGCGCGCAACGCAGGACGTATCCACGCGAACACAACGGTATGAAGCGACGGAACGAGTTATACAACACAAAGGAAACAGAATGTGTGGACGCATACGCAACGGCGACACACACGTGCACACACACACACACACACACACACACACGAGAAAACACATGGAAAGAAACAAAGCGGTAAAACCGGCGTGAAAGAGAACAAAGAAGGACGGCAGCACAGCCGTCCTCCTCTACTCCACCTTCGCGTTAACTTCTTCATTCTCTTTTTTGACCCCATAACTGCGAAAACAAACAAAAACATACAACCCTTTCCCACACACACTGTGAAGAAGTGTATGGCAGCGGCAAAGCCAGTAATGCCAAAAAAGGAAAAAAAAACTTAACTCAAGCACACATGTGACTGAAGACGCTCAAAACGATGGACTTCTTCCACTCACTTCCATGTGCGCAGCTCTTCAAAAAAACAAACTAATAATGATGATAATAATAATAATGCCAGTCATATGATTCTGCGCCTTAGACCACGTTCCTTCGGGACATCTGGTGATACCGCACCGGCTCTCTGGGGCGATGGCGTAGAAGCCTTCATTGCGTTTCCGCTGCCAGCACTTTCAAAAAGGCCATCTTTGCCTTCACTACCGGCGCGGTGCGCCGCGCCGTTGTGCGTGTTGGCGATGCCACCTACCGTGTCACGCGGCACCGTCGGCACCGTCAGCGTCGACGACAACGCGTCTGTAGTTAACGGTGTCTGCGTCGGCGGGCTATGCGATTGGGGGAGGTTTCCTTTCGAGGCATTGGCCGATACCTCGACCTGCATCGTTCTGTAGTCTATCGAACTTTTGCGATCTTCTGCACTAGCAGTTGTGTTCCCGGCAGCGTCGGAATGATCTAACAAGGCATCTCCGGCGGCACCAGCTGTCGTTTTGGTGCCATTGCCATTGTTGCCGCTACCCTCCTGGCTGTCAGGGCTCGGTGTGGACGCTGCTGTCTGCGTCGCGTCCCCAACGTTTGTCACGCCGGCCGCTGGCGACGGCGTCCCTTGTGAGCCGCGCTTGAACGTGACGATGATGACGGACATATTATCGCAGCCCAGCCCAAACGGCTGCGGCGACAGACACGCGTTCATCAGCTCCTCACAGATGCGGCCCAGTGGGACACGCTGCTGAATGCGCGGGCGGACGAACTCCACCACCTGCTCGCTCGTCATCATGTCCCAGATGCCGTCACAGGCCAGCACCGCAAACTCGTCCTTATCACGGTTTAAGTGGGTGACCCGCACCTCTGGAGCACAGGTCACCGCCTGCATCTCCCACGACACCTGCGAATTATTCTTAAACATGAAATCGCCAATTGCGCGGCTTAACGCCAACATGCCGTTCACACGACGGTTCAGAACGTAGCAGCCCGCCCGCTCAATACGCATCTGCTCAGCAGGTAGGAAGGGCTTGTGGTCGGTGCTGAGGCTGTCCACGCTGCCATTTCGGCACATAATGCAGCGACTGTCGCCCGCGTTCGCGCAGTACAAATCGTCGCCGTCCACATACAGCACGACAGCCGCGCAGCCGCCTCGCTCGAAGCTTGGGAGGGAGTGGAGATACTTGTCAATCGCGATGAAGCCGTCGTAGAGCGCCTGAGATATTTCGCCGCGCATAAAGGCGGTCGTTTGGTGTACAAACTGAAACATGTACTCACCGCAATACTTCGAGGTGGCAGCCCCGCTGTGGCCGTCGTAGACGCCAAAGAAGCCGCCCTTGTCCAGCAGCAGCAGCGTGTGTGCGTCTTCCATGGAGCGGCGCCAGCCCTGCATGCTGCTGCAGCCGTAGGCCAGGGATTCGTTTTCGCCCGACAGCGTTTCCTTCGCCTTGACCGGCTGGCTCATAATATCAGCACGGCGCAGCAGCTCGTCGTAGCTCGGCTGTGCGGCATTACGGACAATCCACGCAAGAGCGATCTGCACTGCCTCCAAGAAGCCCAGCATCCACCCCGCTACTACCACCGCAATCGACACAACGAGGCCATACGACTTGTATGAGTAGGTGCTGATGAGAAGGAGCAGGCTGAACATCGCAACGGACCGCGCGATGTGCGTGCGGCGGTCACGTGCCTGCTGCTGGAACATACGTGCCATCTGCGCCTGCTGCTGATTGAGGTAGTGTATCTGCTTTACCGAGGTCATCGGCTGCTTCGTTGGCGGCCGACGCGGTGGTGCGCGTTTCGGGGCCATCGCGCACGAGAAACCAGGTTTGAAAGAGTCTTGTGGACACACGCACAAACACGCACGCGGGGAGGAAACCGCGAGGAGCAAGAACCAGTCTCCTTTTGGGATACAGGTCCTATCGGGCGTGCAGAGGAGCACCCAACGACAAGCACAGCGACTGGATGTGCTTTTAGTTGCCGGTGTAGACAACGGCTTCTCGGCGAGTAATTCAAGAACACGGATGCTACGTGCTCACCTTCTTCGTGCGGTGACTGAGCAGCGTCAGCGCCGCCAATAACAGAACTATAAACAACAAAAAAGGATGCACTGCCTTTTCCCACCACGAAACTCTGAAGCGATGCAATACAGGATGGAGTAATTCGCCCAGCGCTTCTAAATTCGTTCTCAACAGAGAACAGCGCGGTGCGTGTAAACAACCAGGAAGAACAGGCAAACTAAATTGAATACTCTCAGGTAGCAACGCTGGGGTGAGAGGTACGGCGTGTGCGCGTGTATTCAACGGATATTACAAAGAAGATCGTGAAATTGTGTGCCAGACAAGTTGCGTGTATAAACTCTGTCTCTATATAGATATATGGTGTCGAAAGTGGTAGCGGGCGGTTCAATGAAGGTGAAAAAGAAAAGGCTCTTTTTTTCTTTCTCCCATATGTGCGAAATGCGGAAGCGACAAGTGGACACCCGAAAGAGGTGAAATGGAGAAACAGAATGGTGGAGCTGCTCTTTCAAAAGATCGACAAGTACGTTTGCGCAGCACAACAGAGAGAGAGAGAGAGAGAGAAAAAAAACAGTGGAAAAACGAGAAAGGCGAAAGCCGTGCATAAAATAACCCGAGACTGTGTTCTACACACACCTACATGTGTCAGCTTTAATTATCTGTATAGCTGTTTTCCACCGAGAAGCAGCAGATGAAGAGAGTAACGGAGAAAACAGAAAAGAAAATGAACGCCAAAGACAAAAGAAACGCGAGGTTGAGTTTTAAATGGAACAGTATGTACACACACTCACAGACAGACACACACACTTGTGGGAATCCACACACGGCAGGCCGAAAGCCAGTTAAGCAAACTTCGCTTTGTAGGTGTGTATCTTCAACTCAAGCACACAGGTAGAAGAAAATTGCAGGATGAATGTAGTACTAGAAGAAAGCACAATGGAGAAAGAAAAGCGAACCGGGACACAACAAGGATATCGATGTGATGATGTACAAAATTGAAGGCATGGTACGATAAGAGAGCGGAGATGGAAATACAGAAGAGGATTTGAACAGCGTCACACAACGAAACCCTTGCAACAGTACGAACGTCACATGTGTGCTGTGACCGTTTTTTTCCTTCGAGAGAAAGAAAAAAGGTGCAGAGTAACTGTATTCTTTTGGCGTGTGTGTGTCGGGGTCATCGTTCTCTATGTTGTGAACACGATGCGTTGCACTCTCTCTGTTCTCACAGAGCGCGTCTAGGAGTTACTTCAACTCCTTTTCCACGTATTTTTCGAGGGAGGAATTAAGAAGACGGGTTCGTTTTTGCAGGGAAATAACAGTTGAAACAGGAAGATCCGCGAGCGAATCGGAAAGAGAAACCGCTAGGGAAGATAAAAGACTCTATGAAAAAGGAGGACTCCTTTACTTCTATTTACTCAACACCGCACCGCCATGGGATGAGCGAAGCGCAGCGCGAGACCAAAGAGGTTTGCTGATAGCAGCAGCAACACCAACAACAACAAATAACCGTAAACACCGAATTGTCTCGGTAAAAAGAAAGACTCTATGGATTCCAGCGCATCCTGCAACGCGACAAAATTGCGTGATCCGATCTGCCACAACCGCAGAATAAAGCGATCCATATTTTCGCTACTAAGTGTGTAGCGCAGGCGTCACCAGTTTCGAGGCGGCGGACGGTACCGCCACCCCCCGCGCATCATTAGAACCTGGCCCCCTCGCCCTCGCTTCTACGAAACGTTCCGAGAAGAAGGCGAGTTCGACAGCACATGCTGGATGGGATATCGAATGCTCGGCTTCATCGGCGTGCGTACCTTCACGCCACGTCGACTGCGGCCTCCTGCGCCATACGTAGGGTTAGAATCGGACCTTGCCGACGTCGTCGTGCCAATGCTAGTGTCGCGCGCGTCTGTCGCCTCGGACAGCACCAGCCGCTTCTGTGTGGCAGGCGCGTGCAGCAGCAGCAGGGCTGAGCCGCCGTCGGGCGACAGAGAGCTGCCGTCAAGAAAGTGTTGCGCCGCGGACGCGAGTTCGACAAAGTCGCACGCGAAGGGCGAAAACTGTGGACTCTGCCGCAGTGCCTGAAAGCCGGCGCTTTGCTTGAGCTGCAAAAAGGCCGCTACGAGCGACGCGAGGTGCTGCTGGCGCTGCTGTTCGTGGAGGAGGGGTTCCAGCGCTGCCTCTTCCGATGCTCGATCATGGGCATTTCTGACCGGAGTTTGGTCATCGACCTGCCGAGCGGCGGCTCCAATTTCCACCCCATCTGGTGAGTGCGATGCCGTGCCCGCCGAGAGAAGAACGTTGTACTTTTCAATGTGCTTCGCCACAGCAACCACGACAGGAAACGGGCTGGCTTCATCGTCATGCGCGTCATTGGACTCCTCCTCCCCTCTGACAGACGACGACGAAGACGACGACGGTGAGAGCTGCAGGTGCGCAAAACGAGCAGTTAAATCTCGCCTCGCATCGACAACGGCGGCGGCGCCGAAGAGGTCCGAGGATGCATCAGACACAAACGCACCGCCCACGCAGACGCATCGGTGATCTTTCCACGTAAAGCGCGCACAGGCCGTCGCCTCCTGCGGTGTGCCATGCTGCAAGAGGTGCAACACATCTTTTGGGAGGCAACACGATGCTGGCGTCGCTGCTGTTGCAGTGGTCCCGGTGACTTGTTCGGTGTACTTCTGCGCTGCGGCTTGCGCGCCAGTATCGTCGTCTTCGACAGCGGAAACTGGAGAATAAGTCATCGCCGGAGACATGGTCATGGCGAGGCCAGTGAAGTCCGTTGTAACGCCGCAGCGCCGACGCTCCGCCAAGGCTTTGCGCACCGTCAGCGGCAGCTCCGACAAGTAGAGGTATAAGCGCATCCAATTTTTCTCGCTTTCCTTGTCGTCCGAGATGTGACGGACAAGAATTCGAATCTGGCTCTCCAGTTTTGAAAGAAAATACGATGGGACGACGGCGCCTTGTACGCCCCGTTCATCGAGGGGTAGTGCTGTCGTGTGCATCGGTTTCGTACTGTCCGCCTCACGCATTGGAGTCCAGTCAAAATCTTCCACGTTTATCACGGCCGAGTCGGTGCATTCGCCGTGGGGCAGAATGGGGCTCATCAGTGCCGGGTGCGTCCAGCGGTCTGGCGTGATGCTCGCCGTCGCGGGTGATCCTCCGTCGCCCGTCGGCTCCGTCTGCGTTCCGCGATCGTGGCAGAACCAGCGAACGTTCGTCTGCGTCGGCGCTCCGGCGGCTTTTGTTGCGCCGGCATTTGGCAGGGGCGACGCGTGGGTCGCACCGCGAGTCGGCACGGCCTGCGGGAGAACAGCCGGACCACCGCGCGGTGATAAGCCCGGCATCGCCTCGCCATTCATGTCTCCATTCGCACGAATAGCTTGGGCGGCACCGTCAACCGCGGGGGAGGTGGCCGAGGCGCCATACAGTGCTTGACTCCCCACTGTGGCGGCATTGGACGCATTTCCGCAGTTCGCACCGTCTTCGCCACCACCACCACCGGTTGCCAACGTGTCACGAGGAGAGCCCGCTACGCCCGCCACGTCGACGGCACGCAGCGCATTCTGCAGCGCATTGGCCGTGCCGAGTGCTTTTGTGTGCTGTGCGACAGCCTCTACCGTGAGCGGTCTCTTCGGCACTTGTGCAGCGACGGGTTCAGCAACCTTCGTGGCAGGGTCGTTGGTCTCTGCTGCTGCTGCTGCTGCTGTCGAGGGGTTACGAACGTGCCCGTGATGGCGGTGCGTGTGTGCCTGAGAAGCATCACGGTTGCGGTTGGCGTGACTGCGATCACCGGCCGCCGCTGCCGTGACCGGATTGATCGGCACCGTCAACGCAGCGCTCTCCTTGTCGTGGGGCTGCGTCGCGCGGACTCGGCTGGAGCCGCGGCTTCGGGCACCGGTGGGCCCGCGGCTGGCCGATCGTGACCGTGGCACCCCTCGAGAGGCAGAGGAGCCGGCGTGTCGTCTGTGCGATAACGGTGTCGTGGCCTTCTGGAGCACCAGCACCGTCCCCACCAGCGCCGCCGCGCACGAGGCGAAGATGACCGTTTCCTTGTACCTGGACAGCTTCTCCATCGTTGTCCCTCTGTGAAGATCAGCCGGCTGCTCTTCTTCTTTCTATATTTGTATGAGAAGAAAATGACGTTGCAGGTTGTACAACTCCTATTGCATGCCTTGCCCTTCAATGGGGTCTTCTTCACGTCGCAGTGGCCGCTGGCCACGTTTCCGTATTGGTCTGAACCTGTCGCGATAATGTACGACGGCCACACAACCCTCTCTGGATGAAGCGCGGTTGCAGTGGCTGACAAATTGTGTCGCGGCTCAGTTCACCAATGACCGCAGAACAGTACGCGTTCCAGCGCAGTACGGACAAAGGCAAGACAAAAGTGAGAAGAACAAATACGTGATTCAAAGAGAGGCGCACCGTTTCGGCGCGACCGCTTCTTGTGCTGAATTTCGAGGAGCAACATAAATCCTACGATCGCGATCTCCGTCACGGATACAGCGACCAGTCATACTTCGACAAGAAGTCGTCCTCCACAGAAAACCACACACACGGAAGACAGCGCTAGCAAGTCTTCTTCCATTAACCACTACGTATTATCTGTGAACACTCAGTGCAGAGAAACAAAACCATTTCACTACGCCGCTTAAAAAAAAAAACACAAGAGGAAAATTACAGAACATTAATGCAACGACTCAAACCGTTGTTCCTTTGGGGTAGTGCCGTGTTAAGCTGCAGAGTGAAGTTCTACACATGTAATGGGAGCACCTCTTCTACATCAAATGGCTGCGAGACGTGGATGCAGCACGGCAGAGAGCCGCTGCAGAGCAATACCGCTCGCCACCTGAGAGGGCAGGCCGCGATGACCCGGGTGGATCAACGGCTCCTCAACGTTGTGCGCCGTGAGCGCGGTCAACTCCGCGTAATGAGAGCCGGTCGGAAGTACGGTGAGGACGCCGTTGCACAGGCGCATCAACTCCGCGTGCGGCAGCTTACCTTCCTGGGGAACGACCAGCACCACACCACCGCAAAGCGCATCTCGCAGTACGGCCTCTGCTTCACACAGACTGTGAACACGTCCTTGTAGAAACAACGCGTTGTAAAGTTGAAGAGACTGTGGAGATGACCCACAAAGTTTCGTCGCTGCAGCACCCGATGCTGCGTCGTTCGCCGTACCAAAAGACTGCCTTTTTGCGTCGTCCGTCGTTGTTGTCGGAGCCTCGTCGTAGAGAAACCGGTGCCCGCAGTCCAGCAACCACCACTCCCGAGGAGGAAGAGCAGCCCTGTCTTTTGCAAGAAACATCGCATCCACCTTCGCTTTCAAAGATGCGGACCAGCCTTTCCCTGCTGCCGCCACATCACCGTCGTTACAGCAGACGTTGTCGCTGTCGGCTGTGCTTGTGGGTCTCCGCGCAGCGGCAATGCCCCTTTCCGACGCCGCATCCGGTAAGGGGCCGAGGTACAGTGGAGGGGTGTAGTGATACGACCCTACGGCGCCCACCACGTTGTACTTGCGCCGTCCGACGTAGAAGACGTGGTCGACCAGAAACGCGTTGGCGTTGCGGAGGAGCCCGCCGAAGTTGCGCTGATCGCACTCGTTTTCGTAGAGGACAGAGAGGCCGAAGAAAGACGGCGACGTCTGCTGTGCCACTGCCGCCACCGTACTGCCATCGACGGGAGGAGATGTGCTCCCACTGAACTGCAGCAGCATTCGACGGTAACTTTGTTGCAGTTGCTGAATGTCGTTCATGTCTTGTTGGTAGAAGACAGGATGAATTGGGCGCCTGTCGACGCGCGGTGTGGTGTTGACGTGGACGTCGTGCGAAGGCAAGTCCGCGGAGTCCGGCGGAGATCTATCTGACGTTGCGGCGGAGTTGTGTATCTGTGTTGATGACGACGGAGTGGGAAGGCTTTTTTTGAAGAAGTCCTGGTACGCCTGAATTTGGCTTCGCAACACTTCTAGCTCTCCCTCGCTGCTGTTGGTATCGTTGGGCAATAGGTGGTGCGATGTGCTGTCATGGCGAACTGCCGTGGCAGAGTAGATGGGACGAGAGTGGGGGCAATGCACATCTATGAAAGCGTAGAAGAGCAGAATGCCTAAGGAAGTCACAACGTTCAACGAGCTAATCGTGCCGTATTGAGGCACATACACCACCACATCCGCCACCAAAGGGTCGGCGTTTTCCGTTGCGTCGGAACTTCGTTCCCGGGGACGTAAGAGGCTCCGTCGCACTCCCCAGTTCTCGTGCCCCACCACGAGTCGAAGCGGCGCGTCGTGCAGCGCGGGGGGCAGACGCGTGTGCAGGAGGCTCTGCGCCCGGTCGGTGAAGTTCTCCAGCGCCACCAGCGGAAGGTCACCCCGCTTGTTCTCTCCCCCCGTCGCTGCGGAGCGATCGCCAAAAAAAACATCTTCGCCAAAGCTTGCAATGCCTTCAAAGGGATCGTCCTCCACCGTGTCTCTCGCAGATTCCGTCGTTGACGAAGAGGAAGATAAGGACGACGTATGGAGGCCGTCGCGAGTGCCACATCGCGTCTGCACATGCTCAATCAACCGCCACGAGTCCGCCGTCAGAAAGGCTGGAGGGGACGCTGTTTGAAAGTAGAGGCAGGTGCGGATGGAGTTCGTGGCGTTGAAGGCGCTGTGGCAGCCCTCCAGACCAACCGCGACAGGAGTGAGAATCCCAGCGAGTTTCCGCCACTGCGGGATTCGTCGTGACCACCGTGTGAGGGGGTTTGCTGCTAGCGGAACAGTGCGCCTCGGTGGGTGCAGCGTTTGTTTGAGGAGTAGAAGAGCACGATGCATAGTAAAAGCTGTAAACGGCGATCACAGCGTATTCCATGTGGTGCACATCAATGCAGAAGAAGAAAAAAGCTGAGGTGCGAGAGCAGAAAACATCTCCTGGTCTTCTGTTACTTAGCCTTGTAAGGGGTTTCAAAATACTTGTAAGCAGCAGGAGAAGAATAAGGAAGAGCGATAGCAGTACAAATTAATTTTTTCTTCTTTTTGAGTTCAATGATCGATGTCAACAAGAAGAGGTAGATTCTCTCTATTGTCGTTTTAACAGTAACAGCTGAGGCATGATCTTATCGGCAAAAAACGATTCCGCTCCCATATTTCTCTTCCCCTTTCTTGGAAAACGAGGTTGAACTCACCAGCATAGAGCACTCTACGATGCCCGGCTGGAATAAACAAAAACGGGTAGCGTTGGGGACCCAACTGGACTGCACGAAACGCGAAGACTCAACAGCAACGGGCACTGTGGCAAACACCGTGCCCCTGCGGCATTCATTTTCCTCCCCGCGCGCGTCGAACTCTCTCGACGGCGGTTCATTGGAGCTCTTCCGATCTTTTGACTACCGTTCACGCCATCAGTGAATAAGAGCAGGTGAGCGGCAATTAGAAGACGGTGCTTTCACCAAAAACAACTCGGCAGATGATGTCACGTATCGAAAGCGCAAAAACCAAACCTATGCTTGTCCAGTTATTTGGGAGCAGTATATGTTAAGTTAGAAGAAAACGGCAGAGAAATATGAGAGAGATTGTTCAGCAAAGGAAGGATCAAATCGCTTGATGGTGTATTTGCCGCGCAAACACAGCAATGAAACGAGAATGCACTAGGTGTGTTCTTGCAAATGAAGAAAATGGCAGTCTAGCGGCAGCGGGGTCGCACCGTGAAACTTCACATATATATATTGAAAGCGCTCTGGATCAACCAAGATGGCGGTCGCAACCGTTCGTTTTTCGTCCTCGACGCCCTCAAGGCTTTCTGGCAACACTAGGCGAAAGTAAATGTGAGCAAACGAGAACCGGCACGCGCCGTTTAGCCGTGAACACCTCGAACATTGTGTACCTCGTGCGGAGGCGACAGCTTGTTTGCCATCACCGCATCCTAACGAAGGATGAAAATGTGTCTGAGCCTTTTTCTTTCGTAATATGTGGGGACGTCAAGAACGGCAAAAATGGCAGCCGTTGCTTCGATGGTATCTATGAAGATTCAACGCGTACTACGGATAAAGAGAACAGATATCTATCTATATTACTTCTCTTTTTCCCACATGATAATATCGTCTATCACGCAGCCTCCACCGTCAACAGTCGCAACAGCAGCAAAAAGAAAACACTTTCCTCAACTGTTCAACGAAAACCACCACCCGTTACTCTCCAATAAAACAAAAGGCAGCAGCAGCTTTCCTGCTACGCACCGTAGATGTGCAGTACACCGCACGCCACACCGTTGGCAGCAGTGGCGCCGCGCCGCAGGACGAGTTCCGTGTTTGGGATGGTCACCTCAGCCACGCGAAGCTGGAACTTTGGCGAAGAGCGGGTGGACCACACTTCCTGATTGACGACTAACACACCCGTCGCACTCGCCGTGTTGTCCAAGTCAGACCCATCTACCTCTTCCTTCTGGTGGGTGACGACCGCGAATTGGGGTCGAGTCGACGGCAGAAACATAATGTGTGGCATTAACTCCTCGTTACTGGTGCTGTTACCGTTGCTGCCGTTACTAGCATGAGAGGTACTCGGCGCAGAAGGGCTTTCGCCTGTCTCATCCTCCACCAACTCCGTCTTTACACGCTTCGTCTCTGCTTTTGTTACTCCATTGTTGCTGCTGACGCTGGACGACGACAAGCGAAGCACAGCGTCCCAACTGCGCGAAGACACAGTCTCGTCGTCGTGGCCCTCCCGAGGTACCTTCGTCCCTGCCTGCGACGACGTTGCCGCCACCGTGGCTGTCGAATCGATGTCGAGCAGCTCATTGCGTGGCGGGACGTAGTCCATGCGGAGGTGCGGCAGGTGCTTCATGTCCACCAGCGTCACCGGGAAGCTGTACAGCGGGGTGTAGAGGCGGCCATTCACCAACGCCTCGACGACGCGGCGCAGGCTGCCCTCCGCAGTCGGCCACCGCTCCACCATGCGGTCCCGCATTGCACCCACCACGTCCTCATTGCACACGCTGACATGCACGCCGTTCACCGACACCCGGCACGGGTTCGAGCGGACGAGGATGTCCGCCGTGTCAGCGATGGCGTACATGGTGGTGGGCAGCACGGGCACCTGCGTCACGTCGCCTCTATGGGACACCAACAGGACCTTTAAGTGCGGCAGCAAGGGGCGAGTGGAGTAGTAAGTCTTCAGCGTCTCCTCCAGCGTGTCCACGAAGCTCTCCGTCACCTCATTAAAGGTCGCGCCGAGTGAGGGCAACAAGCCGCGCTCAAACTCGTTCGCAAAGGGAGGGATGAAAGGCCCTCCAATGATCAGCACATCAGCACCGCGGTGCAGCGCTTGCTGGGTAACCGTCCGCAAGAGACCAGCGACGTCGCGGCGAGGAAAAGGGCCACTGCAGAAGTGAATTCGTGCACCGCTTGTGTTTTCGCTGCCGTTCAGATTACTCTGAGGACCTTGCATCGCTGCAGACGCCGACAGTGGGCGATCCACGCGCCAGGGAAGTGACGGCCGTGCCGGCAGCACAAACTCGCGCACGAGCACGCCTGTCAACACACCACGCGCGCTGCGCTGAAATGGCTCGCCGACGACGCCCACCGCCGTGCCAGGGTACAGCCCAGTGAATTGGCCCACTTGACGCGTGTAGAGGGAAAGACGGGTGCCATTCTGCGCCGCTGCTTCCTCGTCCGCCTCTGCTTTGGTGGCCGTTGTCTCCTCGCCGGCGACGCTGACCCCGGTCATGCCACCCCCTGACACGCGGAGAGACTCGCTGTGACTGAACTTGCCGGGGCTACGGCTTGATGCGCCGTTGCTTGAGTTAGCGTTGCCTTCCTGCATCAGCATGAACGCGCCCGTGAGAGGGGTGGTTTGCTGGGACATGGCCTGTAGCGCCGGTACGTAGCAGTCTTCGTCTTCGAGGTCACGGACGACGTAAAACTCCCACGGCGCCTGCTGCGTGGCGGCGCTGACGGTGGAGGGGTCTTGCACCTGCGTGAGAATCCCTACCGCACGATAGAGAGGGACAGCGACGGTCGGCGTCGCGCCGGCGGACCCGCTCTGGTCGTCCCCCGGACCGCCTCTCACCTCCCCCTGCTCCTCTTCCGCTGGCGGCTCCGGCTTCACCAAAGAGTGCGGCGCATCCCCTGCCTCTTGCTTCTTGATCGCGCCGCGCCACAGCGGAATGCGGCGCAGCATATCTTTGTAGTACGCCACCACATTTCTGCGAACCGCCGGCGTGGACTTTTCCTGCAGTCCGCAATACGAGGAGCTGCGGAAGTTGGCCGTATTTCGCGCGTCTACTGTGACGGTGGAGGAGCTGCCGGCGGCTCGCTGCTGCGGTGTGAGAAACGGCTTCTCCAAGCGGGCCGGTGGGTGCTCGCTGCCAAGCAAGAGGTTGAGGTTGGCTGCCACCTTCCAATCGCCTTCCACCTGCATTGTAATAAATAAGTAAGTCTTATCGTGTATTAGAATAAGTGTGTGAAGAGCCAGAACAGTAAAACGGCACCCAAAAAAAAAAACGAGGCCTGAGAACTGAATTCTATTATGAACCTCCCGTACTCTATGGGTGATGGTCTATCGAGTGAGCACTTCTACGCACCGTTGCAGTTGGTGGAGTTGATGCACGAAAGGAACGGAGAGCGTCGAAAGAGAGAAAGAGAGAGAGTAGAACAAATCATTTTTTTTTTTTAAGAAGCTGCGTGTCCTCTGCATCGCCTCGCAGTTTCACGCAGCCAGTACTTTAAGATCAAACTAGGAATCCCAAGCAGCATGATCGCTTCAGCACCAGATGAAAGCCTTCGCCTCAACCTCTTTTCCACACTTTGAAGGGAAAAGACGGAGTGTCCGATCACAAACAAAAAAAAAAGAGGGACCTCGTAACGCCTCGGCTCATGTGGCGCAGCAAGTAAAGCTCCGGTACTATCACATGTTCCTTCTTTGCAGGTTTTTTGGGGGGCGAGAGAGACTCACAAACAGCGCAGCACAATGGTCAGCCGTGAGACCTTCGCGTTCAGAAGAAACAAAACAAAAGAAAGAACACTACAAAATACAGAGGCCCACCAACACGCACACAGAAAAGAAACACAACCGAAATGCAAATGGTTGGTATCAATGAGAAAGACTCTTGAAACGAGAGCCTGACACCGACACAAACTCTCATACAGGGTTAAACGGATTCAAAGAGCACGATAACAACCGCGTTGGAGCTGATGAAGGCATCCGATAGGGGGGGGGGAGGGTCATGAACGCTCCATCCACCTGGCTTTTACCCTCCCCGCTGCAGGTGTTTAACAACAACAAACAGAAAAAAGGGACGGCTTCCTACCCTTCGAGCTTGAAGGCTTCGATCGCGTCATCCAGGCTCTTCTCCTTCATCAGATACGCCTCACTCCACGCACCACGCAGCATCGCCGCTTGCTGGATGTAGCGCTCCACTCCGTCCATCGTGTTCGACTTGTGCGCACCGACGGCGGCCAGGTTCGCCAGCGTCGCCTCATCATTCGACCGCACTGCTAGCGCGTCCAACAAGGAACGCTCCGCTGCGTCGTAATCCTGCAGTCCGAGCTGCGCGAGCGCCATCAAATTCGACACCATCACGCTATTCCCACACCGCAGCTGCACCTCCTTAAACGATGAAACGGCCGCCTCGTAGGTCTGTGCGGCGACGTTGAGGGCGGCTTGATGCAGCGCGACGATGCCGGCGCAGAGCAGCGTCACAATCGCCTCGCTGTCCACCTGCTCCATTCGCTTCACCTCATTCGCCGCCTCGTCGGGGCGGTTCAGCCGCAGCAACGCCTCCACGGCAACGGCGTGCAACTCCACGGTGCGGCGCATCGCAAGGGCCCCTTCTGGCTTTTGCAGCGCGCCGAGCCACCGCTTCGCCAGCGTCAAGGCACCGATGACATCGTACTGGTAGAGAAGAGCCGTGGCGGCAAAGACCGCCTTGTACATGGCCTCCGCCGAGACCGTTTCCGCGTCGCTTTGCAGGCGCGCCACCACGGAGGCCACCGTGTCGGACAGCGGATCGTTGTCGCGTAAGGCGACCATCAACTCCGCCCACGTCCGCACACTCACGAGCAGCGGACTACTCTCGGAGCGCAGCTGGCTGATCACGGCGTCGCCCTGCCCGAGACCGATTTGACCCAGCGCCACCACTGCGCTCTTTTCCACGTTGAAGTCACTCACCTCGGCGGGCTTCGTTGCCATACCGCGTGCGGTGCTGCCATCGGCGATGGCCTGGTGAAAGTTGCCAACGGTCAGCGCGTTGCGCACATCGAAGAGGACGTCGGTCATCTTTTTTGGTTGTTGTTTTTTCGCGTGTGTGATGTTGTGCAGTAATGGATAGCAGCACCAGAAAAGAAAGGGAAGAGTTCTGTTCTTTTCAAAAAGAACTGCTCGCTAGGCCAGTATGTATGGGGACTCTCCTTCTACTCTGATTCAGACAACGAGGGCGTTGACACCACGATCAAAACAACCAAAGAAGACGCTCAATGGACCAGAGTCCAGAGGCGGAGAACACGGAAGAAAGAGAAGATTTCAAAATCTCAAATGAGCGAGTTACAAGGCATATCTTTCCCAATAAGCACAGGCAGCTTTCCTTGCCCGGATGCCTGGTCTTCCAAACACCGCTCTTGAGAGAAGATGGAAGCCAAAACAAAATGTTCTTCTTCTGCTGCCAACTTGTTCCTACGAAGGATCATCAAGAACGTGTGTTGGTGGTTGAAATAAATGGAGAGAGAGAGAGGAAATCTTGTGACTGCTCTGGTGTTCGCCAGCTATCGCTTCAACTCCACAACCCCGTTTCAGCTCAAAAAAAAAGGCAGTAGCTTCACCTTTGCATGCCACATATCAGTTTACCTTCTGTTTCCTTTATATATATTTATTTTTAAGTGGTAGTTCATTAAGCGTTGAGCACAAGGGGAAAGATGAAACCAGCACAACTTCCTTATTTTTAATAAAGGTAACACCACTACAAGGAAAAACACACAAAAGAAAAGTAGAGTAGCAACAGGCAGCAGCCCGAAATGGAAAATAAAGTGGGGGACAATAAAGTACGAGAAAAAAACAGACGCACACGCTTTACCACGATGAATGCTGCCGTCACCGCAAGTACGTCTCTCGTTTCCCTTCTCCCGCCTTCGAGGGACTTCCACCTTCACTTCAGTTCTCTCTCTCTCTCTCTATCTCCCTCAGGCTTCGCACTTGCGGAAAACACAAACAGAAAACAACAAGGGGAAAAAAAAGACGGCACGGTGAAACTGTACACAAACACTAGCACGTATATACATCTTTCTTATCATATATTCTTTTTTTAAACGTGGAGTTCAAACGAAGGCGGCAGCGCAGTGTTCACAGTTCTTTGTTGTGCTTCCTCGCTTCTCGAATGCATACCTTATGTGATGGGTGTAAAAAGCGATGAAGAATGACGGTGAGGATCGTTAGTAAGTGTCAAAGCCATCGGTCCAAGAATGTGTAGAACCCAACAACAGTTTGTTTTAAAAGGCCATCTGTCTTTTAGAAGGCATCGCGGAGAAATAACGTCAATTTGTAGCTTACCTAAACACATTCAAAGACGCACATGAACAGCGTGAGAAGAGAGGCGTAACTTCAGTTTAAGCGGCAAGCAGCGCTGAGGCGGTGAAGATGGAATAAAGGATTTAATCGTCAGAGTCGGTATATCTAAAAAGGAATAATAAAAAATAATATCGTATCTCCTATTTCACGTTTCCTTAATGTAATCGTTTAAGTTTTCGTTCTGCACCGTGGCATACATTAGCGGTGCTTTTAGTTTATGACGTTGCCTCCTCCACTTAAGCTGCGTTTAAAGTGAAAAAAAAAGTGTTCGTTCGACAAAAACCATGACAGAGAAAGGTGCTGTGTTGCAGCGGTGAATGCTTCCCTCTTCTTTCATATTCATAAGCGTGTACTTCCCATCTCAGAAAACCCTTGTGTCAAAAAAATAAGAAAAAACCAAGAGGCCACCTTTATGATACGCAGCGACGTCTTCATTCGCTCCAGTTGTAGACACAGCAAAAACAGCAAAACATATATATATATATATATACGGTGACCATCATGGAAGAATACGCGGTGCTTCCAGCAAGAAAATAGAAGCACGCAGGAAAAAAAGAGTTGAAGCTAACCCCGACAAATGAAACCATCAATGCTGAAACCAAAAGCAAAAAATTTTCTCTGAGGAACTTCCCACCCCCCACACAAAATATATACTTATAAGACTCCATACTTAGTCAGGAACACACACACACACACTCACACATTTAAAGCGTAAACGCGAACCGAAGAAGGAAATAAAAAGCAAACGAAATGCAGCCGTCGCAAAATAGGGGAAGGTGCGACCACATGTCACGGACCACACGCAACTTCACCAGTGGTGCGTAGGTGCGTGAAAGACGAAAACGGCAACACAGAGCGCGACTAATGATAATGCTAGAAGGATACTGGAGAACGCATCAGCAACGATCCGATGTCGTACAATAAGAGTCGCATTCCTTTCCCTTTGCTGGCCGCTTTCCTCTGCTCCCTCTACGGTTCTTTTAGTTAGCTGTTAGAAAATATAAGAGAAGAAAAAATCGTTTTCGTTGTTCTTTGTCCTCTTCTTCGCCTTTAGCGTCTTTCTCTTCGTCGTTGCTGTTGGTTCCCCGACTCTGCTTTCTACAGTGACCTACGCTGAGGACTGTCAACGGCGTGCGTCACTGCGTTTCCCTGGTCATAGTCCCTCGCGCTCTTCACACTGATAAGCAAACCGCTCTCCATACCACGCGACAGGAGAAAAGAAATTGTGCCTGTAGAACAGCTTCGAGCAGGCATAAGAGTAAATAGAGTGTCGCTGCACGTCATCTTGTGGCAAATACCGCAGCCCTTCTCCGTTTTCCGACTTCATCGTTTTTGGTTTGTCGTTCATGGCGTCGGCGCGGCACAGATTTCAGGCTTCACTCCGCTCTAGAAAGCCAAAGACAGCGAGTAAAAAGAAAAAAGGACGGGGACGCTTTTTTGGTTTTTGGATTCTCAAACAATAAGTTTATTCTTTTTTCCCTTTTACCGCTGTTGAAAGCCCCCGACATTTTCCTGGCCGTTCGCCTGGATACCGTTGGGGTTGAAGTGGGGGTGCGTCGAGAGCTCCTCGGACGAATGTGCAAAGGCGCAGTTCGCGCCGTAGGAGCACGTGCCGCCGTTCTCGATGTTCATGCACATCTTCGTCTTGGCCTTGGTGCGGTCGATGCCACGGCGTTGGCGCTGCTGGCCACGGAAGCCGCCGTCCATCGGCTGCTGCATCGCGTACTCCGCCGGCAGCTGCCAGTGCGTAGTGCGGGTGTTGTGGTCGATGTAGTACAACTCGTTGTTCTGCGTGTAGGCCATCTCCCAGCCGGGGGGCAGCCGCGGCGCCGGTGCCATCTGAGGATAGCCACGCGCGCTCGCGTTGTAGCCGGCGGCGTAGGAGTTCATCTGCATTGTTTGGGCCCGGAGAAAAGAAAAACGGGGAGGGCACGGAAAGGCACGGAAGAGAAAAAGCCCAGAAAGGTGAGGGAGGGAGAGAGATGCACGAGAGCTGTTCGATGTGAGCAGAAGAAAGGCACAGACAAGACAGGAAAATGGTGAGTACCGAAGACGATTCGAAAACGAACGGTGTGTGGAACAAAAGATGTTGCGTAACACGCCACAGAGAAGAGAAACAAAAAAAAAACACGAAGATGTGCAAGAGGACGTAAGAAGGAGAGTGCGTGTGAGAGAAGACTGCACAGTAAAGTGCAGCGTTTTCGACCTAGGAGGGATGGCAGTTCGTTACGGACGCATCGATTTCAATTGCACCATTGAATACCCAACTTGGAGAAAGAAAAAGCAAGCGAGCAGGCGGAAGTGTGCTTCTCGGCCTGTGTTGAATTCTCACGTTCCTTGGCTGCATTAAACCACGGACAGTCTGCCTTTTCCACCCGGCGAGTTCTGGTGCAAAACATGAGAACCTGCACCCCAGTTCGTCAAACGAAAGGCGCGGTCGGCGGACCGTGAAATATCGTTGTTATTACCGTTGATAGGTTTGATTATTGCTTATCGTTAGGCGAAGAACATTAACGTTGAAAGAAAAACTTACACTCATTTTATTCTGCGAGACCTACTCTGGTTGGCGCAGTACCCGGTACTTCATCAAAACAAAAAGTAGGTGATCAGCTGCGCCGCCCATTCTACTGCTTTCCTCGTCGACCCACGTTCATTTCAAATGTACCTTACTTAATCGAACCGTTAGAACGAGCAACAATCCTCCTTCAACTTCATCTGTACTTTTGTTTACCGCTTAAATAGTTGTTACCGTGTACTTGAAAAAACAAAAAGATCAAAGACACACACACGCTGCTGCCTAAGGCGCCTTTCATCGATGGCGATTCTTTTCTTTCCCTTCTCATCGTTATTTCTTCATAGAGCGGAACAGCTTCCTCTTCTTGTGCGCAGGCTCCGCCTTCTCTGCGCCACTGTCTCCCGGGGCGGCAGACTTCTTTACATCCACGCCGTTCGCGATGTCCTCGCGCTGCCGCTTCAGAATGTTGCGCAGGGTCGGGTCCACGCCGTTGCCGCGCTGCTTGCGCTCCGCCGACACCTCCGAGAGCCACGCCTCGGCGCGCAGGAACGCCACGTTCTTCATCGCTTCGGCCAGCTGCGAACTACCGGCGGTCAGCATCGCATCCAGCACCACACGACCCGCCCACGGCGAGACCGACATCTCAAACACGTGCGACTTCAGCTCATTCATCAACAGCTTCCGCTCCCGCTCCAGCTGCCGTGTGCGGACCTCCCGCAGCAGCGCCTGCACGACGTAGCACGCGTGCTGGTGCAACGCGTAGGAGACGAGGGCATGCGACAGAACGTGGTAGTGCCGTGTGCGGTTGATCGCCCGCTGCTCCTTGCGGTTCAGCGTCTTCGCCTCCGCCGTCTCTGCCTTCTCTTTGACTTTTTCGTCTGCGTCGCGTCCGTTCTCCTGATTGCCCTCGGCGATTTTGGCCTCCTCCTCCTCCTCCCTCGCTGCCGCTGAAATGAGCTGATTCACCGCATTCACCACCGTTGCATCCGGCGCGTAGGCAAGCAGCTTCTGCATCACACGCGAGCCCTGCGCAAAGGACAGCGCGTGGTGCAGGTGAGACGCGTAGTACGTACTCAGTGCCTCCACGAGCGGTGCCCGCACCTCCTCCGGGGCGTACTGCAAAATAGACTCCAGCACATAACACGCAGACGGGTGCAGAACAAGCTCCTCGATGGACGGATGCTTCAGCAGCACCTCCAGTAGTGCACCGGCAACGTCGCCGCTGAGGTCCGTCTCCACCAGCTTCTGCAGCACGGGAGAGCTGACGGCGTTCTGCGAGAGCGCTACCGCCTGCGACGTGAGCTCCGCCGTGCTCTTCTCGGGGATGAGCTCGCGGGCCACCTCGATAAACGCACGCAGCAGCACCGAGCGCACCGGGTCGACGGCGACATCGACGATGGAATCCGCTGTGGTGCTTTCCGACACCTTCTTGCCCTTCTTGGGTGTCAGTTGTTTTTGCTGTCCCTGCGGAGTGGCCGCACCCTCCACGAGTGCAGACGTGGAAGGTGACGATGGCGCCTGGTACATCAGCTGCAGCAGTACCTTGCGCGCCTCCTCAACGTAGCGCACCACCGCCACACCGACCTGCACGGCGCCCTTCACGTGGGTAATAGAAAAGAGAACATTCGGGTTAGACGAAAGGGCAGCCCACAAGTCTGCCCGCTGGATGTCATCGCCGTGCTCCAGCGCAGCGCAGTAGACGTGCACGTTCTCGAGCCCCGTCGAGCGCGCGTTCGGCTTCGCCACGTTCGACCCGGTCCCGAAGTCCGGCGTTGCAAACTCCGCCGCTTCTTCCTTTTCACCGTCGGTCTTCATCTCCTTGTTGACGTCGGCTTTGGACGTGGCATCGAGATAGTCGCCGACGAACTCGCCAAGGTGGGCGTAGATGGCATCCTTCACCTCCGCTGGAGTGCGGGCGTGACGGAGCAGTGCCGTCAGCACCATCGACTCATCCGCGGAGCGGAACAGCGCGAGGATCGACGCATCAAGCTTATCCGAGGCCGCCACCGCTTCCTCATCGCCCTCTGGGTCGGCGTTCGCGTACGTTGGGAAGAGGGCCTCAATCACCCGCGTGCAGCCCTCCGCGACGGAGTCAATGAACTGGGCCACCACACGCATGCCGTACGGGTGCAGACTGAGGGCTGCAATGTGCGGCAGAAAGCGCTCCTGCACCATCTCGACGCACTCCGGCACCTTCATCAGCTTCTGCGCAACGTAGTTACCAAAAGGATGTATGCACAGCCGCTGGAACTCATCCTCGTCAACGTTCAACACAAAGGCCTCCGCAATTTCCTTCTTCTGCCGCGTCGGCACCTTCTCCAGCAAGTGCTGAACCACGGTGTTGCCTACCGGTGAGTTTGCCAGGTCCGGCAGCTTTCGACGCACGTTGTAGAGCATCTTCACGCGGTCCATGTTGTCGCAGTGGTCCAGCAAGGTGAGGAGGACGTGGTGCGTCGTCTTGTTCAGCGCGAGACCATACACGGCAGGCAGGATTTTCTGCACCACCTTCGCACGCTGGGCCGGCTTGCCGTAGAGCACGATCGCTTCCACCTGCTGCAGCGGCAGCGACTTGCCAGTCGCCACACGCTGCGAGGGGTTTTTGAGAAAGTCAAGTCTCATACCGGGCATGGTTGGAGGACTAGGAGAGCGTGAGGTTCGGCAAAGATGTGTGTGTGGGTGCGTGTGTTATATGTGAATGAATGGATGGGTATCAGCTAGGAATACCGCAAGCAGAGAACGTACGAGGGGAGCTAAAAGGGCTTCCAGCTTCAAAAGGGACAGAGCGAGACGGCAAAAAGAGGCGATTTGGTATGTTGAGAGAACAGCAGAAAAAGAAAACGCGGGTCTCAACAAGCCACCAAAAAAAAAGGGAGGTGCTCTGATGCTTCCTTCACGTTTGATGGGATGCTTCGACATCAACACTGGGAAGTACGTACGCACTGTCGTTGCAAACAGCCGTAACTGCAGGAGAATTATTCACGTATCGAAAAGGGTACATATGAAAAGGCTTCCAAAGCACCGCGCAATGGCGTCAGCTCGCCGTGCCTTCTCACGAACTCGTCCATCACAAATTCCTCGACACTACAAAGAGTTGGCTCTTTTTAGAGTTCGCCACTTTTTATTTTGCCGTTGTCTGTTTGAGGTAAGTAGTTGCCGCGTAGAAGATTACATCGAAACACAGGCAAAAGCTACAAAAAGAAAACATAAAGGAGCGAGCATGTATACCGTAACTAAAGAGAAGCATACGTTCCAGTAAATACGAATACAGGAAAAGAGAAGGTATGGATACAACGCACTCACTTTCAGTAATAGAGAGAGAGAATAGTATGTACATGACACTGCACGCTCATATTGTCGAGGTCAACGCTTAAAGAAAAAAAAACTACAGGAAGAAACAATCGCAGAGAAGCAAGCGTGAAACAAGAACAGCCGGTAACGTAAAAACCCAAAACAATTTTATTAAACATGCATCTTCTTCTTTCTTTTCCAATACTTACAGCCACAACCTTCGTATTTCGCACCAAAAGCGGTTTTTCTTTTCAATGGTACACCACTCTGTTACAGTTCATCGTGATCATCGACCGCCGCTTCCGAGGAGGTGAGCTTGGTGAGTCGGCGGCACGCTGCGGAATCGTCTGTCTCCTCGGCGATGAGACGAAGGTGAGCAAGAGGGGCATCCTTGTCCTTGCGTTGCGCTTCGCCTTCCTCGTCCGCGTCAGGTCCCTGGACGAAGGGAGCGTCTGTGGCGGCTGCACTGTCCGCCACGGTGGAGTCAGAGTTTTCGCGCGCCAGTGCACACACATCCTCCGCCGCATTCCCTGAAGGACGAGCCAAATCCTCGGCATTCGATACGGCGGTCGTCGCACCCTCCGCCTCATCCCTATGGTCTTCCTTGGTGGTTGCGGCATTTACCGTGTCCTCCAGTAGACCGCATTCCCGCATCAGCTGCGCCTTCATCGCGCTTCGCTGCGCCTCCTTCTCCGCACGCGCCGCCTTCTCGTCGGCCTCCGTCAGCTCCCGCACGCGCGCCGCCTCCTTCGCGGCATAAAGACCGTCCACACCGGCACGCGTCAGGTGCATCCAGCACAGCGCCTCCTCGGCCAGGACGTACTGACGGGCATCGGTCTGTGCTTCGGCGAGGTCGGTGAAGCGGCGTTGCTCGCGCAGCTCCGCGTGCCGTCGCGTCTTCTGCGCCTTCAGGCGGAGTCGCCCTTCCTCGACGAAGATGGCTTCCTCGCCGGGGCCGAACGTGCCGTCTTGTGTCACCGACGTCGCACGCGTCGTCCGACCGTCCGTAATGGGGAGCAGCGCCAGCTCGCCCAGCGCGCCGTTCAAGGTGACAGAAGGCGAGTTCTTATGGCGAAGCTGCCCCGCGTACTCTCGCGAACTGCGCGCAAAGGAGAGGGTGCTGCGCCGGCCGGACCCCACAACAAGGGAGTAACGGTCATGCGAACCCGTAGCAGCGCTCGTGCCACGACTGGGGTACTTCAAGCGGTAGTCCTCCTCTGGTCCTTTAATAAAACAGCCCGGTCCGAGAGGGCGGTGTTCCTTGTGCCAGAGAAAGAGCTCGCGGAGGTCGGCGCGCTCGTCCTCCTCGATGCGGCGGTAGCCCGACTCGTGCGCCGGGAGCAGTGCGCTGAACTGCACCTCCAGCAGCTCCCCGAGTCGCTGCTCCCGCAGTCGGGCCGCCACTTCCACCTCAATCACCTGCAACATTTCGTGGCGCGCCTTTGCACGCTCCAGCGCTTCAGCCACCACGAGTTCCTCGGCTTCGTTGCCGGCGAGCAATTCCGTACGTTCTTGTAAGGCCCTGATCAGGACGCTGGTAAAGGCAACCTCCTCGTTCGCCTGCAGGGCGCTGCGTTCGTTTTCCTCGCGATCGACGAGGCACTGACGCGGGGCTTCGTAGAGCGCGTAGTGCTCCATCGCCGAGTCGTGCGTTTCGGCGTCGACGTAGACCACCGCGGACTCCCCCTTCAGGGTTGATTCGTACACGAACGCGTTCGGGACCGAACTGAGCTCGCCCGACATGCCCCACTTCTTCTTCGCCGCATTGTCCATCTGCTCCCCTGCAGACGTCGCATACGCCAAGTGTCGTGCGGCGGCGGAAAACGCACTACCACCGCCACCGCCGCCAGCGGTCGCCACCTGCCCCTTTCGGCGTCCGCGAAGAAACGTAGATGTGACCGTCGACTTGCCTGGCGACGTGCGCTGCACCATCTGTCGCATCGTCTTGTACGGGCTTGGCGGCCGCGGTGGCCGCTCGTGCATGAGGCTGTGCGGCGTTGTCGTGGCTGGGTCGTAGCACGGCACCTCATCTGCCGAGGCCACGCCGGGGAACAGCACCTCGGCCGGTGTAGCGCCGCTTTCGACGTCCATCCGAAAGAGTCGCGAAGCGGAAATTCGAGGGGAGTAAAAGGCTTTTCAATGCAGGTTCGCCACTTGCATGAGAGCGTGTTTGTGCTGTCCGGCGATGAACAGGGTTGTTGAAGGCGACCCACAAGAAGATCAAAGATGCACGGAAGGCGGGAAGAGATTTTTTTTGAGGAAGAAACTGACGACCCAGAAAGTAGCAAACGCGAAGACGAAAAAAAAAACGAATTTGTCGAAGGCTCATCGACGAAGGAGCCGACGGGCGTCGAGCTGAGTTTCTTCGTTTCCTCTCCGTCCCAATGAACAGAAAAGGATAACACGAACACGTTGCCGCTGTCCAACAGGGAGCAAAGACGTCTTGCATGGTGTCGTTGTTTCTACGGTACCGGCTGAGCAGCAAGAAAAGTAATTTCCTCCATTCACACCAACGTGGGGGAGGGGGGTTGGGCCTCTTCGCACAAACGTATTATTTTTCTTTTTTTGCTTTGTAGCAACCTTTTTCGACTTCCCGCCTAAAGTAGAAGAGAGAGCTGCGCATGCCTTTGCGTCAACAGCACCGCTCTCCCGTTCCAGTTGTGCAGTCACACCGATATTATCGAGCGAGCGAGGGGAGGAAGGGTAAACAAGAAACTGCAGCTGCCAACATCAGCGGCGACAACCGTCACACACGCACACACCAAAACAAACCGCTCAGACGCATTGCTGACTCCTTCCTATGAGAGCCAAGAGTCACACCGCACACAACAACGGCTTTCAAAGTACACTTCAATATAACAGAACAGGAGATGGAAGAACAAAATCCTATGTGAGTAACAAGCAAAAAACCAAGAGAGTGAAGATGGTAGCTTGACAGCAATGGAGCTGGTGAGCAAAGCAACAGCGCCATGATGCAGAGAGACACAATTTGCCTTTTGCTGCCTATGCAAAAAAAAAAAGGCGGAAGAAGAGGTCGAGCACCGCTTCTCTCCACTCCCATCAACACAGCCGTCAATGAGGATACACCACCGGCACGCCATTGTGCCCCATCGCGGTGCGGCGCGACCACCCCGAGCCGTGCTGCATGCTGCCATCCATCATGCGGGTGGGCGCGACCTGACCCCAGAAGTTTGGGTCCTCGCCGTTGTTGACGGAGCCGTCCGCGCGGTGCCGCGCACGCACGCGCAGCTTCGCCGGCGGCGTCGCGTGGTACTCCAGCAGCGCCTCAATCTCCTCATCCACCGGCGCGGCCGGCTCTGGCAGCTCGACCTTCGCGTAGTACTCCTGCACTTGAATGTCCCACGCGGTGGTGAAGAAAGTGACGGCGCTCGGGTCTGCCGGAATGGCGTCCTGCACGGCGCGCAGACTCGCTAGACAGGCCGCCGGGGCGGCAGTTGCGCCCTGCTCTGCCGGTCTTGCGGTGTGCAGGCGGAAGTTGCTGCGCACGGCCAACGGAAAGTGCTGCCGCTCCTCCTCCGGTGTGAGGGTGCGCAGGTTGGGCACGGCGCCGGTCTGCTTGAACAGCAGGCAGAGGTGGCGGGTGGTGCCAGCGTCTTCGGTCGGCAGCGGCGCCACGTACGGGATGACCACGTCGCCTTCTCTCTGCAGCCCCTGCGTGTCAACCACCACGCCGTTGACCTGCGCCGCAGAGTGCGCAGAGAGGTTGGATACCATGTAATTCAGAAAGAACCCTTTGCTGGCGTGTTGGCGGTCGTGAGACAAGGGCACGCGGTACGGGTAGTCGGGGGATAGGATGACCAAGGTGTAATAGTTCGGGGCAGAGGAGGGAGATTCCTTCTTGGTGGTCGCGGAGGCCTCCGTGGCAGCAGCAGCCGTGGAAGCAGCGGCGGCGTCTTCCTCGAAAAAGAAGATGCTCGGCGGTTGCTGGAGGTCGGTGAGCTCGATGTAGTTGCCGCAGTGCGCCGTGAACCAGAAATTGCGCGCGGTCAGCTTCGTCTCTGGCAGCGGTGTGGGAATCGGCTCCCCGTCCTCGCCGGTCAAACGCGCACGCGTGTTGTACTGCCCCGGGAACACAACTGAAAGGTTGACGTCTGCCTTCACGTGAGGCACGTAGGCGGGACACACTTCGTGCTTGCGCAGGTAACGCAGCAGGCGGGCGCGGTGCCCGATCCACTGCGGCGACTGCGACGACGGCACCAGTGCACGGTGGTCGGCGTTGGGTACAGGCGGGTAGGAGGTGCGCGCAAAGTCGCTCGCGTTCCAGTACACAAAAAAGTCGGGCGGCGGGGTGAGGTGAAAGAGGTGCGGCGTGTCGAGCTCCGACTCGTAGACGGGGTACTGGAACATGCTGTCCGACAAGATCGTCTTCTCGTATGGGTACTGGAAATCGTGCATCGCCTCCGGACGGGGCAGCTTCTCGATTTGGCGCACTTTGCGATCTGCCTCGCGTTGCTCGCGCGTGCGGGCATCTTTTGTGCTGGACTGCGTCTTCCACCCCGGCATGTGATAGGCCGCCGCCGCCCCGCTAATGGCGCCTCCCGTCGCAGACGCCGCCGTCGTGCACCGTGGAAAACGCCGCATATTTCTTTTCTTGGCGATTTCACTTCGAGCGCCCACCACCGACTACAAAGAAAAAAAGGGAAAGGGAAAACCCAAACACGCCTGTGTACTTCGTTCAGAAGGAAGAGGAATAAAAGCGAGAAAAGAGAAGTGGAGACGTAAGCTTGATCGAGCTTGCGTGACGTTGGTTTGAGTCGCAAAGAGGACTTCGTACGCAGCAGTACGACAGAACGAATGATACGGAGTCGGACGTTTTCTTGTCCACAGAGGGATTTACCGGAGTCTCCCGAGTTTAGCCAGCTTGGTATGGCCAAATTCTGTTAAACCTCAGAATCAAGGAACAAAACGTACTTGACGCTCCACAGATGCTTAGTAGAATAGAACCTAGTTCTGGTGCATTGTAAAACTCAATGTATGGAAGAAAACGTCGTTCCAGATGTAAACAAAAAAAGGAGGGGGGCAGAGATACCTGTACATGTGCATGTTAATCTGCAGATCCTTCATATCAGCCTTGTGAAGGCCAAATAGAAGACTCTGAAAAGGGAAAAAAAAATGCAGAGCGTGATATAAAAAAACGGCATCATAAATATATAAAGCGAATTGTCTGTTCCACCATTTCATGTTCTCCTACACGGCGCGTCAGACGCGGTTTGGTGCTTTTCCGTCTTCTTGTAAAAGAAACGTTTTCATAGCCCGCAACCGTCGCTGTGGGATCGCGCTCCGGTTGTTCGCGTGTGTCTTGCGGATTCCGCTCAAACGAAGCGTGTTCAGAGCTCGTAACTGGCTCTGCGGAACCACACACTGACGGTTGACGCTTGTTTTCCCGTTGCCGCTCAAAGAAAGCCTTCTTGAACCCCGTTATCGGCTCCGTGAGACCACAAGCTGGCTGCTCGCGCCCGCGTTCAACGTAGCTCAGCCGCTCTCGATCGTACACCGTCTGCCCTTCCGCAAACGTCTTCTCCTTCAGCCACTGCTCATCCTCCGCGAAGTGTAGCATTTGCGTTCGGTAGGCACGGTAGGCGTCCGCTTCTGGGTCGCCGTAGTAGGCCCGAGAAGACGGTTCTATCTGCAGGGTGCTGCGGCCGTTAGTCGGGTCGCGCGTGTCGGACGGGTCCACTCCGATCGATTTGAGAAAGTCAAGCGGCGTTGCGCTTGCATCGACCACGCCGTGGCGGCGCTTTTCCTGTCTCCGGGCTTCGATGACGTGAATGGGTACGATGGATTGCACCTCCTCCGTGAAGAAGTCGTAGTCGCTGGTGTGAAGCCTAATGACGGAGTGCACGTTGTCTTCTTGGCGCAGCCGCTGGAACTCCGCCTCGGCTTCCTCGACTAAGCTTGGCATTGGAAACCCTATAAGGCAGAAAAAAAAAGAATAGATGTGAAGAAGGAGGGGGGGGGGAGCAACGATGACCCAAAGGCTCAAGCGACATGAAAACGATACGCGGAAACCCATCACTTTGCGGAAAAAACATTCGGCGAGGGAGAAATGTGAGTTCAGATCTGAGGCAGTTCAGGTGAGAAAGAAGCTCGTCTCCACATGAATCTTCCTTTATTACACAGCAGATCCAACTGTCGGAGTCGGTTGTTCGTCCTCATCTTCCTTTTCTTTACTGCACTGTCGAAAAAAAAAACCCTGTGCTTACGTCAGTTCAAAACAACTCATCAAGAAGGTCGTCGGGTGGTTGCTTGCGAGTGCGCAGATAGGCCATCAAGTCTTTCGGCTTCGACTCCATCTGCTTCATCTCGAAGTACTGCCGGACCGTTCCCTCGAGGGAGTCTTTCTCGGTGCCATAGACAGGCGAGCTCGTCTGCGGCGGGTACACAACTGGGACGTAGTGCGCCGTCTGCTGAATACTAGTGAGCTTCGCGCCAAACGGATACACAACATTAGGGGCGCGCAGCACGCAGCCTGGCTTGGGCCAGCACCAGCTCATGTTCCAGTACAGCGCCAACCACGCCTCTAACGTGGCCGGGACGTCTGTTCTGTTGGTCGTCGTCGCTGTTGGATGAGGAGAGCTCTGCAGCACCGCGTGCATGGGAGCATTCCCTCCACGCAAGAGACTCATGAGGGAGCGGCGGGTGGCCTCCGACGCACCGTAGTGCTTTTCGTTCGAGGTGAGTGCAAAGAGGGAGGACACCGCGCGTCGGCGAACTGCGGCGTGGTAGGCGGTGTCCCCACCGTGTTCCTCAAACACCTGAATGAGAAGCGGGATGAGCTGCCCGGCGAGGAAGGCATCATCCTGCAGGTTCTGCTGAAGATAGGCGTAGATCATCGGGTTCGACTGCCATCCAGCGCAGCGTTGCAGAAAGTAAGACACGTCATCGAGCCAGAGATTCGACACACGGCGCTGCTCGACCACCACACAGTCTTCCAGCGCAATCGACAGCTGTGCGAGATTGGGCGGGACGATCAGCGGAGCACCGCCGCTCTCCAGCACCGCCACGGCGAGAACAGGCAGCACCGCCGCCTCCGCGGGCAGGGCTTCATCTGGGGTGGCAAACAGATCTAGCGCCACCACGTTACCCCGCATCGTTGCCTCGTCATCGTGTAGCACCCAGTCGTAGCCGCCTTTCGGCGCAAAGATGGTGACCATCGCGGCAACGTGGTGCGCCGGCGCTGCCTGTGCAGATGTCGTTTTTGACGATGTAGCGGCAGCAGCTGCGCTGCTCATGTCGGGGCACATCAGCGAGAGCATCTTTTTCGCGCCAGGCGTCAGCCCCTCGTGCAACCAGGCAGCGCTGACCTCTTCCTGTTCTTCCTTCCCCAGCGGCGAGGCAGGACAGGAGAGAGGCAGGGCAGCCTGCATGACAAACTCGCCCGAGTCATTCAGGTGCCAATGCCGCACCATCCCCCGCTGCGAGACCCACGTCGCGGTGTCGCACAGCGCTCCGTCATCGATGTAGGAGGGCCACACCAGTTTCTCCCCGAGAATCGGCATCGCCGGACAGCCATCACCGCGATGAAAAAGCTGCAGATCGAGCACTTCATCTTCACGGCAACGGCGGTCTCCAAACGCATCGAGATCGACCGGCGAAGCATCATCGTTTCGTGCGTCGCTTTCACTTTCGGCGGCGGCGGCCACCTGCGCTTCTTGTTCCGTCAGTGGCACCTCCACCTCCTGTGAATGGTGAAGCACCTCATGGAAGGAGGCAACCAACTTGTGGAACGAGGAATCCTGCATATCCGTCCCGGGCGCTCCCCAGCCCCGTCGCAGCGCGATTTGCGGCTTTGGAAATGCATTCCAATTTCCTTTTGTCAGCCAGTCCACGCTGCTCTCGCCGCAGCCGGCGTGGGCCTGCGCAGCGCGCTTGGCATGCCCACGAACCGGTACCCCGGCCTCAAGGTACGGCATTAACTCTTCTTCCGACAGCAGTAGATCCTCTGCAGTGGTGATGGTGGCGGACGCCTCGGCTGACGGGGCCAGCACACACCGCCATTTGCCGGAAACATCAGCGGCTTTGAACGGAGGTGGGAGACGGAGCTGACTGAGGACGTCGCGCAGCGCGTAGACAGGGAGTCCACAGTACGTCTCCGTCGACACAGCCGGCGACGCAATCGCGGACATGCACGACAGCACCAAGTTGCTCGTTGGAAAAAATAATAGTGATGGTAACACAGTTGGTTTTTCCCGCGACCAGCCAAAACCGTTTTTGTTGGTCTGTCTTATCCAGCTTCTAATTATTGTTTAGCGCTTCCTCTGCCAGCTGCAGTTGAGGATTGACGACACTTTCATGCGAGACAGTGATGAAGAGATTTGGCAGTGGGTTGATTTTTAAAGTACATGAAGGTTCATCGTCAAAGCCACATCCCGCACAAACACCTCTGTTGGGGGTTATGAAAAGCGTGATCGTGTAATTTTGGGGGGAATGTTCTAATGTTTCTACAACAACCATGAAGACACGGAGAAGTTTCTCACCCACTTCTATTCGTAAAGAAAATGTGTCGCCGAGCATTTTGAAGATCACGTATGCGAGGACAACAGAAGAAATTACGTCTTACCTCTTTTTTGTTGTTTTTTAATCCCTTACGAGCGACATTAAACGGAGTTAAATGAACACACAGACACAAAAAGCCCACAAAGCACAGTGCGGATGTTGAGCACGACAGCTTCACCTTCTTCACTCCCTCGCCTGCAGCCATACGGCACAACCTGTGCAGTTAATACAGGGAACGGGTGGGGACTTTTTGTGACCGCTGCTGGTAGCTGCTAGTGTTAGCCCGACGCTGCGTCGAGCCGCGTTGGCCGCCACGTCCGCCACGTCCGTGCTGAAAGCTCGAAGCGACACCGTGTTCACCGCGCGACTTCGGCGCCGCTGTCGAACCTCGTTTGGAGTCCCACGCGCCGCCGCCTCGACCACCACGGAACGCACCACGAGAAGCTCGACGCTGTCCTTTGGCCTCGGCCGCTCTCCGACGAGAGGTCGCAATGTCCTCTTCCTCCTCCTCCTCTCCGTCGTCGTCCACCTCAAACGCGCTATCCTCGCCGCCACTCCCCGACGAAAAGGCGTCGCTATCCGTTGCTTCAACCTCATCCTCCTCTTCCTCCTCGGCCTCGCCATCACTCGCGCCTGTTGCTGCCGCCGCTGCTCCTCGATTCCCACGAGTGGCGTCTTTGTTCTGTGCCTCTGCCGCCTTCTCCGCGGCCCGCTCCGCCTTTCGGCGCAAGATGTACGACTCCATCAGCGCCGTCGTGTGACTGTCCTCCTGCCCCGCAAACTTCCTTGCGGCGATGCGGCCGAGGCGACGCTTGAGGCGAATCACGCGGTTCGTTTTCGCGAGCTTCGCCTGCTTCTCCTTGCGCTTCTCCGAGCGCGTTTTCATGACATCGCCGCCGCGCGCGTAGGGGTTGCCGCGGGCCATGTCTCGCAAGCAGTTCAATTGGTATATGTATATATGGATACGTACGTTAACCGCCGTGCGACACAAGGTGTCTATTACGCACGGTCAGCCGCAAATATCTCTTCGGATTGGCCAGGTGCCAGGAAGACAGCAAAGAAAGAAGTCAGCTTTTAAACAAGGAAGGAAAACGCGGGGGGTTCAACACAAATGTACCGGGAAAAAACGAGAAGAGGGGTGTCAAATCGATGGGAAAGGATCTTTTTCCTAAGTTTTGAGACAAGGAAAGGCAACGCTGACGTTACGCATTGCTGCTTCAACACGTCAGCGCACATTTGGGGTAGGGGGGAAATGAGTGACTAAGTGAGGTTTTTGTTTGCTCTATTCTTCCTTTCCATAGTGCAGTATTATTCGTCAGGTGTCAAGCAAACGTCAAGCACACCAACAAAACCACGACAACACACGCCCATCACCGACAACAGAGGAAGGGAAACAAAGAGTGTAAAATCTAAATCCAGCTCGCTGCACGAGCATACGCACTTCCAGCTCGAGAGACGGTCAAAGAAGTACTCAGCATGGGCCCGTAAGGCGCACCGTCGTGCTCACGCAACCTGAGCACTCGGTGATCGCTCTTTGTTGCAAGGCGAGAAAATACCACAAATGGGAAACGGTGCCGTTGCGAGAGTCTCTTTTGCACACAACTCGTTGACGTTTCAGCGGCGACGCTTCCTCGACTTTTGTCCGGCAGTTTCCGTGCGTCCGACGTAGCGGCCAGCCTCGAAGCCGGCGCGGTAGAAAGACTGCACCAGCGTCTTCACATCATCTGGAAGTTGAAGACCGCCGAGATCACTCGCTGCGGCTTCTGCCGCAGATTTCGTGGCGCCGTTCTTTTCATTCACAGAGCTTTTCGACGATGTCGTCGAGTCAGTGGAGGAGCATTCCCCATCGTCCTCCGTCTCTGATGCAGAGACTGAAGTCTCGTTACTGCGGTCATTGATGTCCGGGTGCGCCGCATCGCTCACGGCGGCTGAGTTCTCCAACTGCTCGTTAAAGAGCTTTAGCAGATACTCGTCGTCCCACAGCGCCTCATCGGCTCTGGAGTACGTCTCAGCTTTTGGGTGCGCATTGCGCTCGCGTGCACGTCGTGCGGTAGACATCGGCGCTACCAGAATGAGAGATAACGTGCACCGCTTGTGTTCGTTGCGCGTAACCGCCCGACAAGAAAGCTGCAATGCGCCGCTGCGTTCTGCGAAACCCGCAGCTGTGAATGCGTTAGATATGAATAGATACTTGCAGATCCATATGAGAAGTTCGTAGGAGGGGGAAGAGGAGGGGGGAGAGAGGGGAAAGAGGAAGCGCAAATTCGGGGGTAGCAGCAGCAGGATGCAGTCGATGCGGCAAACAGCAGCAGCCACTTTTTATCTTCTCGCATAAAAAGTGCGAATGAAGCGACGGAGATGAACTGGTGCCGCACCTCAGAACCGCATCAACAACGAAAGAAAGGAAGAGATCGTAAGGTCCTACAAGGGCAATGCCGTGCGTCAAAGCACCTCAGAATTTGAGCAGATGAGCATCTGCTTGCACGGTGAAAAGTAAAAAAAAGTTTCAACGTGCCTATTCGCTTTTTAACTACTCTCGTATCAGAAAATGAGACAAAAAAAAAACAGATACATTATGCGTTGGAAAAGACAAGACCAGAAGTAATACATAATAATGCAGGGAGCTACCTCCATGACAGTTATCAACACCTTCGTAAGCAGAATAGGACGACCGCAGAAAGAACAACCATTCCTCCTGCGGTTAACACCCAACAGAAGAAAAAGAAGGCCCCAACTTATGAAAACGTGTGTTGTTTTATATATTTTTACTTTTCTATTTTTTACAGAACCGTTATGTCGAGACAAAGTAGCAGAAAAAAAAAGAGCCGTACACAGGATCAACAACAGTATCAAAAACAGGAAACATATAAACATGTAAATATATATATATTTATGTTTATATATACACGAATACTTGTGATAGCAAGCACGCGCTAAACAACGCGGATCTCTACCCATTAAAAGGACACGCAGTCTCCTCCGCAGCATGAACAAAACTAAAGAAAAGAACACAGCGTCACCACCTAATCCATTTGGAGAGCTCGCATGAGGGTGTGCATCCACTTGTCGAGCTCCGTGGCGCTGGCGACGCCGAACACGATGGAGTTGGAGCTCACCATCGCCACGGCAAACGCGTAGGGCGGCTTGTAGCCACCCGGCGCCGACGCCGCCACGCGCACGTGCGCGTCCTCCACCTCGCATGGGCTAACGGACTTGATCGACGACAGCGGCACACGCTTGCTCCGCTCTCCACCACTCACCGCCTCCTTTCCTTTTGACAGTGAGATGGTGAGCATATTGCCGTCCAACATCAGATACCGCTCCTTCCATACGCCGTTGTGGCTGTCCTTGTACACGACACCCTCGTAGCGCGGCGCGGCGCCCTCAGATATCGTCCGCTTCGCCTCGTTCTCGATCACCTGCTTTCCCTCCGCAATGCCTTGCAGAACCAACGTTTGATCAGCCGCATCCGGGAAGAACAGCTGTTGTCGATCCAGCGACGGGTCGACCGCCAGCTTCGCCGCGTCGGCGCTGGCCAGCGACTGCACGTGCTTTTCGAACATGTAGAGGTGATGCTGCATGATGGGACGGTGCAGCAACTCCTCCGCACTCGGGCGCCTCTCTGGCTCTTTCTCAAACACCGCGACGAGCAGCTCTCGCATGTCGTTTGAGAAGGGCGCGGCCGTGCTCTCGCCGTGACGGCACTCTGCAATGACGGAGGGCAATGGTGCCGTTGGAGGGATAAACTCTTGCTCCAACACACAGCTCCGCAGCTCCGGCAGCCCGCCGGCCTCAAACGGACGGCGTCCGCCCATCAGCAGTTCATAGAGCACCACACCCGCAGCCCAGATGTCTGCCTTCTTGCCGTAGCGCTTTCCTTTCCACATTTCCGGTGATAGGTAGTAGGGCGTCCCCAAGAAGGTGCCCGCGATCGTTTCGCTGCTCACGGTGCTCTCGTACTTCTGCGAGAAGCCAAAGTCACCGAGCTTGAGAAAGCCACGGGAGGTAAGCAGCAGATTCGCGCTTTTGATGTCCCGGTGAATCATACGCCGAGCGTGAATGTGATGAAGGGCCAGGAGGAGTTGGACAAAGTATGTTCCCGCCTCGCGCTCGGAGAGCAGCATTCGGGAAGCACCCGACTCCGCGCCGTCCACGGCCGCACCTGGACCGGCGTTGGAGGGCGAAAAGCTGTCCGCACCGAGGAACGTCGGCGGAGGGCTGGAGGTGCTATAAAGGTTCTGCCGCAGGTCGCCGTGGTCCGCAAACTCGGTCACAATCACGACCGTCTCCGCATCGCTGTCGAGCACGTAGTGCTCATAGTAGCGAATGATGGCGAAGTGATGGGTGTGCGCGAGGCACATAATCTCCGTCTGCGCGTACTGCCGGTCCTGCGTCTGCATCGCACGCAGATCCATAATCTTCGCCACGTACAAGCCGTTTGGCTGGGTTGGGTTGGCGAGGGCGTTGCTTTGAATCTGCGCCTCCGCGGCTGGGTGGGCGGACGGGTCGTACGCGGGGTTGCGTCTCACAATGTACGCCTCCCCGTAGGCGCCTTTGCCAATCGCCCGTATTTTAATGTACTTGCTCCCGTTCTCCGCCGCGCCGACGACGTCTGTCAAACCAATGTAACCGACGTGGCTCGCCAAGTCAGACAACGGAATCGGGGAGTTGTCCGCAAGTGGGGACGAGACGGAGCGGCTGACGTTGTTACCCGGCTCGCTGTGGATCAACGGGCTGCCTCCCCCTGTCCCAGTCGGATAATCGTGTCCGTTTCGATTGACGGGCGACATCCGCGGCAGTGCGATGTCCGGCACATAGGTCGCCGTTCCGGTACTGTTGTTGGTGTGCTGTCGTCCAGCTGCGGCGAGAGGGGAGGCGGTGCGGACGCCGTTGGGCTTGACGGGGATGATGGTGCAGTCTCCATCAGTGGTGCCTTTGCTGCGCACAGGAATGTGCCCTTTAGCGTTGCCGCTGCCCATGTTGATGATGATGATGCTCCACACACAAACACACAGGTACTTTATATGTTTGTTGTCTCTCCTCTTCTTTTTCTGCTACGGCAGAGTTGCTTCACAGCAGAAGGTACAACAATGAAACGATAACCAAAGCAAAAGAGTCGTATGGAATCTAACAATTGACTTGTTTCATACAAGAAGGAAAAAAATGCTTGCTTGTGAACTATAGTTGGAAGAGGAAAAGAGAATGTTGGGAGCGTGAAAAGGTAGAAGAGCAACATAAGCGTAGAGCATTCCAGAATCGGACACATTATGAAAAGAGAGTTTGTTTCAGCTGCGGCACAACCAACAGATTCGTGAGCGACAACCCATTCGTAGCTGTTTTTTGAAGGTACGAAAAGCCATGAGGCACACAGAGCCCTCAGCCTTCGTGCAGCTTCATAGCGATAAGGCAGCGCCTCCTTCAGTCAAGCCGAGGCTTCCCCTGTCCTTTTGCGCACCTTCGCGACAAGTAAAAGGGACTAGCCAAAACAGGGGGAAAAAAGAACCTCTGAACCGTAAGTTGCTATTGCTGTTGTCCCCATTATGTGGTCTTCATTCGGCTTTCTCCATGTGCTCACGATTCACCAAGGATTTCGTTGTCATTTGAAAATACGAAAAGAAAAAATAAAAGGGTAAAACGCAAAACGTGGAAGACTTCAAAGCGTGAAAAGAGGGAGCATGTTTGTTGTTGTTGTCGTCGTCGTTCTTTGCTGTTACTCCTACAGCGAAGAAGGCTGAGACCCCTCGCAAACTACAACAAGCAGAGACGCATAGCGGCGTCATTTGCCCGTGTACGTGAGACAGAGCAACTCTGGCGCGTTCAACGCATGAATGAGAAGCCGAGGGAGGAAGCGGAGAACTCCAAAAAAGAAGAATAAAACACACCAAAAAAAAAGTGCTCGCCTCTTTTCGTTTGACGCCGCTTCACAAACACTTCCTTCTTCATATATTTGTGTGGATGTGTGTACAGTGTGTGAGTGTATGCTACGATGCAAAGCAGAAGTCTTCCTTTTTTTCCCACATGTTTTTCTTTTCCGTTTTTCCTGGTTTTTACCCGTTTACCTCTTTCAAATTTGTGTGTAATATAAAACTCGTTCGACGCTTTTTTTTTCCCGCTCATGGAGCCGTGATAAGAGGTGAGGAGCGCAAATAAAGAAGTAGAAGAAGACTCCGATAGACAGACTTGCTCCTCTTCTCATTTGTTTTTTTTTTTAAGTGCCTAAGTTCAAAAAACAGTAGAAGCGAGAAAAACAAGAGAGAAAAGGAATGTCGGAGATTTCGTCGTGTGACCCAATGCGTTATATATAGAGATGGGTATCGCACGGGGGAAACGTTTGCGCATTCGCTATTGCCGCTCATAACAGAAAGAAGAGGGTTTATACGCGCATAGCTGAACAGCCTCCGACAGGAACTAAAAATAGAAAAACGAACCGAAAATACGAAGGACCAGAAGGAAGCTATGCCATCAAGGGACATAGAGCGAAACGGAAGAATAATAATAATAATAGTTAAAGCAAGGAGAAGTGCTTAGATCGATTTCGCAAGAAAAAAAATGGGGCAAGTATAACGCCCAAAAAGGCCCAACTCTACGCCCCTCAGTAATCCGTCTATCCCCCTGCGCTCTTCCCGCCCGTAATCCGCACAAGGGCGGCAGCAGCAGCACATCAACCCCTCATTACCGAAGCGTAACGACGCGTAACGAAGGTCGTGGCGCCTCAGCGTCCTCGCTGCGCATGCTCCTTTAACACACCTTTTCAACAGGCCGGGAGGACGACGGAACCTGCGGTTGCGCCCCTTTTTCTTTAGAAAAAAAAATGTGTGTGTTGTCTTTGACCAGCCCAAAAGAAGACACCCCACCTAAGAACTCGGAAAAATGGAGTTTGCAAGCAAGTCGTGGAAGAGATGACGACACGCGCCGAGGTGGGTAGCGAGCGTACGTCGACACACTCACAACAGCAGAAAAAAAAGAAGAAGAGCGAAGGAAGATACCGTTGGGCAAAGTGGGTCTTTTCGTGTACGCGTCTCGCTACATGCCCGCAGGAAGATCACAGCAACTGCTTTTCCTCTGGCACATAAACCTTTTTCTTGTTCTTCTGCTATTCTTGCGTGAATACGCTTCATCAGCTCGCTCATCACGTCACGGTGGACGCGTGCTCACCGTCCGGATCTGCCTTTACAGCTGCTCCGAGGCGAAGTCCCAGTTCACCACCTTCCACCACGTGTTGACGTAGGCGGCACGGTCGTTCCGGTAGTCGATGTAGTACGCATGCTCCCACACATCGCACGTCAGGATGGGCTTCAGGTTCTCCTCCGTCAGAGGACAGTTCGCATCGTGCGACTGGTACACCTTCAGCTTGCCGCTGGCCGTGTCCTTCACCAGCCAGGCCCAGCCGGAGCCGAAGTGGCCGTTCGCGGCAGCCGTGAACTCCTCCTTGAACTTGGCAAAGCTACCGAAGCTCTCCGTGATGGCGTTCGCGATCTTGCCGTGGGGCTCGCCGCCGCCGTTCGCCGACATGCAGCGCCAGTAGAAGTCGTGGTTGAAGATCTGCGCGGCCGAGTTGAAGGCGGGGCCCTTCACCGTCTTGATGATCTCCACCAGCGACTTCGACGCCAGGTCGGGGTTTGCCTCCGCCGCAGCGTTCAGCTTCACCGCGTAGCCCTTGTGGTGTTTGTCGTAGTGGAAGGTGACCTGCTCCTTCGAGATGCCCTTCGACGCGAGCGCGTCATAGCCCCAAGGCAGCGGCTGAACAGCGAACGGCATGATATCTGAAGAAAGGTATTTAGTAGGTAAATACGAGGTCAAACAGCTACAAAAAGCAGGTAAGAGACGTCGAAAAGTGCTAACGAGTAAGTGATAGGGCGGTTGTGAATCCTTTCAGCGTGCATTTGTGTGTTTCAGGATTTGTGGTTTAGTGGTATGCGTCAGGTGCGCATTAACGAATGGAAAAAGAGGGGAATTTAGAGCGGAGGGATAAAGGAGTGGCAACGATGGTGATCGAATACAGAAAGGAGCGGAGTGGTGGGATACAACAAAGCGCCGTGACGGGGTGGGGGATTTCTTGAAGAACTCAATTCGACCGCAAGAAACACGAACGGCGTTGTTTGCCAATAAAAGCCAGAAATGACGTACGCTGACCCAACCTCCCTTTTCTCGTTCTCTCCTCCTCTCGAATGGATGCGTGCGGGATCAGCCAAAAAGACACGCGTTCCTTTTTCCCTGCCTCCGTTTGCTTGCTAAAGCCGTGTTCTATCCCACTCCGTTTCTTTAGCATAATAATAATAATGATAATAATAATAACAACAAAAACTGAGATGATGTGCTGACCTGCACTCGTCGCTTAGCTGCGTTGCCGTAGTTCACCATACTCCCATTGCATGAGTGAGCACAAATTACCGTCTCAATGAATGCAAAGAGTAAAAAACAAAAGCTGTGGAAACATTTAAAGACAAAGAAAAGAGGAGAAAGCCTTAGACTCTTCACAACAGACAAAACCACCATTATTGCATTTGGTGTTGACGGCGTACTGTTGTGTTCCGTAACGTCGTGTGCAGCTGTAAAGCACAACAGAAGAGTAAACCAGTAAAGCACAAGTTAGTGTAATAAGTTCATAAATTGGAAAGGAATGTGGAAAGCGCTTCCTCCCGTCACGGAGCTGAGCAGTATCGAAGAAAGTGGAGCTGCGATGCCCGAAATTTATATAGAGGATCGAAGCACCGTTAAACAATGAAGTACACGAAGAACAAAAAGATCTTAAAAAGGAGAATCGAATCGCTGGCATCCTCTTCTCCCACGTTGCCACGCTTACTAATCTGTTCCCCTTTTCTCTTCTTGAAAGCTTCATTATTCCTATTATCTTTCAAGACTGTGTCCACGCCTTCGGCTCGCCATACCTACAAGCCGCTTGCACCCTCAGCCGAATGTGTCAACTCACGCGCAGATTGAAAAACAGCATGTATAAAACAGTAAAAGGAATCGAACAACTGTCCTCTTCTGCTTTTTTCCTCAACAACAAAACAAAAGACATCAACAGAAGGAGAAAAAACGAGAACGGGGACGCACCGCAGACGGGTGACGTACGGATACTGAAGTCACCGGCAATCGTGCAAGCGCCATACCCACCACCACAACAGTGTTGAGGCGTTCGCACATTAGGCTGTTGAAGACTGGAACACGCGATGCCCTGTCGGCCAACGAGAAAAAAAATACCCCGTGCATTTCCATATTTTTTCAATACCGGCCGGCGATCTTTCAGTTCACTTTCTTTCGCTTCAACTACAAATCGCTGTTTACGTAGCTGGACCCGCTTGAGGCACTGTAGCACTTGTTGGCGAAGTCCCAGTTCACCACCTTCCACCACGTGTTGACGTAGGCGGCACGGTCGTTCCGGTAGTCGATGTAGTACGCATGCTCCCACACATCGCACGTCAGGATGGGCTTCAGGTTCTCCTCCGTCAGAGGACAGTTCGCATCGTGCGACTGGTACACCTTCAGCTTGCCGCTGGCCGTGTCCTTCACCAGCCAGGCCCAGCCGGAGCCGAAGTGGCCGTTCGCGGCAGCCGTGAACTCCTCCTTGAACTTGGCAAAGCTACCGAAGCTCTCCGTGATGGCGTTCGCGATCTTGCCGTGGGGCTCGCCGCCGCCGTTCGCCGACATGCAGCGCCAGTAGAAGTCGTGGTTGAAGATCTGCGCGGCCGAGTTGAAGGCGGGGCCCTTCACCGTCTTGATGATCTCCACCAGCGACTTCGACGCCAGGTCGGGGTTTGCCTCCGCCGCAGCGTTCAGCTTCACCGCGTAGCCCTTGTGGTGTTTGTCGTAGTGGAAGGTGACCTGCTCCTTCGAGATGCCCTTCGACGCGAGCGCGTCATAGCCCCAAGGCAGCGGCTGAACAGCGAACGGCATGATATCTGAAGAAAGGTATTTAGTAGGTAAATACGAGGTCAAACAGCTACAAAAAGCAGGTAAGAGACGTCGAAAAGTGCTAACGAGTAAGTGATAGGGCGGTTGTGAATCCTTTCAGCGTGCATTTGTGTGTTTCAGGATTTGTGGTTTAGTGGTATGCGTCAGGTGCGCATTAACGAATGGAAAAAGAGGGGAATTTAGAGCGGAGGGATAAAGGAGTGGCAACGATGGTGATCGAATACAGAAAGGAGCGGAGTGGTGGGATACAACAAAGCGCCGTGACGGGGTGGGGGATTTCTTGAAGAACTCAATTCGACCGCAAGAAACACGAACGGCGTTGTTTGCCAATAAAAGCCAGAAATGACGTACGCTGACCCAACCTCCCTTTTCTCGTTCTCTCCTCCTCTCGAATGGATGCGTGCGGGATCAGCCAAAAAGACACGCGTTCCTTTTTCCCTGCCTCCGTTTGCTTGCTAAAGCCGTGTTCTATCCCACTCCGTTTCTTTAGCATAATAATAATAATGATAATAATAATAACAACAAAAACTGAGATGATGTGCTGACCTGCACTCGTCGCTTAGCTGCGTTGCCGTAGTTCACCATACTCCCATTGCATGAGTGAGCACAAATTACCGTCTCAATGAATGCAAAGAGTAAAAAACAAAAGCTGTGGAAACATTTAAAGACAAAGAAAAGAGGAGAAAGCCTTAGACTCTTCACAACAGACAAAACCACCATTATTGCATTTGGTGTTGACGGCGTACTGTTGTGTTCCGTAACGTCGTGTGCAGCTGTAAAGCACAACAGAAGAGTAAACCAGTAAAGCACAAGTTAGTGTAATAAGTTCATAAATTGGAAAGGAATGTGGAAAGCGCTTCCTCCCGTCACGGAGCTGAGCAGTATCGAAGAAAGTGGAGCTGCGATGCCCGAAATTTATATAGAGGATCGAAGCACCGTTAAACAATGAAGTACACGAAGAACAAAAAGATCTTAAAAAGGAGAATCGAATCGCTGGCATCCTCTTCTCCCACGTTGCCACGCTTACTAATCTGTTCCCCTTTTCTCTTCTTGAAAGCTTCATTATTCCTATTATCTTTCAAGACTGTGTCCACGCCTTCGGCTCGCCATACCTACAAGCCGCTTGCACCCTCAGCCGAATGTGTCAACTCACGCGCAGATTGAAAAACAGCATGTATAAAACAGTAAAAGGAATCGAACAACTGTCCTCTTCTGCTTTTTTCCTCAACAACAAAACAAAAGACATCAACAGAAGGAGAAAAAACGAGAACGGGGACGCACCGCAGACGGGTGACGTACGGATACTGAAGTCACCGGCAATCGTGCAAGCGCCATACCCACCACCACAACAGTGTTGAGGCGTTCGCACATTAGGCTGTTGAAGACTGGAACACGCGATGCCCTGTCGGCCAACGAGAAAAAAAATACCCCGTGCATTTCCATATTTTTTCAATACCGGCCGGCGATCTTTCAGTTCACTTTCTTTCGCTTCAACTACAAATCGCTGTTTACGTAGCTGGACCCGCTTGAGGCACTGTAGCACTTGTTGGCGAAGTCCCAGTTCACCACCTTCCACCACGTGTTGACGTAGGCGGCACGGTCGTTCCGGTAGTCGATGTAGTACGCATGCTCCCACACATCGCACGTCAGGATGGGCTTCAGGTTCTCCTCCGTCAGAGGACAGTTCGCATCGTGCGACTGGTACACCTTCAGCTTGCCGCTGGCCGTGTCCTTCACCAGCCAGGCCCAGCCGGAGCCGAAGTGGCCGTTCGCGGCAGCCGTGAACTCCTCCTTGAACTTGGCAAAGCTACCGAAGCTCTCCGTGATGGCGTTCGCGATCTTGCCGTGGGGCTCGCCGCCGCCGTTCGCCGACATGCAGCGCCAGTAGAAGTCGTGGTTGAAGATCTGCGCGGCCGAGTTGAAGGCGGGGCCCTTCACCGTCTTGATGATCTCCACCAGCGACTTCGACGCCAGGTCGGGGTTTGCCTCCGCCGCAGCGTTCAGCTTCACCGCGTAGCCCTTGTGGTGTTTGTCGTAGTGGAAGGTGACCTGCTCCTTCGAGATGCCCTTCGACGCGAGCGCGTCGTAGCGCCAAGGCAGCGGCTGAACAGCGAACGGCATGATATCTGGAGAAAAAGTGTTTCTTTTTCCAAGGGAAGAAGCTATGGAAAGCTAGAAGAACAGCAAAGCGGTAATCCACTTATAGGAGAAAAATAGAACAGCTTTTTGAAGAGTTCAGAGGCAGCAGGCACAGGAAACATCATTGAGGAAGGTGCGAAGTAAATGAACCATTTGTGCAATAACACGTCTAACAAGGACAAGGAGGAGAGGGAGGGAGGGGCCCTCCAGGCGGCTGCTTCTTTCCTTGTCATTTGTTTTTCTGTGAGACGTTAAGTGGCACCATGTCGAGAGAGAGAGAGACCGAGAGCAGCGGGCTTTGTTTTCATCTGCCGCATTTAGCGGTAGTGACACAAAAAAAAAGGGAAGAAAAAACGCAAGCATTTCCTTCCCTTCAAACTGGCGTCACCGCACTTAAACATCGTTGTCGATCGAACAAGCTGCCCAGCAAAAGAATTCTTTTCCATTCGAAGAGCCTCGGCTGCGCTTCTACGCGCAGTTACGTGATCTACAAACGAAAAGTAAACCAAAAAAAAACCGATTCACTGCACCTCGACATCGCTTAAGAGCATCTCTTTTGAAATAAAACAAAAACCGACAAAAACCGAAACGAGCTTCTCCCTCAACGGTGTGGTACAGAACATTGGCCCAGGAAAGGAGAGAGCGGTGTGTCTTCTTTGCGGCAGAGGTGCACGCACACGCACACACACACGCTTGACACGTCCTACCCGTTTTTTTCTTCTTCTTCTTCTTCATTTCCGTTGGACACCGACGCCGTCCTTCTGTCCATGTTACCGTTCCTTGCCCCAAAAGTAGTGTGACAGCAGCGCACACGAACGCACCCATATTTAAATATAGATATATATATAGAGAGAGAGAGAGAAAACGGATACAGCAACCCTGAAACAACAGCAGGGTAAAAACAAAAAGTGCTCCCATCAACGTTCTATCGAATGGCATCACAAGTGCCGAATGTAGCTGGTTGATTCCTTTCCTTTTTTAACTTTTTCCTTCTCACGACGATGCAGGCACCGGCTTGCTCTTGTCATCCTTCAGCATATCGATGATGTGCGCCATGTAATCATCCTTGGACGGATTCTTCTTGTAGGCGGCCGCTGTCGAGATGGCACTTTCGAACAGCTGCACCACATTCGTGCCATCTGCCGCCGAGACGTAGTACAACGGAAAATTGTACTTGGTCGCGAAGGCAAAACTCTTGCTCGTCACTGTAGGATCGACATCGATTTTGTTGCACGCGACGATGCACGGGATGTGCTCGCGGTAGTTGCGCATCTCTGCCAGCCACTTTTCTAAATTCTTGTAGGTGGCCTTCCGGGTGCTGTCGAAGACGAGAATGCAGGCGTGGGCCTCGTGGTAGTAGCTGGGGTGCACCGTGGCAAAGCGTTCCTGCCCTGCCGTGTCCCAAATATCCACATCGACCTCCTCATTATCATCCGCGATGAAGTCGTAGCGGTAGAGCGTGAGGGCGTAGGTGGACATCTGCACTGGCACGTAGCGCTGCATGAGGAACCGCTCCACCAGCTTCGATTTACCGACGGCGCTATCGCCCAGGAGAATCAACTTGACCGGCTTGCGGACCTCGTCAGGGCGGTCGTCAAGCACCGTCTTGGGCTTCAAAATTTTCATTTCGCCAGACATATCGAAGAGACGAAATATAAACAAGAAAGAGAAGAAAAAAAAAGAGGACCTGTAGCGCAATTCCCTTCGCTTCTTTCGCACTTTCTACTTGCGGTAGTTATCAGGGGAAAAACAATAACAGTAATATGAATGGCTCACTTTGAATTCCAAAAAGTGACACTACCACGCAGTGGCGGCTTGACGTGAAGATGCGAAGGATGTTTGCTTTTGGAGGAGTTTCCACAGGAAAGAGAGAAGTAACTAAAAAAAAAGAGAAGAGCGACAGCAGCAGTATTAGGTGACCACAGAGAAAAAGGAAGCGAAACGGAAGAGCTGTACAAGCGCAAAAGTAACTGCGAAACTCGAGAACTGACTTGCGGAGAACAAAAAATGAAGACGTCACAAAACGCGGTAACTGGATATCCTCAGAAGTGTATGGTGCACAAGTATATAGATGTGTGTAGGTCAATATAAGCAAACTATAAGAAATGTGGAGAGCTCAATGGGCCACGTCAATTTGCGTTGTTTGTGCTTGCACAAGCGGATATATAAAGAGGGTTACAGCAGAGGAGATGATTACATGTGTAGGTGTGTGGGGGGGAACAAGTTCTGACGCGTATCGAGGGTCACACGCACTGGGAGCTGTCGTTAAGCAATATGAGTGCAGAAGGTGCATCGTTACAGGTGAGCGTGCGAGAAGGAGAAAAAAAAAAGCAGATGCATCAGGAAGAATAAGTTGCTTGAGATGGGACGATACAGATCCGCCTCGTTGGCTGTTGAAGCGTAGCTGCTGAACGTGCATCAAACTGTTAGGGTTTTTTTTATTTCATCGTTTGAAAAGGGCCACACTAAAAGAAAAACGGAATTGGAGAACCGCTCGCGGACGTTGTTGAAACCTGTATCGTGCCTGCCCTGTTCGCAAGACTTTCAAGAGAAGAAACTGGTCCTTAAAAGGTAGGGTCTAGCGTCACGGAGTTGTCTCAAACGCCTGCTGCCGATCTGGCTCCAAGTCAAGCGGTCGCGTTACCAGCCAAGCGCTGTCGGGTTGATCGTTTCTAATTTTTTCTTCCGTACGATACGTGACGGGCATTCTCGCCGCGACAACAAACAAAAATGCGGTTTAAAAAAAAAATATGTGGCAGTCAACGAAATACCGCTGCACGGCTGCATAAGAATAGCGATAGCAAAGGAAGCGAAGATGGGGAGAGGTGTGTGCTCCGCTTCATTCATAGAGAAGCGAGCTCGCAACCTCATAAAAGCGGAACAGCCGTGGTCAAAAACTTTGCGAAACAAACAAACATGAATTTGAATTTCAAGCCCTTTCGCCCAACGACCCCCTACCTCAATAGGTGTCAACGCCGAGTGTAACGGCTTACAGACCCTTCATGTCAAACTTCATGGGAGGCGCCATCTTCGGCATCGGCGCGTTCTTCTCATTCACCTGCTTGCGTAACGTGTCCACGCCGCGCTTCTTCTCCTTATCCTCCATCCCCTCGTCCTCGATGCGCGTGTCGCGGCCGAGAAGGTCTTTCTCCACCACCGCCGCCTCCGTCGTGATCATCATGCCAGACACCGAGCACGCGTTTACCACGGCCGACTTCACCACCTTCATTGGGTCGACAATGCCTGCCTCGAACATGTTCACGTACTCGCCCGTTTGCGCGTTGTAGCCAAAGCTGGGGTCTCTGCGGGCTAAAATCTTTCCCGCCACCACGCTGCCCTCCACCCCCGCGTTGTTCGCGATGTACCGCGCCGGCAGCCCAATCGCCTTCTTCACAATGTTCACCCCGGTGCGAATATCCGGTGGCAGACGGCGGTCCTTCGAGACGCCCTCCAGCCGCAGTGAAGCGATCAACAAACCCGTGCCGCCACCCGCAAGGATGCCCTCGGAGACGGCGGCCCGTGTGGCGTTGAGCGCGTCGATGATGCGGTCCTTCTTCTCGTTGATCTCCACCTCCGAGGCGCCGCCCACCTTGATCACCGCCACCCCGCCGGACAGCTTCGCCAGGCGCTCCACCAGCCGCTCGCGGTTGTACTCGTGGTCCTCGGCGGAGATCATGTCCTTGATCATCTGGACACGCTCCTCCACGGCAATGGCGCTACCACCTCCCTCCATCAAGATGCACTCGTCGCGCGAGACGGTCACCTTCCGGCATGTGCCCAAAAAGCGCTCTGAGAAGTCGTTCTGGTCCAGCGAAAGGCCCAAGTCTTCGGAAATCATCTGGGACCCTGTAAACACAGCGATATCCTGCAGCTGGTTGATGCGCATGTCGCCGAAGCCGGGTGCCTTCACCGCACACCCACTGATGCGGCCCTGGATCTTGTTGTACAGGAAGGTGTGCATGGCCTCCCCCTCCACGTCTTCGGCAATCACCAGCAGCGGCCGCTTCTGCTGAATCGCGTAGTTCAGTGCGGGCAAAATGTGGGCCACACTGGTCAGCTTGCGGTTCGCCACGTACACCAGCGCGTTTTCCAGCTCGCACTTCTGCGCCTTGGTGTTGGTCACAAAATACGGAGAGGTGTAGCCGCGCTCAAAGGACATCCCTTCCACCAACTCCAGCTCGGTGTTAAGGGAACGACCTTCTTGGGTGGTGATGACCCCATCCTTGCCGACCTGCTGCATTGCATCACCAATCAGGCTGCCGATCTCCTGGTCCATGTTCGCCGAGATCATCGCCACCTGCGTGATTTCGGACTTGGACGTCACCGGACGCGACTGCTCCGCGAGAGAAACGAGCACCTCGCGGCAGGCAAGGTCGATGCCACGCTTCAGGTCCATCGGGTTCGTGCCGGTCGCCACGCTGCGAAAGCCTTCTTTGAAGATTGCGCCGGATAGCACCGTGGCCGTGGTGGTGCCATCCCCCGCCGTGTCGTTCGTCAGGCCCGCAACTTGACGGACCAAGTTGGCGCCCAGGTTCTCAAAGCTATCCTCGAACTCGATGGCCTTCGCCACGGTGACGCCGTCTTTGGTAATCTTTGGGCTGGCGTACGGCATCTCAAGAATCACGTTGCGGCCTTTCGGGCCGAGGGTGACACCGACGGCCTTCACTAAGTTCTCCACACCGGCGAGGAGTGCGTTGCGGGCCTCCATGCCGTAGCGGATGTCCTTCGGCGTCGAGCCGTACTTGACGCACCGCAGCGCCGTTCGCGACAGCATCGCTGCTTCAGGTTCTCTACCTTCTTTTTGCAGAGTATTCCGGAACGGCGTCGCGGATGTGCATGAAGGACAGCAAACAATACAGTTGACGAGATGAGAAACGGTGGAGGAATGAAAGAGATGGAGTGGTGACCGCGGCGTTGACGAAAAGGAAAGCGCATGGAGTTGTGGGAGCCGTCTCTTCCGCCCGCCTTTGCTCTGTCCGGACGCCCACCTGAAGAGGCGAGGAAACGCGTTCTCCCTGCAACTACTTTCTTTTCTTCAATTTGGAGTTCCTTTTCGCGTAATAAACCTCCGGAAGTACTTTAGCTGCACTTTTTCTTTGTGCGGAAGTAACAATGAGAGCTCTAAAAAAAAGGGGGGGCACGGTAGTTCTACAGATGCAAACGAAGTCTAACCATGACAAAAAGTGGTAATAATAATACAATGCGAAACACACACTTTTACTTGTGTTCGCAACGCGCAGCAACTCCTGCAATTCTATTCGCAATAGAAGTTCCGGCGCGCCACCGTCATGAGCTCCCGATTGGGTCCCATCGCAAAGGAAAAAGTTCCATGTGGTGGAGGGAGAGAAATGTGCCACTCCTCGCCCTCCTTCCGTGACAGCTTCACCTCCACCTCACCGCGTAAGGTCAGCGTCTCTAACAACGGTCGCGGGGCGCCGACGGACGAGCCGCCAGCAATTGTGGAGCGCGGTAACGCCCCAGCGACGCTCGAGTCTCGACTCGCCACGAGTCCCGTCGGATCGTGCAGCAGCTCCCCTTCCTCGATTATATTGGAGCCGATGAAAGAGCCGCCGCCGCCTCGCCCCGACCACGCTGTTGTCGCCTCACCGATCATCAGCGGGCTTATTTGCATGTCACGTAACGCAGGTCCGTCACGCCACTCATTTTCGCGTGCCCACTCCAAAGGACTACGGCGCCGCAGGCCCAACGAGAAGCACGCAAGCCCCGCGTTTGCCGCCGCCGTCACCGACCACGCCGTGTACTCCTGCGCCGCACCCGCACCAGCGACGTCCTCCTTTGCTTCTCTGTCAAATCCTGTGGCAGCGGGCGGCATCGGCGGCCCACAGAACGCGTCGCCAGCCAGCACATCATCGTACACCGTGTCCATGCAGCGCGGCAGCGCCGGGCCCTCACGGAGAACAGGGAAGTCGGAGAGGAAGCCACCGCCGGTGAGCACAAACCCCTCCATCACCTCCAGAGGAGCGGCGAGGGAAACGGCCTCGCTAAGGTGAGGCAGCTGCCCCTGCACAGCAGCGGCCTGCAAGGTGGCACCCGACTTATCCGCCAGGTGCTCTTCGACAAACAGCCCGTACAGCTGCGAGCGGCGTTGCAGGGCATACAGGTCGTCGTTCGCGATCCCGTCCAACACGCTGGCCAGTGCTACGCGCAGTTCGTATAGATTGGTCGGGTCGACCAACGTCACCACACGCACGACGAGCAGCGGAGGAGGGTGGTGTGGCCACGACTCGTGCAACGGCAGCTGACGCACCACCCACGCATGTTGCTCCGGGTCGTAGTAGGAGGCCAAGAGGCCCGCCTCGCCACCGCCGTAGGGGCGAATGGAGGCCGCGAGCGGTTTACAGAAGAAAGGCAGGGGCACGACAACCTCCACCGCCTGGCTCTCGCGGATGACGACGTGAAAGTGCTGTCTTTGGTCGTCCATCGACATGCCGGCTACACCAGCCGGTTGGGGAGGGAGTGGGGAATAGAAAAGGCCGTCTCGTTGAGGACGATGTGAATGTCACGGCGGCAACGAGGAACGTGCACCGGCAAAAAAAACGTGACTTTTCGAAGAAATGAGGAACGCGCAACGCTAACAGAAAGCAACGGAAAAAAGAAGAGCCCATTTTAAAAGAAGAACAGAAAGTATGGAAAGCTTTTTAAGTTGTCATCGTCACTGCACATCGCGTCGCCTCTTCAGCCTCCACCCGCTTCTGTGGACTTGATTCATTCACGTCAGCATAGCGCAGCACGCCGGCAACTTCCCTTGCCCACGTAGAAGTACACAAACAAAGGGAGATGTACAAGGTGACCCTATTGCTCTGCACGTCATTTTTTTTTAGCCTTTCCATATTTTTTGTTTGTTTTCGACGTATGCGGCCTTAAAGAAACGGGGAGACGCGACAAAAAACAATACAAGTTGGCAAAGCGCGTGCTAGCACATCACGGCTGCTATTCAAAGAACAGAGGGAGAGAGAGCCCCTTCGACCAGAGTAAGTTCACACGTTCTCTTTGCACGACCCTCTCAGACATAATCGTGAGAGGCGGAGTGGCGGCGCAGATCATCGGCAGCGGGAGGGCGAAAGGAGGCGTAGACAGGCGGCGGCGGCGCGTCTCCCGGCCGCGCGGTCGACGACGGCGGTGCAAGAGGAAACCCCCCAACGCCAGATGAGCTGTTGCGCAGCATCGGCTGTCCGTGGCGGACACTGCCCACCATAGGCGCAGAATGGCTGCCTTGGTCATAACGGCCATAGGGCGCCTGTGTAAAGGAAGGAGGTGTCACGATTGGCGGGGCAGGGTATGCAGTGCTAGTATCGGCTACTTCGGCGTTGTACGGCGGTTGCGGCTGGTTTCGGCGGTAATCACCACCGTCGTTGCCCGCGACTGCTGACGACGAAGACGGAGGGGCGGGGAAGGATGTGACCGCGGCTCTCTCACTAGGTCGTGCAGCCGCGCAGCCGGTCGCGTTGAACGGTAAAACCGGTGCCGTCTGTCCCGGTGGGGGAGGAGGAAAGGCGCTGCAATTCGTTTCCCCGCCCAGCTCTCTGGTTGACGAGCTATACTCCGCATTTCCGAACTCGCCATCTGAATCGGCACGACGCGCATGCTCGTGCTCGTGTTTGTCGTGGTCATGACCGTGTCCGTGGTCGTGGCTGTGGCTGTGCTCGTGATCGTGCTCATGGCAGTGACCGTGGTCGTGGCTGTGGCCATGAGCATTCAACGTTGACAAGCCCCATATCATCGGACTTCCGTCGCCGATGCCGCCCTCGGCGCCGTTTGCGGGGAAGCACTCCACATACACGTGCGTGGCGAGGTCCACCAGTTGCCGTCGCACCGCCTGTGACACTGCGCACGCGTCACACCCGGACATGAGACGAATACGGATGAGTAGCATGCTGTCCGATACGTTTGTGTTCCACCACACCGTCGACTGCACCTGCAGCACGCCATCGAGCATCTTGACGTTGCGCAGACAGCGCTCCAAGTTACGGCTCCGCCGCAGATCCGTCACACTCTTGTTCATGAGGAGGTCTAGCATGGTGGAGCCTTCGTAGTAGCCAACGTAGCCGTAGTAGCCCGCCAGTAGAAGCGCGCCGGCCGTGTCATACAGGGCGCTGTGCGTGAGCATCAACAGCACGCTCACCGCCACGCAAGAGAGGGGGCAGAGTAGATAGAGCACCACCGTCGCGGTCTTGTTTTGCACGGTGCGACCGCCCACAAAGGGGGTGGTAGGTGACGCCGCCGCGGCCTGCACGTCGATGGGGGATTTAAAGAAGTCACCACCCCCGACAGCGCGACCCTCGCTGCTGGCGGTGGCGCAGGCCTGATAGAGAATGTCTTCGCTCTGCGCACCCGCCATGCCATGGTGCCCCGTGACGCGATCCGCGACGCGCACCTCGCGGCGGTAGACAACCTGAAACGCCAGCTGGACCGCGCCCATGCAAAGAAGGTAGTAGGAGTTCGAATGATGCAGATGCATGCCGCGATGCAAGGACTCCACAATGGTGGTCAGACAACCAAAGACAAGAAAGATGATGCCGCCCAGTCGGATGACGGTGCTGAGGCGGAAGAGGCCGAACACAAAGGGGTACTTCGGCTGCGTCCCTGCACGGCTGCAGAGAGACTGCGTCACGACACTCGCAATCAGCGACGCCGCGGTGTTCAGCAACACCAGCGCCTGAACAGAGATCAGCAAAAAGCTGGTGGTGATGGTGAAGAGAAGACTCAGCAGCCAAAGAGCGGTAAACACCGCCGCGGCTTGTTGACGTCGTCGATGCTCCTTGCTCCGCAGGGAGCTAAAGAAAAGCGTCCGTGCTTCTGTCAACATGATGTAGGTAAAATAGACAGAGGGAAAAGCTCAACGATATATTATCAAAAGACGCTATGTTAGAAACAGTTTCGTTGTGCGAATCTAGGCGAAGAAAGAAAAAGAAAAAGAAGGTGCTCACGGAGCAATTGGTGCTGACGGCGCGCAACGCAACGCGAAAGTGCTAAATAGAAGTTGAATTGAGTTACGAAACAGAGAGAGAGAGAGAGAATACAAAGGAGGGGAAAGAACAGACCCAGCGCAACCACCTCACTTAACCCGACAGGAATGCTCCACAGAGAAAACACCGGCAACACTGAGCATGGAAGAAAAACAAAAACTAATAATAGCAAACGACGCAAAACGGATCAAAAGAGAGAAGCGGGGAATAGTCTTTCTTGTTTTGGGGGGGGAAGGTGTGCGTGTGTAAATAAACAAAACGACAGTTTTCGTAGAGAGGGGAGAACTGCTAGTACCGCCAGAATACACGCAGTTCGTCGTGCAGGCCGGAAGCGGATTTGCAGAGCGCGGAGTACTCGGCCAGAAAGGGGAATTATTTTTGCCACTTTCTCCCTTCTCGTATGAGTAACCATCATAGCAGACGCTTCAGAAACGAAGGAGAGGGGCGGTTTTTTTTAACCTTGAGAGGCTCCCTTTTGGAGGCTCAACGGCCGCACATCTGCCTGTCTTCGTTTGTTGTTGTTTGCTTTGTCTTTTTTTGGCAGCATGCATCTATACTCTATGAAAACGGTGTTCATGAAAGCACGTGTTTTGTTTTCCTGCCTTTCTTTGCAGCTCACACATGCGAGATCATCTCGACAAGGACGTCCTCACCATTCTACAATTCGAATATGTATTAACAGAGCTCCACCACGGCTCTCTACCTCCCGTTAAGTCTTCCCACGCTTAATCACGCGAACGCTTGGGGGCAGTCGTCATGAGCGGCACCAGGTGCGCCATACCCGCCGCCTCGAGTGCGGCTCGTATGTCTTGCACGTTCAGCGTCGTGCGGGACGAGCCGGCCGCTTTGCGTTCTGCGTCAGCCAGGCACGCCAGGTACAGCAGCGAGATGGTGGCACACTTCTGCAAGGCAACACGTGCGTCGCGGGACACCGAGATCCCTTCCGGGAGGGCGTCCTCCACAATTCGATTCACCTGGCCGGCAGCTAAACTTCTTGCCTTAACGGTGTGCGAAGGCCCCTGTGGTGCCACCGGCTCCGCGTGCACGTTGCTGTCACGAGAGGCCGCAGCGTCTTCTCGAGCTACGTCGCCTTCCCGCGCGTGCTCAGAAGCTGTATTCGGCTCCGCGACTGGAGAGGCGCTCATGGCGAGGATGAGACCCGCCTCGTAGATTTTCTGCGTACTCCTCACCAAAAGTCCAACACGCTCAAGAAAGAAAAGACGAAGGAATAGTTGATCAGCATGTCGAGGGATAGTGAAGCGAGAGGAAGCGAAGGAAAACATGTGTTGAGGCGATGCGCCGGACGTCTGTACTTCGGGTCTGTCTTTTTGGCTGGTGTTTGGTTTCTGTGCTAGAGCAAGCGAAGGCATCCGTCACATCAGCCGATGTGCACGACACCAACGCAAGCGCACTGTGGTCTTTCTTGCAACAGACACACGAGGAGGATCTGCATTCAAAGCGTGTTCCTTGTGTCCTTCTTTGAAGCTGTCCATTCACGCTGCAGCATCATTTGTCTGCGGTACCGTCGTTCCTTCTTCTGTCGTTGCTCTATCGCAGCAGCAACATAAGATGGGGAAGTACAAAACGAAAGGAAAAACAACTCCGACCCTATCCTTCGCGACGGACACGCGCCACACCAACAAATCGGGTCTTTAAACTGCCGTGCCAGATAAGAAACAGACAAACAAAAAGATAGGTATATATGAACCTTATGACGATGACGCAGTGGAAGTAATCAACACGCAGGAGACGACAACGCAAACACAGTTCGCGTTGTACGCGTCGATGCTGATGGAGCAGCCAGCGTTGATGATATTATGGGCGTCTATGCTGCGTAGAAGCATAGAGGAGTGTTCTGAGAAGCTTCGTGCTCGCTTACACGCACACTCAACGCAAAGAAGGGAAAATTGAAAGAAGCAACGTATCAGCAGAATTCACGACAAAGAAGAATCGAAGCTACTATACAGACGCAGGAGCACGAAAAGACGGAGAACAGAAACAGAGATGAAAAAAGCTATAAAAAAAAGGAGCGAAATGACGCAAAGAAATACGCGAAGAAGAAGAAAAAAAGAAAAGGACGGGCCTAAAGCGCATCCACATATACACGCTCACGCAGCTTTGCGATGGCTTCGCTTGACGTTCTTCACTCCACACGTTCGGCGACCGGAAAAAGCGCGTGAAGAGACAGGAGAAAACAAAAAAAAACAAAGAGCCGACCGCCACGGTTAACAAGGGAAACAAAACAACCGTGCTTGCGGAATTACCGTGCGGGACGCTACCGCGGCCGCAGCGCATAGCAAGAAAAAAAAATACGAACGAAGAAAAGAACAAAAAATGAAGAGGAGGCGAAGTCAAACGTGTGTGGAGTGGCCTGCGCTTCAACATCAAATCAGTCTGCTTCAAACCACGCACACGTGGCTGTTTTTATTTTTTTCCTCCTTATCGGGACAAGAAAGGGAGAGACTTATTAAAAAACAAAACAAAAGCACAAAAAAGTCTCTTAACGCTGCGTAACGGCTCGGCAAGATAAAGGGAGTGAAGGAGGATTTACCATGGACAAGCGTAAGCCAAAAGAAAGCACGTTGTAGCGCAACGACGAATGCTCGAATGCAAAGAAAAAAAGAAAAGGAGGACACAGAGAGTGCAGACAACACCTGTCGTCACAAGAACCCTGTGCCGCAGCAGCGAAGGGCGAAAAAAGGTGAGGGGCCATCGCGGAGAAAACAACAAGAAAAAACCTCGTGCGCAATTGTTTCCTCATTAGTGCATTTCAAAGTCGCGCAAGGAGTTGCCCTTCGAGCAGCCCAGGAAGTGGCCCGCACACACAGAGGCCAGTCGCGCCTCACCTAAGCTGAAACCTTGATCTAAGTGATCCCACAGCATCAGCTTCGCCACGAAAAAATATTTCACATCCACTGCACAATACTGCAGAAGGATGTCTGGCAGGGGTCGCTCCTCCCAGCGATCAAAGCTGCCGCCGGACTTGGGGTTGAAGAGATGCCGCCCAGCGTCCTTGATGTCGGTGTCTTCGTCCGCAAAAAGACCCAAGGCGCGAAACACATCCTTCATGCCGGGCAGATGATGCGCCATTGGAAAGAGCGCGAAGCACGACGAAATCTGCAGGTCGCACACGTTGCGCAGGCGGACACGGTAGAGGAAGAAAAGCGCGTCGCAGTCAGCGCGACAGTCAAACATGAGTTTTGTTATGCTGTTCGACTCTAATACCGCCTTTAGGGCTGAGTTAGCATTCAACGCCCGCGCGCCGAGGAGAACCATGTCGATGATGTACACGGCGGAGTACGTGGCTAAGGTGATGATGCAAATCGAGCCCTTGCGACCGAGGGAGCGGCCTTCGAGGTCGAGGGCAATCACCATTCTACTATCCAGCTCGTCGTCGTCAAACGCCTCCTCTGCCAAGTACTGACGCTCGCGGCACCGACGTTGATACTGCCGTTGCATCTCAGCTGCCTCTGCCAGAATGCCCTGACAGATGTAGTCCAGGTCCTCCAGATGCTCCACCCGCTGCACGTCTTGCGGAATGTACGAATCAAACGGCATCTCCTGCCCCTCAAACACAGCGTTGATGTCGTCGTACGCGTTCCCGTCATCGTTGTAGTCGTAGTCGCCGCGCGGGTTGCCGGTGCAGAGCGGTGGCGGCGGTCCGTCGCAGAAAAACGGCGGCTGCGGCTCCGTGTAGGTGGGAAGTGTGCAATCTGGACCCATTGCGGGAACGGACGACGCCCACGGACCACCACCGCTGCCGTCCATGCCCCGTATCCTCTCCGGCCTGCCAGACGTCACGAAGGAGGAGGGTGTGACCCCGTTGTGAAGGTAGTGGTCATCGTGCGAGGGACCGGCCTCGCTGTAGGTGAGGGGGGTGTACACGTAGCCGTCCTCGTTCATGGGGAGGCCGTCGTCCTCGCAGCCAACCGCACCGAGGCCGAGACTGCTGTCAAGGTTCGACGCGGGATGGGTAAAGTGGGAGAAGTAGCAGGAGCTGGCTCCTGTGTCTTGCCAGTGCACATCGTAGGGGTTCGCGTTTCCAGCGGACGTGCAAGTAAAGTCGGTGTGATGGGGCTGAGCAGACGAGCTGGTCCGCCTCGGCATGCCACCAATAGAGGGTGGAGCGTGCAAGCTGCCACTGGTGCCAAGTCCACTGTGCTGTTCATCACTGAGGCAGAGCCCGATCGTGCAGGGTGTCGGGTGGCAGTCCATGGGAGTGTAGTCGCAGGAGGATGCGTAGCCTTGGTGTGGTGTTGAGATGGGTGAGACGGTGTTTTGGACAGAAGAGCTGCCCTCCAATCCGAAGCTGTGGCCCAGATTGGCAGTTGGACCGCCTCCCGCTACGTTCGTTCTAAAACCGGCACGGTTCTTAACACCCATTAAACCCTTTGCGAATGGATGGAATGGCGCACTGTAGGCGTGCAGCGCAGACGGCGACGCCGGCGGCCTCAACGCACCTCCTACAGCACCATCGCTGCTACTACTAACACCGTTTTTGTTCTCCGCTCCGGCGTTGGTGGGGCTAGCACACGCTACTGCGGTGGGCGTTATGGTCGGGAGCACAGCATCATGTCTATTGGAAACAGGAGATATCACGCTGACATCCCCCACCACCCCACGAACAACGTCGATACGGTCCTTCTCTCTCAGAGGTGGGGGCAGACGGGAGTCCGACGAACGCGGCGGCGGCTTCGCAGGTCCACAGAAGTCAATCGGAGGCGGCGGAGCTGGTGTTTTCTTTCCGGAAGTCACAGCAGGAGGAGAGGCGATGGCGCGCACCGGACTCTCAGCCGGGGAGAGACACCCAAGCGGAACCGTCACCGTAGCCGTCGCGCACGCTGCGGCAGCAAAGTCCTCCGGTAGCCCACACGGCGTAGGAGATCTCGGCGAGCGAGCGTAGTCGCCCAGCACACGTGCCGCGTTACGCGCCGGCTCTGCCATCACGGAGTGCGTCGTGAGAGAACACCGGTGGAGGGTGGTGTGCGTACTGTGGGTGGTGCCGGTCGTGTCGGCGTCGGTGCCACTGCTGCTGCACACGCTCTCCGAGGTGTGCGTGTTCACGTCGTCGACGTCTTTGAGGTCGATCTCCGGCGTCGCCACCGCGGCGGTGGGGCTGCTCTTTGTGCTGGAGACAGACGGTGGCATGTCGAAATGCCGGACTCTGGACGCTGAAAAACTCCGAGAAAGAGGGGAAAAGAGAGCTAGCAAAAGGAGAAGACAACGAAAGACAACGAAGCAGTGGCAGTGCCACCAATGCGAGGAAGAAGCGGAAAACAAAATAAAAAAGTATCACAACGGAGCTCTTACTTGATGAAGAAGAAAAGAAGGCTCCCGTTTCACCAGAAGGATAAAACAAATTGTAAGAGCAAGAGGAGGGAGAAAGGAGAGAGCGGCTGTATTTATTTATGTTCGTATATATATATATATATATACGTATACGTGTTCTATTATTCTTTTGGTGTCGCCGCTGCGCGCCTGCTCAGCAACGAAGAAGAAGAAAGGAAATGAAAGAAGAGAAACAAAGAGAAAGAGAAACAAAGAGTCCGCAGATTCTGTCGAGCAGCATACACCGCGAAAATGAAAATACACAGCAACAAAAAAAACAGCGGGGTCGGTTAAAAAGGGACCTGAGCTGGATACAAAATAGAAGAAGGAAGGAAAGGAAGAAAAGGGAGAAGCAGTACTGACTTAATAAAGCTTGCGATGCGGCAGCAGCTGTTAACCACTGTCGTTACGCTCTGAAAACTCCTCTGTTGTTTTCTTTCGTAAGGATCAATAATCAGAAGAGGAGATGAAAGCAGCAGCACTAGACGCTGAGAGGAAGCAGTAGAGCACGTGTCTGTGTGTATGTGCGTGTGTAGCTGGGTGTGGCCAGAGCTGCATGTGAGACTTCCACCAGAAAATAAAGTCACTTAGAATTCTACAGGGGAAAAAAAAGTTACACTGACAGGCAGGACAACAACCTGGCAAATAAACAATAATATGTGGGGCGAATGCCTTCTGTCAACGCTCTCGGAAGAGTACGCTGGATTTTTTTCGCGTTGATGTCGGTAGCCGCTGCGACACCACCTCAACGAGCCTGTGAAAGAACCCCCAATGCGAAGGAGACAAAGGCGCACCGATGCCAACGAAAGGCCGAGCAAACGCTCTGTCGTGCTTCCTTGGTAGTGGTCAAGGGAAGAAGGAAAAAAAAGAAAGAAATGATACGTTGAAATGCAGACGATTTGCACAGCAAAACAAGCCGCTGTTGTTGGTGTTTTTAAGGCGGTACTCCAAATGGAGAAAAAGAGGGAGGAAGAACGAGGAGGAAAGCTACACATGGGAAGGCGAGAACGGCCCAAAAGGAAGCACCGAAACCCTCCAGTTCTTCACTTCAAGGGGAGAAGACGTTCCAAAGCGTGATCTAGAGCCCAGTCCCGTATCGATTCAAAGGAAAACCTCGTTAATGGCTTTGGTACGTTTTTCACTAGCCATTGTGCTCCGCGTTTGAGTTTATGAGGGCCTTTGGCAACGCCGATGTGGCGAGGCGATGCATGGGTTTCTCATTTTCTGTACAACGCTTGTTTTCTCTTTAATACGTTTAAAAGCACACGGATGCTTCTGTGAAGAAGGCAACAAACAGCTCTGCTTCTTTATGTGAAGCACTCCCCTGGACCGCTCGCGATTGCCAAACGCCGAGAGTGTCAATAACCACCGATGGGGATGCCAGACAACAGGACACGAAAAATGCGACGGCAAAAGCAGAATGGGGTTTTGCCAGCGACGGTGGCTACTCCTCGAACGTCAACGCAAAAGTGGTTTTGTCTTGCACCTGCGCCGCCACCGCACGGCCGTTTTCCACTGCAACGCCATCCACTGCCGTGATGCGGTGCCCAATCACCTCTGCTGGAGCGATTCTGCCAGCCGGGCAACGAGCGAGGGCCGCCGCAAACGGCGACGTCACCTCCTCCGTCTCACCGTACGACGCACCGGCTGCTGTCGGTGCGCTCACCGTCTCTTGGACACGCAGCACGCATCCGTTGCCGTCCAGTGCAACACCGAGGGGCACATATCTCGACGCGCGAGTCACGCAGATCTCGTGCGCCAGCGGCTTTCTCGCAGTGATGTGACTGGCCTCGTGTAATTCGCTCATACCCCCATCTCTCTCGTCGTCCTCCTCCTCCGGTGACGTCACCCCATTCAACCCAGACGGCTCCATCTCATTCGACTGCATTTGTTTCTGCAGTCGGTACTGCCGCTGCGATTTTGCGACATTCATGAACAGCCCCCGACGGTGAGCGTCGTACATCATCAGCTCCATTCGCTCCATCGTCCGCAGCACGCCGATTGTCCACGTTGGAGACCCTTCCATCTCGGCCGGGAGACTGGCAAAGTCCTCGCGCAGCATCGTCGCCCACGGGTTGGCCCAGCGGTAGTTGTTCCTGCGATGGCACTCATCCTGCGGGGCATGCGCGGCGTTGGCGACGAGGTGACTGGAGAAGGACGAAGGGGTAGCGGATGCTTTTGTGCTGGTTAAGTTCTGTTGTCCTCTGGTAAGGGTGGAGGACTCGACTCGAGGTGGCGGCGACGCTGAACCCGGCAATGTTGGCTTGTCGTGCGGAGAGGGTGACGAGAGCAGCAGACTGCGGTACTCGCGCAAGATGCCGCCCAGCACGTGAAGGCGGCGGACGAGGTAACCGTGAGCCCGGGCAAAGGTGCAGGTGATGGTGCCCACTTGCACTTTGGTGTACGCCTGCACGCCGGCGTGGCCGTGACTCCCCATCACCTTCGCACTCTCCGCCTCCTCGTCACCTTCACTGCGGAGTCCGGTCAGAGCCGCCCCTGTCCCCCCTTCCGGGGTGGCCGGCACCAATAAGCCGGGAAAGTGACTCAGCTGAAACAGCACTTCCTGGGCGGTCTCCAGCGGCATCCACACAAAGTTTGGTTGCTGCTCGTAGGCCCGCACCACCGACAAGGTCGAGGTCACGTGTCGGCGCTGCAGCGCCGACTCCTCCATTAGCTTCGTTTTGTCTCTCTTCTCTCCGCTAAAGTAGTGGAAACGATCGGTGATGCGGACGTGGCGAAGAAGGCTCGCCGTGTCATGCTGCAGGAAGAACAGCGTCTCCGCGACGTACGACTCGGCGGCGGTGGCCGAAATGAAGGAGTCCACAGGAGTGGGCGGCATCGCAGCTGCCACGCCGTCGGCCGACAGGGCGCGCATGAACGGACTCGCTCCCTCGTGGGCGGCTGCGTGCGAACAAACGCCCTGTCCATGCGCTTGCGGTTGGAGTGGTTGTTGGTAGTGATAACGTGTGAGCGAAGGCCAGTGGTAGAGGAGGTAGGTGAGAAAGAAGGCAGCCTCAAGGGCATTCGCCTTCGTTGTACCGCATACAAGCCACATCACCGCCTTGGCTTTTGCGGGTAGAGCTGCTTCTGCCACCGCAGCGGCCGAAGGCGTGTCCGGCGGTGCGGTGCGCGCGAACTGAGTGTCAAACGGAGGGGACAGCTCACGCAGCCATAAGAAGACGCCGCCACAGGCGATGTAAACACGTCGGCTCTGCTCCGCGGCGGCCTCGGCGGAGAGGAGCTCGTCCGTGTAGAGACCGAGCAAGTACTCCGTGCGGGGGACACAAAACAACACGCGCGAAACGGCGTGTACGAGAACGATAGCCGGAGGGGTCGTGTTGTGAGCTGAAGAAGAGCGGAAGGAGGCGGAAGGGGAAGAGTCTCGGGCAGCAGCGGCACCGTTGCCGGCGCTCACGAGCCGTGCTGCAGCAGTGCGATCGCTGCTGCAGAGGGTCGCCATGTTGACTACTGCACGGTACAACGTCTCGCAGCACGCCACGCGTACACCGCCGGAGAGGCGAAATACCCGAGCCCAGTGACGGCTAGGATCATCCGTCTCTGCACACTGCTCGTCATTGGTGCCAGCCGATTTGTCGCGCGCATCCGCGTCGCTGCCGCTCCCTTTGACTGCCGCTCGCGTGACGCCTGCGTCGCTTCGTCCGGTCGCGGACGACGAATTCAGCTTCTTCGCACGTCTCGACTTGAGCCGTAACGCAACCACCTTCTCCAACGGAGTGTCTGGAGACCGAGGGGCGAAGGCTTCCAAACCGAGATGCGCCGCCGCCAGCAGTGCTGCATCCATCTGCAGGGCCATTCCGATACGAATAACGCGGCTGTAATACGGTACGACCCACGACAAATCCAAAGTCGCTTTCGACGACGGTTCTGCAGAGGCGTCGTCGAGCGCCATTGGCAGCAACTCGCCACTCACAGCGAGCAGATCGTAGTAGGAGCTTAAAAGCAGCGCCAGGTGTGTTGGGTGCTGCTCCCAGAAGCGAGACGCCGGGGAGAGCAGCGTAGCTGAAGGCGACGCTGTATCTGTATGGCCCTTCGAAGCTCTCGATGCATCCGTTGAAATAGAAGATGAGCTTGCGCGTGACCACCGCGACTGTGCCGCCTGCACCTTTGTGGAGTGCCGCCACAACAAGGAGAGAAAGTTACTGAGCGCGGGACTCGTCGTGCGGTGCTGCATCGTTGCCAGTGCAGCCTGAGACAGGTCCTGTTGAGGGTGCAGCAGGGTCAGCAGGGTCTCTGCCTGCTTTGCCAACTCCACCATCTCATTGCCTGAAAAGATGATGCCTTGGCGCTGCGGACCAGTCGTTTCTTTCGAGTTTGCGCCATCTGGCGTGACGGACACCGTAGCGTGCACAGCAGATACCTCTTCGGCAAGTGCTCTGCGTAGGACGACAACGTAGAAGAGAAACGTGATGGACACCACTCCTTGGATGCAGCCTTGCCCTGACGAAGAACTCGGCAACACCTTCAGCTTCGCCTGAAGGTTGGTCAGCTGCTTCCTGGTCGAGAGCACGGCGGCGACGGGCGACGGCAGCGCATGAAACCGATCTGCAGACGTCTCAGAGCGTTCTCCGGACGAACTGAGCGTAGAATTCGGTTGCGTCATGGCTACAACGACTTCTGCGCAGAGCTGCTCCAGCAAACTGCATTGAATTGCCACCGTTGCTGATGTGTGCTGGGAGGAGGCGTTTTCCGTCCTTCCATACGCCGCAGGATCTGGTAACTCCTCTGGGCTGATCGCACAGATATCGAGAGCATGTAGGAGCGATAAAACTGCCGATAAAAGCACATCTATGCGAACCTGTGAAGAAGAGAGAGAGCGTTTCTGCTGCTGCCGTTGCTGCTGCTGGCTATTGTACGCGGCGAGTTCAGTTATCAGCCGGGTAAGCAGCTCTGTGAGCAGCTGACTGTATTTCGTGACGCATGTGTGTTGCCACTCTTTGCGCTGCTGCGCCGCGCCGACTGAGTCCCGCATCGCTTCCCCGGTAACGTGTGTGTCGTGCTTGTCTGCCGCATCGACAACGGCAGTAGTCTTTTGCACTTTTGCTGCAGTGGTGGCCGCGCCGTTGGAGCTCTGCGCAGGGGCGCCGTCGGCCTCCCGCAACGACTTGAGGCTGGCCTCTAGTGCAGACGCCACAACACAGAGATGGTGAACGTTGTCTCCGAGAGGCTTCTCCACCGAAGAAGAGAGAAGGAAAGGAGCAGCACATTGCGATGTGACGTGCCAGTGCAGCCTCGAGGCACGGAGCAGCGCAGAGAGCGTCTCCTGCTCGGGAGTTGTGCCTGCGGAATGGGACGATGACGCGCATGCGTGGCCCTGGGAGTGCATGCGTGCGGTTGGAAGGGAGAGGAGGTTCCTTACCAGCGCTGCAGTCGCAGAGTCTTTTGGTAAGTCCAGCAGAATGGAACTCCAGTTTTTATTAAGCAGCGATGCTCCCATATAGGTGTTTTTGCCTTGGCGCCGGGTGGCAGCGGAAGCATCTCGGTTCGCATTCGTGGGGCGATCCCGCGAAAGCACGGGAGTCCCGGACTTCGCCGGTCTTCTCCGGTCCGTTGATTGACAGCCGGGTTGTCGCAGCTGCTCTTCGACGCTTTTGGCACCAGACGACAAATAGCCTGCACCCGTGCTCGGAGTCTCCGACACCGGAGAGGCAATATCCCCAGGAACACCGGAGAGCAGGTTCGCCAGCTGCTGCACCCTCTCTTCGTTGTAGTGCAGGGTGTTCCGCACCCACGACGGCGTGGCGGACGACGTGGTTCGTTCGGGCGAAGACGCGGGAGATGCTCTGCGGTCCGACGGAGGTGTCGTCACCGCCTGCTGTCCATCAACATCCGTTTTTGACCTTTTCAGCCTGCGTGAAGAAGCTGTCGGTGACTTCTGCGCTTCGCATTTCATTCGAGAAGAGGCTTTGGTGGAGGCCTGATAGCACGTGCCACCGAATGCGCTCGGTGAAGACGCGCACCGCCTCAACTTTTGAGAAACAACACGGCGCATCTTTTAAGAAAGAAAGAAAAGGAGGAGCGGCAAATTGCAATGAAGCTCTCCAGCAGTGAAAAATTAAGTATAATTACTATTATGTTGTTTATTGTTTAGCGCCCATCAAACCGCCGCCGCAACGGCTGCCATAGTAGCTTTAGAAGAGTTATAAATGCAAGGCAAAGAAGAGCGAAAACGTAAGGAGAGAGGACGCGTCATGGGGTGTGCCGGGGTGCGCATGTGCGTATGTGGCCACATCAAGGCCATAAAGTTGGATTCGATATTTGCGAAAATAAGCGGCAAAAGCTGAACGAGACCTACTAGGTAATCTTCATTGCGCAGCGACGACTGGGTTGGTCTACCGTTCAGGAAGAGAAGAAAATCCCCCAGCGAGCCGATATCCCCGATACAGTCGGCTCCGTCGCCGCTTTGGCCAGCGTATTGCGGAGAGGAGAACAGAAGTCGTTTCAGCGATTTGAACTGGTTTCTATAATTGTACCGAAAAAAAAAAATGATGGATTGCGACGGTTGCGTGCAAACAAAATCCGTTACAGAGAGAATCGCGGAGCATCATCTATCAGAAATCTAACAGAGCAGCGCTTTGCTGCAACAGCACTCTTCTTTGTCAGCGCCTCTCCAGCAGCAAGAACCCAGGAGGAACGATGTGCGCGCTGCTCCCTTAGAAGAGCGCACTCTAAGAGCCTGCGGGAGTCGAAGTGGAATAATAAAAAGCATATGTGTGGCTTTGTGGGGTAGGAGAGGGGGGTGTATGGGTACGAGTCTATTACGTGTCAACACGAGCAAGGACAGTCCTACGTACTATACGCCACTTTTCGCTGGCGCATAGCTGCCATCGCCTGCTGACGGAGCAACGTCAACGTCGATGCCCCAGACACTCCCATCACAGGCGCATTGCCGTCAGCGGCACCGGCCTTCCCTTCCGCTCCCGCAGGCGCAGTTGAAGAACGCGCGCCGCTCTTCTGCCTCGCCTCGTGTTCAAGGCGAATGGACTCCACCGCTGAGGTCGCCAAGCTCAGCGTGGAGCCGGCAGCGCCGTGTCGATGGGACACCTTCCACAGCTCGTTCGACGCGCTACCTACCTTCGTCGATGAAGCAGCTGCAGCGGAGGAAGTCGCACCGCCATCAGCAGGGGTGCAAGCAGAGGGCCGCATCGATTGGCTTAACTGATCGAGTACGAGGGGGCAGGGCACAAGATGCAGATTGCGGAATCGCATTTCAAAAGGTACATCGCCAATACTCTGCGTGCTTGTCGCGTAGAGGTTCACAAAGGTGGAAGGATGAGAGGAAGACTCACCACTTCCTTCGACAGTTTCCTTCGTAGCCACCGCAGAAACGCTCGGTGGAGGAGGAGGGGGAGAAGCAGGAAGCTCAGTCGAGACACTGCACTTCGGAAACGCTGAAAGAACAACGTGCTGAACCTGCTGAATCTCCGCATCCACCACCGTAACGTCTTCTTTACTGTCGATAACAACACTGTGAAGGGCAGACGGTGGTTCACTCAGCGGGCGCCGTGCACCACCACCAGCACCACCGTTGCCACGCTCCCCACCGCGCAGCTGCGCAGCCTCCTGCCTCTCATCCAGCACTATGGAAACGTGGGGAGATAAGGCAAAAGAGTCAGCGTTGCCTCCTGGACCGACGGACGGCATCTCGCCGATGTACAACCCGGTGGCAGCCAACCCGCGATAGAACGCCGACGTGCCAGACGAGACGGCCACCGCGGCGCCACCGCCTTCTATCGCAGCATCCGTCGTAGCAAGAGGAGACGTCTCGACACTCGTACGGGGGGTGGCAGAAGCCTGCGCAGGCTCTCCTTCTCCGCCTGCAGGAGTAGCACGCGTCAACGACGATGGCGGTACCTCTAGCGCACAGGCGCGGAGCGGGCTACCGTCCATCGTCAGCATGGTCCATGATACAAAAATCCGTGCGATCGGCTGTGCAGGAGCCTTTCCGCTCTCCGTTGAAGCGCAAGAGCCGACACGCTCGAGCGGCACCCACACCGCGCCGACGGTGCGATGCGGACCACCCATCACGAGGGCCATCGTGGCGCGCGCCAGCACGGTGTGTGCGTCGTCCCGCGAGACCAGCGCGCACTCGAGGAGGTCGTAATCCGGTGCGTTACGCACCTCAAAAGAAATCGGCACCTCTGTGCAGCGGAAGACGGCGTCGCGACGAACACATCGCAGTGTTATGGTGTACTTGGCGCCATCCGCAGCGCCGACGAGTGCGTCAGCTGGGACGGTGCTTATCACCTCCACGTTGTACTGATAACTCATCTACGACGTTGTGGACTGTGTTCTATAAACGTGGACGACACACTCTGACCACCGCCGCCGTTTCAATTTCTGTCGAATCGTGGTTCGCAGCAGAAACGAGATATACGAGTGTACGAAAAAAAGAGAAGAGAAACAAGGAGAATTCTTCATTTCAACGGATTTACCCGCCCGATTGCAGTTGACAGCCATGGAGAATGTGACGTATCTCCTTCCACGAACGCAGCACTCTCCGAACACACCTTCGGCAAGGGTGTAGGAAAAGTCTTCGGAGATGACCTGCAGCGGAATTGTCTCCAGTTGAGCCGCAGAAGACACTGTTTGTACCGCTCGCACGACTGTAAGAGCTGAAAAGGGGAAAAAAAGAGATGAAAAGAACATCTTGCTCTAGGCACATTCGACTTCTTTCAGTTTTTTTTTTGGTTTTCTCTTGTTGTCGTTCCAATCCTTTTCAAAACAGGAGATACATATATACATATATATATGTGTGTGTCTCGAGACCTCGATGCATATCACTCCTCAGGAGAGCGTTCCACTTCTGCATACGAAGTTAACAATAAGGAAGTGAGAAAACATGAAAAACGCCGACGTACGAATGAAGACACAAACAACCAAAAGCTCCAACAAGAATGAAAAGAAAAACGGTACAAAAACAGAAGGCCACGCATGATCGCATGCCCGTGACAGTTAAATACATTTCTTTCGTACATTCAAAATACAGCAACCAGCTCTCGTTTGTCAAAGTGAAGGAAAAGCGTTAAAAACAAAAATTGCACCTAACGCCGCATAATCGGAATTCATATTGCAAGCAACGCGTGATTTACATTTGAAGAACATAAAGGAAAAAATAAACGAGTAACTTTATGTGACGCGCGCTGAAGCAGTATGTATATATGTAGAAACATACACGGCTGCCTTACAATTCATCATTCTCTCTTGACTTGGACCTCTTCGCCCCACACGCACAGAGTGATGTCTTGTTCCTCTTCGACTGTTTTCGTTTCTTTTTGCGGTTTGGCTCTTCGTCAAACGGGTCGCCGAGAAAGACCTCCACACGGCTGAAAACCGACTTTGGCAGCGGCTGCGGAGAGCACGTTAGCTCCGAGCCGTCGTGCGAGAGCGACGGCGCCGCCGGTTCTTCCTCAGCCGCCGCACGTGGTGCTTCCTCCTCCACAACAAACAACACCGGTGGCAGCTCATCCGTCGCACCCGTCGCATCCGGCACCACCAGTACGTCCTCGTCCACAGCGAGTGTCTCCTCCTCCTCCTCTGGCTCCCGTGCGTTGCCTTCGCCCTCGTCGCCCTGCGCAGGAACGTCCGGATGCGTCTCCTCCGCCGCCGGCGCCAGTTCGTCTTCGTTGTTCTCCACGGCGCTGGGAGGCACCGCCTGCGTGTCCTCGGCGCTCTCCTGCGTATACTCCACCTCCTTCACCACCTCCGTTGCCTCCGCAGCGGCAGGTGTGGTGGACACTGAAGGAGGCTCGGAGTTGGAAGCCGTCGCGTCTGTCTTCGACGACGGTGGCTGCAGCTGTGCGAGGCACAGGGCCCGCAGGCTGGGGCAGTTCGAGCTGATGTGCAGCGCCAGCGCCGGGACATGGTAGAAGGCGCCGCCAAAATCGGCACGACACAAACCCGCAATGAGCGGAAAGAGGGTGTTCGCCTCCGCCTCCTCCAACTCGTACCGTTCGATCACCTCTTGATGGTTGAGGGAAAACAGACGCACACCGTAGGCAATTTGGAAGTATTGAAAGACATCTTTGCACGCCGCCACTTCCTCGTCGCACAGCGCCGCCCGCGCCCGCTGTTCCTGTGCCTCGATGGAAGTGTCCTCCGCCGGTGGGGCCGGAAGGCTGGAGCCGTACCGCGCACGGATGACGTGACGGAAGTAATCGGCCGGGACGGTGCGGAAAAAGCGCTGCTTCAGCTCGACAAACGAGTCGTCCGCCTCCTTCATCAGACGCTGCCGGCCACGGTTTTCTTTGCTGACGGTGTCGTCCAGCATGTTGAGGTAAAGCCACGAGCGGCTGCACGCCTCCTCCACGTGCTGGCGGAGGTGACGCTCAACTCCGTAGAGCCACTGCCGCAGCTCCCGCTCCTCATCCAGCATGTCGTTGAAGGCAGCGTGTGGAAAGGCGCGAAGAGGACGGTTGGCGCGAAAGTTCACGCTGCGCGGCGGGGCAGCCGGAAACCACACCGCCGTCTCCTGCTTGTACACGGTGAGGGCATGGGCGTCCGATAACGCGGCGGACCGGTGGCGGAGCGCCTTCTTGTCCGAGATCATGATGGCAGCGACGTGCAACACGTCCTGGAAGCCGGCCTGCTCGTGGGCCTCGACCTCTCGCCGCTCGCACACCTCTCCTCGCTGCACATCGAGCAGGCTCTCCGTTAAGGTCGGCACACGCGACGTGAGCTCCGCGTAGCGCTCCGCAAAGCTGGAAGAGACAAGCGCCATCGTTTACTGTGTTTGTGCGAAAGGAAATGAGGAGATAACGAGTCTACTTTGCTGGTTGGAAAAACAAGGGAACGTGCTGCAGCTCTGCTCCGCTGTTCTTTTGCGTAGGTCAACAGCGAAGATAGCGAGGAAGGAAAACGGTGACTGTTTTGGGGAGGGGAGGGGGGAGAGTGTCGGTGTTCGCGTCGTTTAACTGTACCCTGTAACGAAGCCGCGGTGTGTTTGTTTGTTTTTACTGAAGGTGCAGACTGGTCCCCCATTGACCGCAGATGCAGAAAGGGGGAGGAAGAAGAAACAGTAGTGTAAGAGCAGCGGAAGAAAGGTGGAGTGGGAGAGCAAGAAACGTTCATTACACTTCATTAGACTACTGCTGAAAGGTCACGCGCCCCACTCCCTCGCGATGCGATGATGAGTGCTGCTCTCCGTCGTGCCCACAGTCCGCATAGGGTGCGAGGTGGACAACGAGAGAGAGAGAGAGACTTACAAACGATAAAAATGGCGTCTTAACTGCATAAGTACGCAATGTGGTCACACTAGTCGAAAAGGAGTGTGCAGGAGCACCTCGTTTTTTTCCTTCAAGAAGACAGTTTCGAAGCATCTTAAAGCGCATCGATATACAGATAAAAAGGTTCGCTCTTAACCTACGGTCGCTACGGGGCACAAGCAGCCACCGACACGTCAGCGGGGCCAGATGCGTGTCGCGCACGCATACCCTTGCACGAAAACGGGAGAGTGTGTCACCTTCCGTGGTTTTCATCCCCAGAGCGAGAAGCGAAGGCCGTCAAAACTCTCCTTCCTAACGCTCCCAGCTACGTTTCGCTTGCCGAGGCTGCACCAGCTGGCGTCGCTGATGAGGCACAAGTCGGTGCGCTTCCACGCATGCAGGGCGGGGCCAGCAGCTCCGACATGCGATAGTTGTGGTGGTCCAGCGCCGGCAGCTGCACATCCCAGTTTACCGTCCCCAGCTGCTCACGGAAGGCCTCGCCTTTTTGGTGCCACTCATCCTGCTCTGCATGGCATCGCCGGATAAACGCACGCAACTCCTCCTCCGTCGTCGCGTGCAGAAGCACCGCCGAGTACATGATCAAATAGGCGGTCACCAGATCCTTTGCGGTGCACTTGTGTTGCACTAAGAGGCAGAGCCGGTAGCCGCGGAATTGCCGCTCCATCTCCGCCACGCGGGGATCGACCCGACGCCAGCCCCGCTCGCGAATATAGTTCGGTAACGACGGCAGCTCGTGACGCCGCCAGCATTCACGCAGAGTCAGGGGAATGGGTGCCGGCTTCCACATGGCCAGCATGAACATACCGTTGTTGTTAACGTAGAGCACGTCCTCGTCCAACGCGTCCGACCGGATGATGAGCTTGTCGAGGGGAGGAGATACGTAAATCAACTCCGTCGCCACGTCGACTTCAATGCCCGCCTCCTTCAGGGCGATGAGGGGGGACATGCGCACACCAAGGAGCTCGGAGATCTCCAACGGGGTCATGATGCGACCGGACTCTTTCAAGTAGGCCCGCAGTAGTAAGTACATGGTGCCAAAGTTCAGCAGACGAAACGTAATGGGCGTCACGGACTTGGAGGACAGGTACATGTTCGCCAGGCAGCAAGCCACCACCGTGACAAGCTGCGCCGTGAAACTGGCAACGCACGAGCAGTACACAATGCCGAGTGCGGTGGCCACCGTGTAATTGACGATGCCGAAGGAGTTGAACTTCTTTGTGAGCTCGGCCAGGTTGTTGTTGATGGCGTAGTGCTGCAGCGCCGCCGCCCTCGTCACAAAGTACATCAGCGACGCCGACTGCTTCACGGTGGAGGTGACAATCGCTGCGGCGAGCAGGTGGTTCGGCACGGCGGAGGGGATGATCATGTCCGATATCACCGTGATGTTGTTCATGAAAACACTCACGCAGAACCAAAACTTCGGTCGGTTCTCGTACGACACGACACGGTTTGCCATGTACGCCGCGAGCAGGGCGGGGATCAAGTCCTTCAGCATCCACAGCTGCGGCGACGACCCGAGAAAGAAGCCGCTCAGCAGCGACTGGAAGCCGATGGAGGAGGCGAAGTTGGACACAAACGCACTCGCCTGAGAGAGGTAAAAGAAGCTCTGGAAGCCCTTTGCGGTGGTGTCGGGGTAGCCCTTCGGCATGCCAAAGAGACGGATACGGTTCCGTACGCTCTCGGCATGTAACACGGAGGGAGTGCGCACGTGCGGTGCCCCGGGGAGGTCCTTCCAGCAGTACTTCGTCATGCCCTGTGAAAAGCACAGCGTCAATTCAGTTTCGTCTTTCTTGGCACTGCTGTCTTCTGCGTGTTTCCGGTGATCATCGCACGCGGGGCGAAACGTCGAGTTGCAGGGCGGCGACGAAGACGACGGCTTGGCGGAGCCGGCGGCAATGGGAGCCGGAGTGGTGGTGGCCGCATGTGCAGACGTCGCTGCCTCGTGATCCTTTCTATGGGCCCGCTCGCTTCTATCGGCGCTCTTATTGCTGCTGCTTTTGTTGTCTCGGCCGCTGCTCTCCATGCGCTGCGCCGTGGTTAGCGGAGCCGCATCCACCATCATGCGCTGTCGAGACGCGCAGGGCACAACAAGGCGGAGGTTCGTCGCTGCGCCTCCCGCGCAGGTTGTTTTTCGCTGGCCGAGAACGTTCACACGCTGGCTGAAGCGCGCCAGCCTCGTAGGCTTGCAAAGCACGGCGTGGAGCATTATCGAGTCTGAATCACTTTCAGTAGGTTCCTGCCTTTTTTTTAACAAAAATATAAATGAGGTTTCGTCTTCGCACACACGTTAGTTGGGGCGTGCGTCTCTCGTTTCAGTGCTGCAGTTTGCACTCGATGATATTAAAAAGCCACGGAAACTGTCCACAGAGTCCAGCCGTGCTCAGTTTAACTCTCCAGAAAGAAATAAAAAGAATCGTTAGCCGGGGGACGCGTCACAACAAACTTCAGCTGTGCGTCAGCGTTGGTGGTTGCGTGCGGATGCAAGACACCTAGGATGTCCAAGAATAAATAAAAGAAGGAAAGCAAATATATATATATATATATATATATATGTATACACGCACCCCTACGTGATGAAAACTGCCTTCGCTATGACGAACGAAAGAGAACCTTGCGCATGCCCCAGGGGTAAATTGTTCTACAGAGAGAAAGAAATAACATAAATAAATAAAAGTGCTCTGGGGAACATACTGCGCGCAGGTTAAACAAAGACGATAGACAACGACGAAGCTTCTGTTGTGCAGAGAACCTTTAAAGAAGAAGAAAACGTATTAGCTAGGAGACGTGAAAACGTCTAGGTAAGGTAGAGGCTGCCTCACGCGGATTCAAATGAGCAAGACGAGGAGACAGCGATCAAGGAAAACCTAGAAAAAGGAGATGTAAAAGCACCTGTATAATGAACAGAAACGAATGTTTCAAAGGAACAGAAAAAAAGGCGGCGACAGGGCGGTTTCTCGTTCCTTCCGTTGAAGGTCGCTGTGCAGATCAAAAGGCGGAAACAGAAGATGGAAGCGCTGTGAAAATCGACAAGAAGAAAGTTGCTGGAACAGTTCGATTTTCGCGATCTTCATATATATATAATGCAGCTATTCTATAGTAGAAGGAGAGAGAAAAGGCGGGCAATCGTTGTACGCGGATGATAGAACAGGCGTGACAGCAAGGCGTGACAGGGTGTGGAGTAAGTAGGAAGATTTGACAGGAAGAACAACAGATGTGTAGAATGAATGGACTGGCACGCGGCATTGAAAATGACGATTCGAATGCGAAGGCTTTTTGCGGCGTTCAGGAGAAGAGTCGAAAAGCACTCGGGAAGAAAACGTCAGATGAGAAAGTAGAAGAGAGAAAGAGATAGAAAAGGGTGCGGAATGCGAAAGTTGAACAGTTGATTCATAAAGTCGAGTGCGCCGCCTGCAAAGGTGGTAACGACGAGGTACAAAGAAGAGAACTAACGCTTCCGCTTTCTTCTTCCTTTCTGAAGAAGAAAAAGAGCAGCACACCGAGAAACGAACGGACTCCCACCACCTGCGTCCATTCGGAACACACACACACACAAGAAAAATCCGCAGGTCAAACGAAAAGCACGCTTTAAGTTTCAGATTTCTCTCAATGTTGCGACTGCTGTGGACTTTGTCGTTAGTTGATGCTTCATTACACTCCCATGCAAACATTTCCATTGTGATTTTGAGTTACATGTGTCTGGCGTATTGCGTTCTCCTCTATGAGCAACATCCGCCGGAAAACAGAAGCGAGTTCGATAGTATAAGTTAAAAAACCAAAAGGATAAGTTTTCTTGACAACAAAACTATCGTTAGAACTTTAAAAAAGGAAGAAGTAAAAGAAGGCATTCATTGTTTTCTCGCTCTTCTTTTATCCATCGATGTCAGACGAGCTGACAGAGGAGGCGGTCGTTGCCTTCGAGTCGACCGCGGGCCGCTGCACCAGCAGCTCCGACACGCGGAAGTCATGGTGGTCCAGCGCGGGCCGGTTCACATCCCATCCTGCCTCCCTCAACTGATTGTGCAAGGTCTCGCCCTTGGCGTCCCATTCATCTTGCTCCGCGTGGCACCGCCGCACAAACGTACGCAACTCCGCCTCCGTGGCTGCGTGCTGCAGGACGGTCGTGTGCATGATCAAATAGGCGGTGATGAGATCCTTGGGAGAGCAGCGGTGCTGGACGAGAAGACACAGCCGATGACCGTGAAACCGCTTCTCGACCTCCGTCAAGACGGGGTTGCAGCGCCGCCACCGCCCTTCGCGCAGGAAGCGAGGGAGGGACGGCAGCTCATAGCGACGCCACGACTCACGCAGCGTCAGCGGCATCGCGGAGGGGCGCCACATCGCCAACAGAAAGGCACCGTTTGCGCTGCGGTACAGCACATCCTCGTGCAACCTGTCTGAGCGGATGAGCAGCTTGTCGACGGGTGGGCTAACGTACAGTAAGTTCAGCGCTGTATCTGCCGTTGCGCGACCTCCCTTCACTGCTGCGGCGGGGGACATGCGGATGCCCATCGCATCCGACACCTCCTGCGGCGTCATCACGCCGCAAGGGTTGTGCACGTAGGCTGGCATCAACACCTGCATCGAGGCAAAGTGGAGAATGCGAAACGCCACGGGTTTCATGGCCATGTAGGACAACACCAAGTTCGCCACACAGCACACCAATATGGTCGTCAGCTGGGTGGTGAAGCTGGTGAGAAACGTACAGTACACAATCGCGAGTGCCGTCGCCAAGGTGAAGGTCACCATGCTGAAGGAGTTAAACTTCTTCGTCAGCTCGGCCAGGTTGTTGTCAATCGAGTAGTGCTGCAGCGCCGCCGCACGCGTAATGAAGAACATCAGCGCAGAGGACTGCTTCAGCACCGCGTTACCCACTGCGCAGAGCACCATGTGGTTGGGCACCGCGGTGGGGATCACCATGTCGGCGATAATTGTCACGTTCCGCAGAAGCACACTCACGCAGAACCATTGCTTCGGTCGGCCCTCGTACGAGACAATTCGATTTGCCATGTACGCCGCAAACAGCGCTGGGAACAAGTCCTTCAGCATCCACATCTGCGGCGACGACCCAAGAAAGAAGCCGCTCAGCAGCGACTGGTAGCCAATGCAGGCAGAGAAGTCGGCAATGAACGAGTTCGCCTGAGACAGGTAAAAGAAGCGGCGGAAGCCAACGGCGGTGGTGTCGGGGTAGCCCTTCGGCATGCCAAAGAGACGGATACGGTTCCGCAAACTCACGGCGTACAGCACGGAGGGCTTGAAGATGCCTTTGACTGCCTCGTCTTCCCTCCAGCAAAAATCTTTCAGACCTTGCGAGAACTCCGGAGCGGGATCCTTCAACGTGCGTTCCTCATCCGCGGTGGGGGGTGTCCTACTGTTCTCGCCCTCAGAGCGGTTCTTAGGAGATGGAGCGGGCGAAGACGTGATTAACCGCGCTGCATGCGGAAGTTCCGAGGCACCTTTACTGCGATCGGACGCGTCCACCGTGTCGAGTGCATTGAGGACAGCATTTGCGCTGTGTGTGACGCTTCTCGCACGGTCACTTGCACTGCTACTTTTGCAGCCGTCATGTTCACTACTCGTAAAGCGCTTGGAAACGATATGCACGTGATTTGTACTGCGGTGCTGGTCAAGAAGCGCGACGCAATGTCTGACGGATGCCAGCGCAGTTGCCGCGCCTACAGTTCTACTGCAGCTGCCACTACAGCTCAGTTTCCTACGAGTAAATCGCAGCTGTGGTCGACGGCTCCGCAATATGCGCTGCATGGCGTGCTCTACGGTGAAACAAGAGTAACGGATGAAGAGCTCTTATAGTAAGTGGGATGAAAAAAAAGAGCAACAGAAAAACAGGATCAGTGAAGAAGAAACGAGTGCCATGGAGCAAACGCGCAGGCTCGGTGGAGCAGTGAAAGAAAAGGATTCTTTTGTCGACACCTGTCATAATATGCTTTTAGTCGGCAGAACAATCAGGCTTCTGACCGCAACAATGAGAAGGCTCCCCGTTCCACTAGAGAAAAGACCTCTTGATGTTTTTAGAATGTCCGAGGGCATGGTCTGCTAGCGAAACATGGCGCTTCCCTGACGCACCCCTCTCAGATTTTTCATCACATATGCCACCCTTCGCAAAACACACTCCAGCCGCGTCTCTCAGCGATCTCTGGCAATGTGCTTTCTCGCATCCTTCCTTTTATTATTATTGTTTATTATTTTGTCATTTTGAGATGGTACGTCGCCGCCGCTGCATCCTATATACATCACTCTGCGCACCTTTTCCCGTCAAAAGAAACACGTCAAAAAGCGTGTGTCGGTTGGTGTAGCACAGCCAACCGTCTTCCGATCGTGGGCTTGCTACGAGCGGATAGTCAAGGCTTGCGGAGCACCAAGCAAAAACAAAACAGTAATAATACATGAACGCCGTATAACCTGAGTACATCATGTTGATCTAAGCATTAGGAAAAAAGGAAAAGGAAGAACTGAAGCAAAGCTGAAAAGCTAACACCAGAAGAGCATATACATGACAAACGCAACCGTTGATCTTCTCTTTCATGCTCTCAACACTTCTTCTTGCACCGCATCGCGTCTCTTCCGCCCACTTCGCCGATGAAATCTCACTCGTTCTACGGCGCCTTCACGATTCCTTAAAAGTTCAGCCAATCTGGTCCATCATCCTCCTTTGCCGCCGCTGTCGTTGCGGCCGGAGCGGCTGCAGCCGGCGCCGGCGCCGGCTCGTCCAACTCCTCCTCGTCATCGACGACGTCCTCCTCATCGAAGGTGTCGCCGATGTCGTGCTCCTCCACGTGGAGCAACGAGTTCCGTTGCGGCGGGTTGGCAGCCCCGGCGCCTGTCGGTGCATCGTCCTCCGCCACACCACCGCCAAGCCACGCCGGCGTCTCATCGGACACGGCAGGCGGCACCGGCAGTCGCGCGCCATCCTGCGTCGGCTCCTGGGTGTACGGCGGCTGCGGTACGGGAGGGATGTGCACGTTCTGCCCTGCGCCGCCGTCCGTGGGGTACATACCGAGTCCATCCTTGTTGCCGCTGCTCTGCTGCTCGTGTGGACCAAGACCGGACTCATACGAGAAAGCAGGTAAGACAGGCACTGTCTGGGCGGGAGCGGAGGTCGCCTCGACCGGGTGGGCATTCGGCCATGCGGACACGTCGATCTCGTCTGCATCCGTCTTCGCCCCTGCGACGACCGGGGGTGTGGACGGTGCGGTAGAATTCACCTCAGTCGCCGGCGGCGTGGCAGCAGCCCCGTCTGCTTGAGGGGCCTTCCCGTTGATGTTGGTGTTTGCCGCTGCTGTGGTATTCAGACTGCGCTGCATCTCCGCAATGCGCTTCTGCAGGTACTCCCGCTCCGCATCGTCGCGCATGCTCTGCTGGGTGCGATAGCGCGGCCGGCCTGACGCCGCCACGCCCTGTCCGGCCGACTCCAGCTCATGCAGCTCCGCACGCAGCTCACGAATCCGGTCCTTCTTTTCTCGGTTCGCCAAGAGCAGGCTGGGGGACTGCCCGATTCCGCCATCCCTCGCCGCTTCGCGACGTCGCTGCAGCTCTACCTTGAGCTCCTCCACCCGCTGTGCCGCGGCGTCGCGTTTGCGCTGGGCAGCGTCGGCATCGCGTAGGGCGTGCTCGCGGCGCCGCTGCGTCAGTGCGTTCTGCGCGCGCATCTCCTCCTGCACCCGGCGGTCGCCGATCCCGCTCTCTGCCATGTGCTCCGACAGCAGCAGCAGCTTCTCGTTGCACCGCACCTCCAGCTGCACATCACGGTACTCCTCCCGGTAGTAAACGATATCTTCCTTCATCCCTGCAACCAACTGGCGATACTTTGACGCGCGTTTGTACTTGCTGATCAGCTGCTTCAGCTCGTCGCGGCGTTGCGTGAGATCGCGCTGCTCGAGACGTAGCATCTGCAAGGTGCGGTGGGCCATGAGAGACTCCTGCACGAGCCGTGCGGCGACATCGCGGTGGGTGATCGACGACCCAGCGCCACCGCCGTTGTTCGTCATGGTCATCGTGGTCGCGGTGCCGCCACCCGTCATTGTCGACATTCCGTGCCCTCCCTTCATGCTCTGTGCTAAGGTGGTGTGGTAGTAGTCGCGGTTCTTCTCGAACAGTTCATCGCGAAGCTTCGCATTCTCCGCCTGCATCGCCTCCAATTCCTCTATGTTTTGCGGGACCTGTGGACGCTCGATGTGACGCTGCTTCACTGCGGTGTTGTTCGACGGGGCACGGCGGGCGGAGTGGCCGTCACGGTTGCCACCGCGGCGTCCGTGGGCGGCGCGGGCCGTCTTCTGTTTGCGTCCCTCCGCCGCACTCTTCTTACCGTCCTTGGCGCGGGGCTCTACTGGGCTGCCGTCTGCCCGGCGCTCCCCATCGCTGTGCACCTCGTCCGCGTTGACGGCGGCAGCGGCGCTGTCATTCTCCTTCGACTCCGCACCAGCAACACCGGCCGCGGCCCCTTCCTCCAACTCCGCGTACGGGTCGGCTGTGTCGTTGGCGTGTGAGTGGTGTGACGAGGCGTGGAGGTGGCTCTGACTCCTCGAGCTGGAGTCCTTCGAGTCGGAGGATGAGGTGGACGAGGAGAAGGACGAAGAAGAGGTATGGGAGGCAGCAGAGGAGGCATGGAGCGCGACTTGCTCTGCACGCAGCGGAGTTTCTGCCCGTGAGCTTCGCTTGCTGGAAGACGTAGTGCTGCGCTGAGAGGAAGAGGGAGAGAGCTCCTCTGCGTCCTTCCGTCGTGTGGATGCGTGGACTGCATCGTGCGGGAGGTTCTTATGGGAAGTGTCCTCGCTTTCGAAGTCGTCCTCGAAGTCGTCCTCGCCGTAGCTGTCCTCCTCGGGGTATTTCGCTTCCACTGCTGCTGACATCCCTCCTTGTGTGTGGTTGTGTGGATGTGGAAGTGGTAACGAGGGACAGCAGAAGAAGGAGAATGCCTTTTAAAACGGAAGCAAGTGCTGAGCTGGTATGTGGCCAAGGGAGAAGAAGCTAGACTCCTTAAAAAAAAAAAACGAAGAGACTCTTCGTTGGTACAGAAGGTATAATAATGGGAGCGCAGAAGAGGTGCTGCCGAGGCACTGAGCACACCAAGAAGGTGCAGCAGACATTGCATATATAGAAGAGGCAGTGCATACACACACACCACCGAAGGCGCAAAGGAAGAGGAGAAGCCCGAAAAGATGAGAGTCAATTTGGAAGAGGCATAACGAAACGCTACCTCACACGCCACTTCACCATTGCGCTGGCGCACTGCGCTGCAACTGCACCGATCCAGCATGCGCATCACTCGCATCACAGCAAATGCCCGAGAAGTTCCACGGCAAAAATGAAGCGTCAACAACAGCAGAATAGCATGCGCCAAGACGCTCTAGTTCGGAGATGTTGTCCTCGCTACACGTCAACAATCACGGCAGGAATCTTCTGCGTTTGTTATGCATCGGTTTCTATATTTTTCTCTTTTCGTCAGTGACGCGGAACTACCGTCAAATGTATTTTACATCGAGTCGTAAAGCCATCAACGCACGAACGCTCACACGCGGCGTCGACGACATGAAACACATCAGGAAAAGGGAAAAAACAGATGCCAGCTACATACGCCTCGTCACAGCTGCTTCCTTACTTCGCATCCAGAATCCGTCGCAGCTCCGTCTTCTGCTCCGCCGTCAAGAAACTGGGAAAGGTAGTGTTAAACTCAATCACCAAGTCCCCACGCGTCGCCTCGCCACTCCCCGCAGCCGCCGGCAGCCCCTCGCCGGCAATGCGCGAGCGGTACGCCGGGTGCACGATCTCGTCGATCAGGATCGACAGCTCCCGCCCCTCCATCGTGCGCAGGGTGATCGTCGTTCCGCACAGGGCGTCGCGGAGCGAGATGGCAGCCGTGGTAACCAAGTCATCCCCCTCACGGCGGAAGCGGGGGTGCGGCACCACCTCCACCACCACAATCACGTCGCCACGCGCAAAGCCCGGCGCGGAGTTGCCGCGGCTCGGCACAACAAAGCGATCCCCCGTCTTGGCGCCCTTCTCCACGCGGACCTCATGCGCGTCGGTGGTGGCGGTGTAGGCGGCCCCGAGCGCGGCGGTGCCCACCTGCGTGCAAGTCCAGACGGCGCGTCGCGTTGCGCCGTAGAAGACATCCTCTAGAGAAATGGGCAGACGCACCTCGATCGGCGGGCACTTCGGCGGCGGCGGCGGCATGCCAGCGGCGGTGCTAAAGAAGTCATGCTGGTTTTCCTTCACGCCGTCCAGGCTGCTCATCACTTGAAACGGATTGTCGACCCCGAAGAAGCGCTTGAAGACGGTGTTCGGATCGATGTTGTCGAGATCTACCCCGCCGGGCACGCCCTGCTGGCCAGTGCCGCCGTGACGCACGCCTTCCTCGCCGTAAATGTCGTAGATGGAGCGCACCTTTGGGTTGGACAGCACCGTGTAGGCCTGCGCTGCGGTTTTGAAGCTGCGCTGCAGCCCTTGCTGATCGGGATTCTCGGGGTGGCACAGGGGGTTGTACGCGAGCGCGTAGCGGCGATAGGCTTTCGCGACCTCGTCATCGCCCGACCGCTTGTTCAACCCAAGAAATTGATAGTAATCGATCATTTGTTCTGGGATGTGATTGTGCGTGTGTGTGTGTTGGAATGTTTAGTTCCCTTTATTTTTCACAAAGCTGTTGTGAAAGCTACAAAGCTGCGGAAATGACTTCGCATAACATATACACATATATGTATTGCGCATGATGCGATACATCAATCGCAGCAAAGCACAGAGAGCAACAGACGAAAAAGAAGGAAACGGAGAGAAATGAAAGCGATTGATGCACGTTGCTTCGGCGTAAAAACATAAAAACGAAAAGAAAAGGAGAGACTCTTCCCCTACACCATCAAAGGCGTCCCTTGGGGGAAAACCCCTGAGTGATAATGGGGAGTGGTATTTCCTCGACAGAGTTGTTTTAGACGGTACGCATGGCTGTGGCAGTTGTTGTTTCCGATAAGTCGAAGACACCGCTTCCTTTTAGGAAAAAGTAGTTTGTGTGATAAGCGCGGACTTGTTGTAAAATCGCAAAGAACGCAAAGCACGATTCTGCTTCGACATCGCGACAATCTGCTCGGTTGGCAACAATAAAGAATAATAAAATGAGAAAGCACGCGAACACATCAACAACGGGATAATGACAAAATGATTTTTCAAAGAGAGATAAAGCGTGCGACGTTCTCGTCAGCAAAAATAAAAAGGGAGAGGGAAGTTTACAGAACATGCATTTTGAAACTTTTCTCCTTTCCATGCAACAGATTTTCGTTTTGAAGGAAGCTCCCGAAGGTTGAAAAGACCCGAGCGACTCACTCAGTCAATGTGTTTGCCTTCTCCTCCCCTATTTTGCCGCTGAACTCAAGAGAAGAAGAAAAAAGTCAAATCACCAAAGGTTGAACACCATGCGAGTCGCACGCGTTGTGTCTACCTCACGCCCATAAAGGAAATTGGATCTACGTGAGAAAAGAGGGAGAGAAGGAGAAGGCAAGAAACAGATATATATGTATTTATATATAGTGATAAAGGGAGAAAAGAAGAGTGCTGGAAACAAATGCTAAAGCAGAACCCCAGAAAACAGAAGACACGTTCAGCGCGGCAGACACGAGACAACGCAGGAAGAAGCCAAAAGAGAAAAAAAAAGAAATTGAGAAAACAACACCTGCCAGAACTGCGCTTCGTCTCGTTGCAACGGGTCTGAAGCTGTTTAACGCGACCGAAGGATGATGAGCGGATTCACTGGTCGCCATTTTCAGTTGTTGTTGTTTTTTGCTTGTTTCGTGGAACCGACACGTCATCACGTGTCATCATCCCACCGCCGCGCCCTCACTCACTCACTCACCCTTACAATGCACGTGCGCTGCAACGCGAACGTCAGTAATGCGACATGGGGGTCCCTTTGCCGTTATGAAGACTGAGCCGTCGCGGCACCTCCGGCACGGGTTCGCTCTTTGGCTTCTGCTTCTTCGCTCGCGCGCACGACGCAGAGGCGCGTTGCTCCGCGTCGATGGTGGAGTCGCTGTGGCTCAGAGACTTCCGCAGTTTGTGCAGCCTCTTTGGCGGGGGGCCCGCCGCACTGTCTTGCCGAGACCCCGACATATTGAGGGGAGAAACGGGACTGGAGGAGCCGTTGCGCATCAGCCCTTCCATGGCATTTTGTAGGTCCTCGGTGGAGGGCTTCGTTGGCCGCTGGTGGTGCTGCTGCGGCGTAGAGGACGGACGCCGCTCGTGAGTGCGCTTGCTTGAGTTTTTCGTCGTGTGGATGCAGATGGAGTTGTGCTTTGGCGCTGTTGCGGTGCGGGTCTTGGTTGCAGGTGGGTGTGTGGCGTCTTGATACTGCTGGTGCTGCTGCTCGCTCTGCGCCTCCTGGATGGGTCGCAGGTTCAGTGACGCACCGTCCAGGCTCTCTGCCAGTTCCTTCGGATGCGGCGTGCTGCCAAGCGGGCGTTCTCCGCACAGGCGCAGCAGCCCCACGTACAGAGCCTCGTGCTCCACGATTTGATTCATCGAGTTGCCGTAGGACGCCATAATCGCGGTCGGCTCGCGCAAAAACCCCACCGCCATCGAGCGCATAGCCGTCACGTAGTCGTGTCTCCACTGCGCACTGCCCATTACCTCGCGATGCTCCTCGACAAACTCACGGAACTTCTGCACGTTGCGCACTGCCTCGCCGTCGTGGGTTAATGCCTGAAGCACCACCACCGCGTTGCGCACGAGCGCTTCGCAGTCGCCGGCGCCGCGGTCTGCCAGCGAGCACAGCTGCGCCATCTGCGAAACTTCGTCCTCCTCGAAGGCGTTGAAGGCCTCCCCGACGATGCGGCGGACAGCGTGATCGGCGACGAGCACCGACTCCGCAAAGTCCAGCACAGGGCGGCTTTTTGTCCGACCGGTTGAGCCCGACCGACTGGCTGATCCCGACCGGCTCTCCAGTGGCCCCTGCGAGTCGCCACGGGTCTCGCGGGTACGGAGGGCGTGGGAGACACCCAACAAAAGGTTTTCCAAGCGGGTGCGAATGTGCTTCAGTGACGCCTCGCTGCAGTGCAGGAGCACCGTCTCCTCATCCATCGTCCACAGCAGCGCCGGGTCGCCAGAGGCGTTACGCACGTTATCGCTCTCTACCGAATCGTGGGGATGGCCATCTGTGCCGCTGGCCGCATCTCTGTCGGTCGTCGAGCCCTTTTCGGGAGGGTCGTGCATGATCGCATCGGTCCCAGGGTACCGTGCTGGTGGCTCCTCGCTCGTCTCGTTCACGTCAGATCTCTCGGCTGGCGTGATCGCCTCGGACGGCGGCGGCGCTTCATCAGATTTCATTTCGCTCCCGCCCAAATTTTTTTTTTTGAACAGTTCAGCGCAGACGGAAACACCTCTGGTGATGCTTTCCGAGCAAGAGAGAGAGAGAGCGGCTTTCACGACGAGGGTGGAAGGTGAAACTACGGTGTCGTCGCTTCGTAAGATCCGCGATGGAGAAGTGAAGCGGCAGCGCAGACGACAACAAACGGTTTGCGAGACAATAAAGTTGAAAAGACAGAGAGAATAGAAAACAAAGAAGAGTATATAGATGTAAGCAGAATGCTGAGGTTGGCAAAAAAGAAGGGGGGTGATGGGCAGGAGGCGAGAGCTGCATGCGGCAAACCTTTTAAGAAAAAAGAAGTGTAGAGGGGCGAAATAAATGCACGCCAAACAACAAATAAACCAGAAAAGAGAGGGAGAGGGAGAAGGCGCACACAGAGGGAAACGATGTCGTGTAAAGCCTGAGATTGAACTCAGGAGTAACGAAGGAGATCGCTGAAGATGCGAACCAATAAAAAGGCCAGAAACATCAATTCTGTCGGTGTTTCAGCGTACGTCAGTTGATTGCTGATTCAGGAAAAGGAAAAGAAACCGATTTCATAGTAATCAGCATCGCCATTCAAAGGCCGCCGCTCCAGTTGTTTCCCGACGGGTAGAGGAAAGCATGTAGGAAGCTCATACGTGTGCGGATGTCAAAAAACGCATCGTATTTCATTGTGGTGCTACGAAAAATCACGTTTTTCGTTTCCCGTTCTCGTTGTAATGATAAGAGGACAAAACCTCAGCTTTATTACTACCTGTTTCAAACAGAGCTGTGCGCCATCGCAATCCATCGATTTGCACGATGCGGTGTTGGGCTTCGCAACAGCAACCACAAAACAAAACAAAAGCGAAGGAAACACCACAAAGGAACAGAAAAGGTTCGTGCGTATCAACACGCAATTGATGTGGTGGAGCACGCGGACGGAGGTACTGCCGCAAGTCTTCTGATGTGCAGAAAAGGAAAGGGAGGAAAAGTGTTGGTTTATATCGCAAACCTAATAATGCGTCTATAAAGTATCGAGCTCCAAACGTAGCTTCTGCGCCTTGGCCAGCTTTTCGCTTTTGAGCAGCAGTCGCTCACAGTTTAACCCCGTCCCGTGTTGCTTGCAACCCAGAAAACGCACACCGCAAGGATAACAAAAGAGTTAATTATGAGAACTACACTGGTAGAGACAGATGCAGTGATACAAATGAGATGTGTCGGTAAACGACGCAGCACGAGCTGCGCTGGTTACGAGTGAAATACGTGTTCCCGAAGATTCCCTTTACGAGCACGTTTCCTGCCTAAGCACTCTTCTTCTCCTCGGCAGTGGCCTCCCCCGGCGTCTTCGCCTGCTCCTTCGCCTGCGCTGCGCGCAGCTCCACACGATCGGGGTGCTGCTCACGCCGCTCTGTCATCACGTTCCACACGTGCTGCGCCAGCTCCTCGGCCGAATTGAAGTTCGCCGCGTCGATCGGCTCGCCAAAGGAAAAGTACGCGTCCGCCGCGTCCATCATGGCGGACCCGCGCGGCCAGAGCTTCTCCGTCCCGCTCACCGCCAGCGGCACGATGGTGGCACCCTCATCCAACGCCAGGGAGAAGAAGCCGAGGCGGAATGCGTTGATGGGGCCGTCGGGCGTCATGTTCCGCACGCCCTCAGGGAACACGCAAAGCATGCGGCCGCGGCGGAGGCGCCCGCGGGCGTTCTCCATCATCGGCCCCACCGTCCCCTTCACCGTCGCAAAGCTCGACTTCTTGTCCCGGAAGCGCACCGCCAGGTCACCGGCGTTGTAGAGGGCCCAGCCGCCAAACGGAACGCGGAAGAGCTCCCCTTTTGCGATCCACGTGCCGTCACGGGGGAGGAAGGAGCGAATGGACATGAAGGGATCCGCGGCGCTGAGGTGGTTCAGCATGAGAATAACTTTCTTTTTCTTCACCTCGGGGAACTTGTTCAGCACGTGGATGTGCCAGAAGGGGTTCAGCAAATCCATGCCGACGAAGCTGATCTTGCGGAAGATGTGGCCGCAGATGTCCTGTCGGAAGTCGGACGTCGTGAACGGGAACGAGAGGACGATGAAGGTCGCCTGCAGCACCCACACCACAATCCATTGGACGGTAAGCGAGAGAAGAATGTACGTCGTGCACAGCACACGAAGCACCTTGTTGGCGTGGCGCTGCGGAGGCATTGTGTGGCGTCCAGATTATCACGAGCTAGAGGGAGACCGTTGAAGCCGACCAGACCGCTTGAGACGAAGAGAAGAAATATGTTTTCCTTCGCGCTCTGGGGACTTTCTGCTGACAGCTTTGTGACGGAGGTGCTGATGGGGGGAGAGAGAGAGCTTGATGTTTCACTGCTCTGGTGGTGGCTCGACGGAGCAGTCTGAGTGAAACTGTCGGTTAAGTGGAGAGATGCTTCGTACACGCAGAGAGGGAGCTGCAGGCGGAACGGGGGAGAAAATAAATGGTGAGTGGTAAGGAGGTGAGGCTCCTCAAGGCGTTGGTAGAAAAGAGATGGAGAGCAACTTGTAAAGCAAATATAGAACCTATGAAATGACCGCCAAAGTTGGGCAGCACAACATCAGCTTGGGCTTGACTTGCTCTCCTTCAGGGTGCGGGACCTTATTTTGTCGGTTCGCGCTACACCAATGAAGCTCCGTTATCTTGTACCCTCCGTAAACACGATTCAATAGATTTGTCCCATTCTTTTTTGTAATCGAATTGCGTTGTTTTCTTTAGGAAGCTTTAGTAGGTCATTACACGGAAACGAATAAAAAAGGAAATCATATTTCCTTTGTTCTCTTTGAGCACTGTTCTAGCAGAGAAAAAAAAAAGAGGAGGAGGCACTTTTAAAAAGCCACCCAACCAAGTTCAAAACTACGCTCTCACACCGTTCTCTTTCTCTTCTTCCTCCTCCTCCTCCTCCTCACTCCCCTCTTCCTTTTCACCTTCGGCATCCTCCGCCGCCGCGGCATCTTCTTCGTCGGAGTCCGTGCTCGCCTGCTGCCACTCCTTTCGGTGCTTCAGTCGCCCGCGGCGTTCATTCAACGGTCGCGCCTCCAGCAGATCCATCGCATCCAAATCCAGCCCACGACGCACCGCACTCTCCTGAACCTCCGTCTCCACGTACGTGTTCTGGAACGCGGAAACTTCAGCCGAGTTGGCGCACCGCTGATACCCGGCCAGTAGTTCCGCATTCACGTCGAAGAAGCTGGCCCCCCACGAAAAGTACGCCATGACGCTCTTCGCGTCCTCCACGAGGCCCACGATGGCCAGCGTCGCCGCCAGCGCCTCGGCGCAGTTCAGCTTCGACGGTCGGCCGTAGTTTACCGGGTTGGCGGCGAGTAGCAAGGGCAGCAGCCGCGGCGCCGTCATGCGCATCTTGCGCCACGGTACCGCGTCCAGCTCCTTCCACGAGCAATCCACCACGGCTGCACCGTACTGGAGAACAAGGTCACGATCGGCCGGGCTGACGATCTCCGCCGCACTCGGGGTGAGGACGACGCCGTGGAAAGGCTCGCTCAGCCGCAGCAGCCGCAGCGCGTTCAGCCGGTACAGCTTCTTGCCAGAGCACGCGTTGGGGTCGCATTGCTCAAAGTCCCACATGGCGAGCGGCACGCTGCACGGGTGCGCCGGTGGCTCGTTGCTGTGGTAGCCGCTGGTGGTGCACACGTTGGAGCTGCTGCCGCTGCCGCGTCCACGTCCCCGACCACGACCACCGCCACTACCACCACCGCGCGGGCGCTCGCCACCCTTGCCCATGGAGTTAACAAGAGAGAAGAAGAGAAAGCGGGGGTGTTTCAGCTATGCGTGAAACGTACTTTCCTAAAAAACACAAATAGTAATAATAGGTTCCGATTCTCTCTCTCCCTTCTGCGGAGAGTCGCCAACTTTGAGAAAAAAGCGACGGCTTGTTTGTTTCTTGTTGGGGGAGTGAGCGGAGAAACGAAAAAACGCTCGACAATCGAAACTCAGCAGAAGAAAAAAAAGAAAAGAAAAGCGAGACAAAGGGAGAAGAGAGAAGACAGTTTCTTTTCCTTTGTCTTCTTGCGGGAGATGAAAGGTGTCGAGCCACCTGGTCACGTTGATCGGTGAACTCGAGGTCAACAAGTCCAACGAGTGGTGGTTCTCGCGCGTATCGCGTCAGGGAGAGTGCAATAGCCAGACGATTGTCGTGAAGGTCTGCCAGCCAGCAAGTACCACGCAGAATAAATGCGGGAAGACTGCTTCTTTGTTTTCAACCGCTGGAGGCATTCGTTATGGTCATTCCACATTTAAAAACGAATAAAAAAGGTTTTATTCATCATCACTACCTTCCTTGAGAAGACTTAATCGCCATCCAACTTTATATCGCCCGCAACGTCTTCACGCACGGATGGCTTCCAATTAGCAATCTAACAAGGCCGCAGCTCTCCGTTCTCTCGGCGCCAACAATAAGCAAAGTAGACCAGAAGAGAACGTGTTCGCTTTCCATTTATCTTTTCCTTACACTTCTCTTCATTTGTTTTTTAATAGTGTCGACGCTTCAGCGACTTCTTTGCTGTCACAGCCTTCGCCGCCGATCCTAGCTCGCTCTTTTCAACCGCGGCTGACGCCTTCACTAACTCGGCGAACGGCTGGGTGGTGAAAAAGGCCTTCTTCTCTTCTGATTTTCCCGCAGCAGCTGCAATGGGTGCCGCAGACTCGGTGGCCTTCGCGGACGCCGCAGGGGACGCTCTCGGCGGTGCACGATGCTCCTCCTCGTCCGATGCATTCTGCTCTGCCGCCGTCGACTCCGTGCGGCGCTTCTTGAGAGCCGTCGGCTCTGTCAACTCCCGCCCCTCCATGGTGGCCTCTTCATCGTTGCGCGCCTCACGCGACCGCTTCGGGGCGCGGCGCTTCGCGAGGTACACATCGCGTTTCTTCTCCAGCACGAGGAGGTGATCCACGTACTTCTGCCGCTTGACGCGGTGCTTCTTCGCCATGGCCAACGCTGCTCGACGACTGAAAGCGACGTCGTGTGTGCATGTGCGCACAAAGTGAAAGAAAAGCAAGAAGCGAATAGAGAAGGGGGGAAGGGGTGATGCAGCACACAACGGCGAAAGAAAAACGAAGGCGGATCTGGGAAACACAGAAGAGCGCGCTCGAGGCAAGGGAGCCGGTGTCCGCATCGTTTATCAGACAGCTGCTCGTCTCGACACGTAAAAAGAAGGAAGGCTGTTCCTGCGAAACGGCAAAAAGAAGCAGGGAGCATTCTCACGACAGAGCGCCTATTGGTTTTCTGTGCTTCAACGGCATACAACAGCGGAGAGCTCGTCAGTGCTCCTCTGCTGCTTTGATACGGGGGAACGCTTACGACCCCCTTCTGCTTCTATGGTTTCTTTCTTCTATTCAACGCTGAATACATACGTGAAGTTCGTCACTGAGATACAAGCACAGGTAGAGCAAACTTAACTGCGGCGTCAAACGGCAACAACGGAGAACAACAAACAGCAATGAAAGGCTGAACTGTACATGGTGAAGGAGTACACATCTCCAACCAAAAAAAAAAAAGAAAGGAAGCACGTCATCTCTCTTCTTCACCGCTTTTGGCGACGCCTCTAATTTACAGTACAGAGAACACACAGGTGATGGGTACAGCCCCGTAACAGGGAGCATTATAGACGACTTTCTTTATGTCTCTCCTTTTACTTGAAGAACTCCGCGCCGTCCTCGTCCGAGTCAAAGCTCGTGCCGGAGCCCTCCAACGCCGCAGCCGCCCGCTCCGCTTTGCGCAACATCTTCTCATCCACCGGCTTCTCCACGTGCGAGCGCGGCCTAACAGGCTTACCGGTGCGGTGTGCAATCGGGGCTTGCGAGCGCTCCAAGGCACGCCGGATGCGCTCCTCCTGCGCCTGCTCCTGGTTCGCCAAGTGCACCAGTCGGGCCTGTCGGCGGCGCTGCTTGTCGCTCTGCTTCATCACCGCCTGAATCAGGGAAGCGTCGATGTGGTTGGATGGATCGAGGAGGTAACGGTGGTACTCCTCCAGCTTGTTCTCCACAATCGTCAGCATCTCCACCGGCCCCATAGAGGCATCGTCCTGGTGCTGCTGCTGGTGCTGGTGCGGCTGCTGTGCACGCGCACCGACGGACGCCTTGCCTTTTTTCTTTGAGGTGGTCCGACGCCGGGAAGCGCTTGGCGCGGCGCCAACACCGCCGCCTGCCGGAGACTCGCTTCGACGAACCGATCCCTTGAAGAGGGCCCCGGAAGCGCCATCGGCGTTTTTGCCTGTCCCCTTCGCCACCCCGCTGGCCGTCAGCGGTGAGCCGTGATTGGTGCCGTGGAATGTCTCCGCGTTGGCCGCGTCCTTCTTCGTCGCACCGGCCTTGATGACTTGATCCCCTGTGGTGAGCAGCTGGAACATGTGCCCAATGGAGACTTCGATGCGGACCTTCAGCTCCTCGGGCGTCAAATCCACGCGTTCATTTTGAGCAGCCGCAGTGCCGCCACTAGCACCTCCAGTGAAGGAGGCGGTGCGTCCTGAAGCGTCGTGGGCGCCAGAGAAGGATCTTGTCGCTGCCCCGTCGCCGTTGCGGCTGCTGCGCGGCTCCACGCTTGTAATGCGCGCATCCAACGCCTTCAACTTCTCACGCGCCTCGGCGATGTTCTTCTCCAGCACCACCAACTGCGCCGTCCGTTGTGACACCATCGCGCTCATCTCAGCCTTCTCCTCCGCGAAGCCAAGCGAAATGCCCTCGAGCTCCTCCTCCAGCTCCTGGCAGTTCTGGATAAGAAACAGGTTGCCCTCCTCGACGTTGATGAAAACCTCCAGCAGATCGTCGACAGTCTCAAAGCACATGGGCAGGCGATTCTCATCGTACTCGCGGTGCAGGGCTTCCTTGACGGCAGAAAGCGGCATCGCGCTGACCTCGGTACGGATGGCAGTCTCCGCCGCAGCGATCGCGGACCGCGCCTGATCCTCCATGCTGTCGTGCAGGTTTGCCATCTCCTGTTCCAGTGAGAGCTCCCCTGCGCCTTCCTCGTCTGGGGCTACGGTGCAGATGCTTAGCTTCGTGCCAATGCTAAGCGATCGTAGCAGCTGCGTAGATGCTATGGAAACAGTCCGACTCGGTTTCTTCATCGAGGATCTGCGGCGTCTCTCGCGCTCTTCGAGCTCCTTCGCCGCGCGCCGCACCGCATCCCGCTCCTCAGAGGCCTTCCTGAGCTCCTCGCAGCGCATCTGGTAGGTGGTCTCCGCGCTCAGCAAGATTTCTTCTCGCTTGTCCTCGCTGCGCAGGCTGATCAGAACATCGTAAAACCATTGCGATTTCACCAGTCCTTCTAAGAACTCTTTGTACGATGCGCAGTTGTCAACTTGCAGGCGCGTCTTGCGCGTCTCCAGCTCGGCGTGGTTGATGAGCGCCGACAAGCGCTTGATCTCGATCGTCTTCGCGTGCTTCGCGCGAGTTTCATCGTCCGCCTTGCGCACCGCGGCGTCCTGCTCAAGATTGCTAAACTTCAAAAAGCTGTTGAACTTCTCTTGGGTGTTGGTGAGCTGCTCCTGCTGTTGGCGCAGTCGCTTCTCGGCACGATCGACCTTCTCGTCCAACTTGCGAATCTCCGCCTTCTTCGTAGCGAGCGACATGCGTACCAGGCCGACCTCGCGCTTTTGTTTCACGAAGTCGCTCGCCGTCAGCTTGTCGTTGACGCTGATCGAGAAGCCGCCAGCGCCGACCGTCGCTGACGGTGACGAGGCCCTTGCGGCAACCGCAGCCGCCGTTGAGTTGGTTGCAAAACCGTCCTGCATCTTGGCGCCTGCGGAAGCACCGGCAGCCCGAAACGCGCGCCCACTGCGCGGCGCCAAGGCCACTAAGTCGTCCGCCATCGCCGCATCGCCACGACGGATCTCCTGAAGGAGTTCCTTCGTGATGCGTGCGCTGTCAGCAGGTGCGGTGAAGCCGTTGGCGCCGCCTGCGCTGAAGGCATCGTTGTTGCCCCCGATGGCGCTCATGGGTTTCACCGTCTACTTCCTTTCGCGGTTGGCAGAAATATATTTTTCTGTTTTTTGCGAAGAGAGAAGTCAACGCTCTTATGGGTGCGTTATCGCGGTGTTGAGCTTTCCTTTTCTGGACAAAAGAAAAAGGGAATACGATAAAGAGAGCGTAGAAAGGGATAAGAGATGAGACGCAAAGCTCAAGTCCAAAAGGACTTCGTTGGGACGCTTTTGTGCTGCTGTGTATTAAAGAATGGGCTCGAGAACTGCAAACCCAAGAGAGCAGCTTGTACAGAAACAAACTCATAAGAGGAGAGACATTCGTGAAGAAAGAGAAGATCATCTTTTTTGTTTTTCTTTAACGTTGTTTCATGCGAGTAGCTGAAGGCGAAAACGCAAGCGATTCAGATCTTAACACACTTGGTAGAGGTTTAAAAAGAAAATATAATAATAATAATAGTAAGATACACGTGAGTCCAACATAGCAAAAGAAAGGTGTATGCTTCTCGCTTTCCCCTTCTCTCTTCTCTAGAAGTAAACATTAAAAGCAAAAAGCGTTAGACGCGTAAAGCGAAAAAAAAAAGAAGAAAATCGCCGCGAATGTGCATTTCGAATTTGAACGACCTTTGCGCCATTCGGTTGGCTTTTGGGGGGTTACTGCTCCACATCGACGCTCCTCCTCCTCCACCCCAATACCCCCATGAAACACGACAGAAACGAAAGCAATGAGGTGTAGTCTCTCTTTTCGGCAGGACAGGCAACCGAAAAGCGGAAAAAAAGGACTTGTTGGCAAAGTTACTTCCACGAATGCATCGGCGCGCGCCTCAAGGAAAAGTAAATCATTCAACTCAAAACGCCTTTCTCATTCCACAAAGACAGCATAAGGCCAGTGGAGCTTGCGCTTCTTCGCTGATGGAGTTTTTCTAAAGCCCTTCACTGTTGTTCATGTGTTGAACTCTCCCGCGGAAACACAGAACAGAAATGTTCATTCCCACCATAAAGCAAATAAGAGACGTCACGGACGAAGAATGCCACGCAGCAAACACACATTCAAGCGGCACGAAGAACAAATTCTCATCGCAGAACCCGACACCGCACAAAACGAACGCTCTTTTCGCTTTCTTTCGGCTGCGGTTGCAGGTGCGGCTGCCCACATCTGATTCGCTTCTATATTATTTTCTTCTTTCTCTTATTCTTCTGTTCTCACCATTTACCTCAGCGACAAACAAATGGCGATAAAGCGAAACGATGAAAGTCCGCCCTGCACTACCAGCGTTCATGTCGGAGCCTCGTTGAGCACAAGGTGTGTTCCTTCCTCCTTGGAGACGTAGAGCCAACACACACGACGATTAAAAAGCAGGAGGTCGGCGATTGGGGGGAGCCATTGCAGGGTTCTGCTGTGCGGACGGCGGTGCCTGCTGCACGTGAAACTGCCGCTGCTGATACTGCTGAGGCGCTGGTGGGATGCCACCGTAGCCGGGGCGTGCGTTGCCCTCCATTCCTGGGTGGCGCTGCCCACCGTTGGGCGCCATCTGCCCGTGAGTGGGATACTGCTGTTGCTGCTGTTGCTGCTGCTGCTGCTTCCGCACTTCGTAGTCTGCGGAGTCAAAAAACTGTTGCTGCTGCGGTGCCTGCATTTGGCGAAGGCGCGGGTCGCGTTTCTTCGGCATATTCACGCCCGGGGGCGGCTGATCCGCCATTTTCGCTGCAGTTCGAATTCTTGAATTTGGGAGTACAGAAGGAAGAGCACAGGGAATAACAGTGAAGAGGGCAATCGAGGAAACAAGAATCTAGATAAGGGTTGAATAAAAGAATACAATGCAATACAACGAGGAGTAACAGCAATAATGCTAATGAGAAGTTGTGGTGGCACGATGTTGTGCCCGCTTTTCCGGATTAGTATAGAAGTGATTCACCTTACTTCTGAAGTGTTACAACGCAAAGCAGAAGAAGGAGAAAAGAACGAGGAGAGTGGAAGAAAGAGAATAAAATAAAAACGTGCGAACGAAGTCCAAGCATGTCATCATACCGACGCCTGACAGATGCTGCTTTGGGCTAACTTGAGTGAGTCCTTTTTTTGCCATCCGACAGGCCTGGTGAAAGAAGGTCGTCTTTGAACGTCCTCCTTGACGCTCCAATGGTTCAAAACGGCGTTGGGCAGCACAGAGGTACTTTTCTTCTTTCCAACACGTTAGTTGAGCATCATCGCTATGATAACTGCGAATAGAGAGCAGCTAAAGCAAAAAGGTATGCACGTGCCGGATTTTACAGCTTGGGGAGAAAGTGGAAAAGCACAAGAATGTTCATATATGTACTCACATAAACCCAAATATCCTTCTCTCCACAAACAAGAACTGGAGAAAAACGGACTCTACCTTTTTTTTTTACAAATCGCCCTCTTCGACGTCACCGTGCGGTGTTGTGTCTTCCGCAGCGCTCCCTGCCTCCTCAGCGGCTGCCTCGGGAGCAGCGTCGCTGCGTGCCGTTCCTTCATTCACCACATCTTCACTCTTTGCCGGCCCTTTGTCACCATTATGTTCTCCGGTGTTCCCCGATGAAGAAGAACCTTCCTGAGTCTCAACCTCGGTCTTTTCCGCCGGTTCCTCTGCGTCCCTCTTCAACACCTTCTCCTTCTCCTCCAGCCTTTCCTTGCGCCGCTCCTCACGGCGCATGTATTGTGACCACCGCAGCTGATCCTGATGCGCCGCCTCGCGAAGCTGCTCCGTCAGTGCGCAGATGTTTGTGATGGGCCGGATCGCGTCCCGCACCGCCTCCGCCTCGCCCGATGCCGCCGCGTCCGTCGGGTCCGCCAAGGGCAACCCACACAGCCCATACTCGATGTCGGACAAGTTGTGGGCGAGCTTCACCAGCTCCTCGATTTCGTCCTCGAAGTCCTCCACCAAGGTGGCACACATGGTCGGGGTCGCGGCTAACATCTCCATCCCATGCAGGGCCCCCTGGTCCTTAGGGCTGTACACTTTGGCCACTTGATAGCGGCGCAGCTCCACGTAGTCGTCCCACTGTGGGTCGTGCGCACCCTCTGGGTAGACCTCGTCCTCGCGCAAACTGTGGCGAACCCCCAGCGTAACATCCTTCCAGATCTGCTGATGGTAGAGGCGCACCTTCGATTTGGGGTGCAGCCGCAGCGTGCGCTCATCGTTCTTGTAGGAGCTGCAGAAGTTGTCCATCACCTCCGTCACCAGCAGCTCGCTGTTGCGGTAAGGGCGACGCTTCAGCTGATTTACGCGGTTGAGTCGGTGGGATGCGAGATAGGTGGACGGGCTCTCGCTCAGCGTGGCGTTGAGGCGTACAAAGAGCGCACGACTCACGGTAAGGCAGGCGGAGCAGTCCAGGTGCTCGTAGCCGGGACCGTGCAGCGGGCGCACGGAATGGCCCGTGTGCGCCGTCGCCACGAGCGCTGGTGCGGCCAGTGATAGCAAGATCAGGAGAAAAAGAAGAGCACAGGCATGGGCGGCGAAGCGCACCCGCTGCTCGAGTGTGGGGTGTAGAGGTTTTGCGTGGAACGTGTGCATCGGTAGTACGTCAACGTTTGAGGCTGAGCAGGAGTGGTAATGGGAATCACAGCACAGAACAAAAAAAAAGGAAGAAGTCACCTCATTCACTACCGTTGAACGTTCATTCAGAGAAAACAAAAATAAGAAGAAGAGGTGTTTCAGCGGTGGAGAGTGGATACCGATCTTTTCTGCGGTCGCATTCACGTGCAGAAGAAACGATGCGTAGGCCATCTTCGTTGAAGAAGTGCACGACGACGAGTTCCCTTTGCATCGATAGTGTCTGCGGCGACGACGGCTGCTTCAAATAAAAATTAAAAAGGCAGGCGCTGAAATCAACCGAATGCCGCTTCCTCCTTCTTTTCGACCACTTCACACCTCTTTCTTCCCCTCCGCGAACAATACTGCTAGGCGATTTGTTGAGCTATGCTTTGTTTCTCCTTTTCTATTTCTTCTTGCAACGCAGCAAGATCTCCGTAACTTACATCGACTCCCTTGGACACAACGTCAGCTACAACGTCTCAGTTTTTGAGTTTACATCGCACAGCTGCTAAAATAAAACAAAAATCTCACGGAGCTGCCGTGGCAGTCTGCGGCGACGAAGAAGTGCTCTCCATTCCTCCTTCTGCCCCGTCTTGCGTTTGTTGCTGCTGTTGTCCCTGTCCGTCGTGAATAAACATCCACAAGTTCTCCTTCACCGGCGGGCCACCGCGCTTACGCGTTGACAGCAGCGTCAGCTTCCCACACCCCACCTCATACTGTTGCCCAAAGTCGTTGTAAAACGTCTCCTTTAAGCTCGCCAGCGGAGTGTTCGTCATGTTGTGTCGAACTCGAATGACATCCTCAGCCCTCACCGGGTGATCGCGCGAGTCCTCCTGATAGGCGGGATTGGCGTCGTCGATGCACCACATCGCCTCGGCGCCCCCGCCGTCCGGCGAGAAGTACACGTGCTGCAGCTTCCCCGACACGTGCGACGCGTTCCCCGGGGAGACGGCCTCGGAAATGAGGAAGAGCGGGTCGGGGCACAGCTCGCGCACTGTCATTAAGTAAAAGGGTTGCCCGTAGTGCACCATGTCCTCTTCGTCCTCTGGAATCGGGAAGCTGTCGGTGGGCGGCATCGCGGCCGGGACCATCACCACCGTGCAGCGCAGCGTCGCCTCCTCCGCAGGGGCGGTGGAACACGCCACCTGCCACCCCGTCGTCGTGGCCTTCCGATCATCCAGGTCGACGCTGAGAAAGCCGCACGTGTTCGCATTCTGCAGCATGAGCGGCACGTAAAAACGAAGGAAGCCGTCGGCGGGGATCGGCGCGATGGCGTGGGGCGTGTTGTGGTGCTTCACCTTGGCCATCATGTTGGCGACCTCCTTCGAGGCCTCGACGACGCCGCCGCTGCGGCCCTGCATCAGCCGCCGCCGGTCGCGTTCGTAGGCCTCCTCCTCGAACCAGTTGCCGAGAAGGGCTTTGCGCGGCATTTGGGGAATTGGTGCTGTGTGGTAGTGTTATTTCGTTTTCCGTCTGTTTCCCCTCCGTGTATGGATGTGGGAGTGCGTGGGAAAGGCAAGACAACCGCGCACAAAGAAACGCTGTTGACTGCTTCTGATTATTTCTTTTTAAACGGTAAAACAACAACAACAGCAAAAACAAGAGTGGCCGCGTACCGATTCCTCTGCCACACACGACAAAGAGTGGCAGGACGAGGAGAAGTTGCAGGAGCGAAAAGAGTAAGAATAAAAGTAACACGCACACGCTTCGTACGTTTCTCCCCTTTTTGAAGGGGTGCGTCGAAAAGGAAGTGAGAAACAACAAAAATAAAACCGCGGTACCTGGTGCTCTGCGCATTGCTATCAGTTGACAACGAAATGTATCAAATAAAAAACAGTTCCGCGGCGGTGAGCAGCGGGTGTGCCCGCTCAGGCAGAAAAGACACGAGAAGACCCACCGCGTTGGGGTTGGCCTACGCATGCATCTACTCCCTCTTTGGCAGCGCTTCACGTGGGGAAGACGGAGTTGACCGCAGCTCTCCCAGCCACATACCTCAACCGCGCAGCGCATAATGTCATTGTTTGTTTTCCTTGTTCTGCTCGTTTGCTTGTTTGTCCCTCTTCACCGGCAACCGAATCCGCCCGAAAACGGGCGCAATTACTGATACAGGAAAGACAAGGCACCATCTGGCAACCGTTTACATTCTCTTGCAATGGGGATCAACTTGAGCACAGAAGTGTAAGAGAGCGCGGTGGTGCCAACAGGGCCCGGCCGGGTCTTTCTTTCTTTTCCCTCCTCCTTTCCTATCTCGCTCAAAAGCGTGTAACAAAACTAAACTCATACACCCAAATGCGGTTCCCGTGCAGCGCTCAGACAGAAAAACAAAAAAAGGTGCAGATGCTGCGCACAACAAATTTCATGCGTTCAAGGTTACGTAAAAGAGCTCCATCGACTTTCATTGAGCCCATGAAAGAACAACGGAGATGACGAGCGCGTCACCGCACAGCCTTACACCATACGCTTCGTCACAAACAGCTTCCGCAGGTACACCACGCTTCCTGCACCCATCCCAGCGATGAAGATGATCTCGAGGATACAGAACACCACGACGCGGGTGTTCGCCACCTCCGTCGTTGCACGGTGGTCCTGCTCACGGACGCGCATCAGCTGCTGCAGCTCCTCGATCTCGCCCAGTCCCTCCTGAAGACGTTTAATGGAGCGGTAGAGCGAGTCCTTCTCCACCGGCATACCGCCGTTCGGCCCGGCCACCTCCGCCTCGCCGACCATGACCGAGAAGGACACCACCTTCGGCGTGACGGTGCTCATGCGGTTGATGAAGCAGAAGGCGTGCGGCCCGGGCAAGCGCGACTTGAAGAGCACGCGGTTTTCCGTGTCGCGGATGGCGCTCCAGATCAGCTTCTTATCGGGACCAATGATCTGGCAGTCAATGTCCATCGAGCCACCGGAGCTCACCATGTAATGCAGGAACATCTTAATGCCAACGCCGGGGGCATCTTCATAGAAGCAGTTGGTCCGACCGGGGGCGACCTGCACAGCGAGACCGCCGTCATCGGCTGCCGCCGGTGCGATGGCGTAGCAGCTCAGCAGCAGCACGGAGGCGAAGAGCACGACGGCCGCAGACGTCAATTTCGAGCGTGTAGCTGTCATGTTTACCCTTGTTTGGTTGGAAAGCAAGAAACGAAAGAAAAAGAGCGCAATACGAAGCGACGAAGCAACAACAGTCCTGAGAGAAGCAGCTCTTCAATGAATAGACTAGCCTGAATTCGCACGCTGTTGTAGGCAGTGTGGCCAAAAATGATCCAGACTGGAAGATTCGTGTGTATCGCCGTTGATAACAGTGGAAGATAGGAAAGGAAAGGAGCCGGGGATAAGACACATTTATGGCAGCAACAAGTGCTTCAACCAGCTTGCATAAACGCAGCGCTCTCGATGGAGAACACAGATGCAGCGAACGCGGCTTCACAGGAGGTCCAGGAACGCTCGTCTATAACACACACACGCACATGAAAAAAAGAGAAACGTCAACTCCCGCTGCTGGGAAGCGTGCGTTCGCATAGAGAGAAACGTGCACAAGCTCGAGCGTAAACTTGACTGTCAGGAAGAAACAATATCTTCTCGGGAAGGCGCATTACTTGCTCATCACTTCCGCAGCAGCCACGACGAGTCCTTCATCGCCATCATCGTCGTGACTTCGACGGGAAGGAGACGCACGCAACAAGGCCTTACCACAAACGGTGCATTTTCCAGAGATGGGACACCGATCCGACTTTAAGAAAGCTCCTTCGTTGCATGGTAACTACTTTTTCTTTCCGATTGAAGCATCCACCGCACTGCGCACACGCAAGCAAATGAAACTAAAGAAAGCAACACGAAGCATACGGCTATAACACAAAAGAAAAAGTTTCATAACAGAAATAATACGGAGAAAAGGGCGTTTTCCAATCACTGCCGAGAAGGACGTCGTAGGCGACTCAGATTTAGCGGAAACGGCAACGCATCGCTACGGTTCTCAGCAAATCACAACGAAACCGTAGGAGCATTGAAATAAGGTCAACCAGGGAAAAAAAAAGGTAGAGCAAATGAAAACAGCAAATCATCGCGGCACTCAAACAAAGAACAAAGAGAAAAAAATAATAAAGGTGATAAAGGATAGAAACGCCGTCGTGCCATCTCTTTCAGGTGTCAATGCACACCCACCAACAAAGGTATATAATACAAAGATGAATGAAGCGTATCTGGTTCATCCTTGGAGTACCCTCAAACAGCACGCTGTGTTCTCCACTAAACAACAACAACAACAACAAAAAAGAACCACAGCTGGAAAATCTCCTTTCTCGCCTCACTCATACAAGTCTCACCTTTTAGCAGCAGCCGCTGGTGTCCGTTCTGTTGTTCGCCGCCGCGCTTGGTGCCTGCGCACCGGTGGTCTGCGCACCCGGCCGGCCCGACACCACCGATGGGTCAATCACACCCGCCTGCACATTGTCGTAGATTAACGTGGCGGTTTGCAAAAAAGCATCGTCCACGTTCTGGGCCGTCTTCGCACTCGTCTCCATGAACACAAGTCCGTTGCGCCGCGCAAAGGCCTCGCCCTCCTCGCGGCTGACCTGACGCTTGCTGTCCAGGTCGCACTTGTTGCCGATCAGCATGATAACCAGCGCAGTGTTCGCGTTGGCCTTGGCATCTTCCAGCCAGCTCTGCAGATGGGTAAACGTCTCACGGCGGGTCACGTCGTAGACGAGCAGGGCACCGCTCGCACCGCGGTAGTAGCTACGGGTGATGCTGCGGAAGCTCTCCTGGCCGGCCGTGTCCCAAATCTGGAGCTTGACGCTCTTGCCCTGAATGGAGATCAGCCGTGCACCGAACTCGACGCCGATGGTCAAGTCGTGAAGCGGCTCAAAGCGCTTGTCGGTGAACTGCAGGAGGAGGCAGCTCTTCCCCACGCCGCTGTCCCCGATGATGATGTACTTGAACACAAAAATGCTCTGCGACATGGCGACAAAGCGAGACGGGCTAAACTTTTCCTGGTTTTGCTGTTGTTGTACTGCTGCCTTCTTTTCTGCTACGAGAGCCCTCGCGTCTTGCTCGCTTGCACCGGTGGAGGGGGGCGGAGGGGCGCAAAACAAACGTCGACGGTGTGTTGATATCGGAGGTGCTAAGAACCGTCCAAAGCGTGTCGGGATGCCGGTGCAAGAGAGAAGAGTTGCGGAGCAAAATAAAGAAAAGCGGAAGGGCGAGACGACGACAGGGAGGAGGCTGCTGTTACTATAAAAAGGATAAAGCACACACGCAACGAGAGAAGGAGAAGAGGAAAAGTTGACTTTTATGAATCAGTTTTTGTTTTCTTTCTGCGAAAGCAGAAGGTATAGCAAAAAACAAAGGTGGGGTTTTTTTGTTGTTGTTGCGGTGATTCGTATAGCCGCAGACAAAAGTTCAAATACGTTTCGTGGTAAATATGCGAGATAATTATGAAGAAAAAAGTAACTTCTTTCGATGCAGATGAAAACGGAATTGAACGCCAACAACATTGAGAGATAAGAAGACGGGAGAGCAGAAAAGAGGGGCTCACACGTGTAAGTTGTGAGGCGTACAGTGTCATGTAGGAATGATGACGCATCGAGGGAGGAAACCGGAAACTCGAAAAATAGAGAACAGTCCTTTCAAGTGCTTCTTCTCCGTGGTTTCAGAGAGAGCTACTCCGTTGAGTTTTCCGCCTTTAGAGGGTGACTTTCCATTCCTTCCTTCCTTTTCCATTATTCAAACGAAATTGTTGCGCATGCTGCAGCTCAAAAACGACGACGAACGAAGAGCACGTGTTTTTGTTTTTATTATTTCCAGCGTGAAGCAAAGGAAAGACATGTTATCACATAAATATCATTCAGTTCTACATCTGCCAGCTGCGGACCACAGTGCGTCGCTCTCTCTGAATGCTTGAAAAACTATGTACATCACATCGTCTGCGTCTGAGCCATCCATTGAATGCATCTCTACGGCGAGAACAGTTGATTCTGATTCGGCGGCCTTGTTTGCGCCTTGAAGAACTGAAGCAGGCGCTGAATGCTATGCCGGCACAACTCACGCGTCACGTCACTTGACATCACATCTACCACCGCCGGCTCTGCCGTCGCATGCGCATCGTTGCCGTCCTTCGCATCCCATCCTGGCCGAGGCTGCACAGAGGTCAGTGGGACGCTGCGCAGAAGGCTTTGGAGGAGCTGCAGGGTGCGCACATCTGCCAACTCCGTAATGTCCGCCTCCTCCACACCCACCAATCCGTTGATTGCCGTAGTGATGGAGCAAAAGGCGCGGCTGATGCGGTGCCGATCGCCACCCTCCCCCGCCCCTGGAAAAGACGACTGCAGGGGACTTACGGTGACCTGGCTGCGTCGTTGCGGCGCACTCTGCGAGCAATGCGGAAAAGGACGAGAGGCGTTGCCGGATGCTGTATGATATGGCGCGATCGGCGAGGAGCCATCCAGTTGCAGCTGTGAGGGAAAATGAAGCAGGTCCGGGGAGTGGAAATCAGCGGAGAGGCCGTCGCCGCTTGGTGTGGCCCACGAGCGGTCGAAGCTATTTCGTTTGTGGAGGCTGCCGTCAATGGGGGAAGCGGAGTGCGGCAGGGCAAGCCCGTTGAAGTGCATGCCCTCCCCACTTCGTTGCACTGGAAATGGGGTCAAAGAGGAGTGCACCGTCCCACCATGCAGTTGTTGTTGTACGAGCTGCTCTTGTGCGTTGGGAAGGGCACCGGCGGCGTCGGCACTCTGGCGGAGCAGCCGTTTCCGCACGTACGGGTTTCCCCACGACTGCGCAATGCGACGCTCCATTCGATCCATCGTGGACGGCGAGGGGGGGCTGGTGGTGCTTCGTGCCCACATCGTTCCTGGAGGCGCGGTGTACGCCGCAGCAGCAGCAGCGGCGGACTGCGATGGGAGGAAGTCCTTTAAAATGGAGGGTGGTGGTACTCTCCGCAAGGGCGAGGCGTCATTCCCCTCCGCATCCCACGCGCGTGCTGACTGCTGCAACGCCTTGTCGTGGGTGTAGCTCTCGGTGCCACGGCCTCCATGAACGAGAAGTGAAGAGAAAGCGGCGTCGCCGGACGTGTGAATGCCAGTCTTGCCAAACGTGCTCGTCGTTACCGCACCGTCAGAAGAATGTGAGGTTCGCACGGCGAGATCGCTGTTGGACTGCGTGTTCGGAGACGTTACAGACCGGTTCCCCCGCGCGCGCTCGAGGGAACTGAGGAGCGGCGATTTAAGCGACTTGTCCACGCGGCCGCTCTCCGACTGGCGGTGCAAGAGGTACAGCTCCCACATTCGACAGCGCTGCCGTACCTCGCGCAGTCGATGCAGCACCGCCGCCATCGCCTCCGTCATCGACTTCACCTTTTGGTCCTGCGCCGTCAGCGACTCCTTTAGCATCAGCGTCTGCTCCTGCAGGCTGTTCACCTCGAAGGAGCCGCCCTCTAGCACAGCCGCCTCGCCCACGAGGAAGTGCCGCAGGTGTCGCTGCGCCGTGTCGAGGCACCGCTCCGCCTGCGCCGTCCACTTCGCCAGGGAGCGCAGGTGCGGCAGCAGCACAATTCGCTCCGTGCGCGCGCGAAACGTCGTCGCGACGCAGAACTCATCGGCGAGGCGGGCGATACTCGCCATGCTGTCGCTCATGTACTCCAGTGTGACGGCCAAAGCGCTGGTGCTGAAGACTTGCGACGGGGCAGGAGGGGTATACATTGCGTCCTGCTCGATCCACGTGTTGACCGCGCCTGGGACACCACCAAGACCGACGCCGGCACCGGTTCCACCGTAGCTCGTGCAAACAGTGGCGTGGGGTCGGCGTGCGTCGAGCATGTCTTTCAATGCCATGCGGAGATCACGAATCGCATCTAACTTGCTCAGCACGTCTTGTGGTACATTTTTGGCTGGGGTGAGGACGTCATCGCTGCCTCCCTTCTCTTCCGCCGCCTCCGTGGGGTCATCTGTATTGGCCGTCACCGCCGCGTCGGAGGTGAATCGCGAGCATGCAAACCAGGGCTCCTCCTCCGCGATGGCCTCCGCGCTGAGCTCCTGAATTGCGAGTTGCATTCCCCGCATCTTCCCCAGTATTTCGCTCTTGTCGAGCATTTGTTGCTGCAAGAGTCGCTTCGTGTCCGGCGCACCTTCGAGCACCACGCCGTACCCATCCGCCATGCCTGATTCCAGTGTGCGGGAAAGCCGGCCACCACCGTCGGTGCCTCCTACCGCCGCCGCAGACCCGTCAGCGCCTCCCACGGGGAGCAGTAACTCATCCGGACTGGGGGAGCTGCCCGGCGCGCTGTTGCTGGCGGACGCACTAGACACTGCCTCCGTCGCTTGTTGATGTTGCTGCTGCTTCTTTCGCTGCGTCTGCGGCGCGTGTGCCTCGGCGTACTCCTGTTCAGCAATTTTGTGACGACTGCGGAAGGCTTGCGACAGCAGCCGCTGCTCCTCCGCCATCTCCACCACCTCCTCCACCTGCTTTTGCATGTGCGACGACAGGGCTGAAGCTTCTTGCAGCACCTTGCGGCGGTTCGTGTAGGTGCTGAGGATGGCTGCCCCTGTGTACGCCGCAGCGGACGCGTTACCGCCAGCAACGCCAGCGCCCGCACTACTCATCGCATGCTTTGACAACGGTGGTGCGCGTGAAGGTCCCGAACGGGGGCTGGCGCCATTCTTCAGCGCCTTATTCGCTGTGTTGGGGCTGGGAGTGATGACGCCCCGTCTACTGGGGGAGGGGGAAGCAGCAAGGTCCGGCACACGACGAAACGGATTGGACGATTCATAGCGTGTCTGCTGCCGCGTTTGTCTGCTGTTGTGCAGGAATGTGTCGTTGTGTGACATAAACTTTCGTGCGTGCAACAACGAAGAAAGAACGAACGAGCTATACGGCTGGAAATGCGTGACCGCCAAATCAATGGCAGACCAAGCGCAACGCTTTCTTCTTCTTCACATACACAGAAAAACACAAGTATTGATGTCAAGACGGTTGGTGAGAGATCGGCGATGAACGAGAGAATAAGAATTAAAGCATTTTGAGAAACGACTCGGAGCTTGAACTTTCGCCACTGAGCATCTTCTCCGTTGTAGGTGTTACCATCACCGCAGCGAAAGGCAGAAATCTCATTTGCGGAAATGCAGTATTTGTTTATCTCTTTTCTGATGGAAGGGGGAAAAAAGTGGCAAACAATAGCGGCACTGCTCCTCACGTTGGCACAGCCGTGTACAGCGATCCTATTTTAATTGTTGTTGTTTTAATCCAACTCATTGAATTGACGTGTGTGAACACAAACTGTGACGATAATTAAAACAAAAGAAGAAGATAATGCGGGAGTAAGCAAAAGGAAAAAAAAAACACTCAGCGCTGCTGCAGCCGCCAAGAAACACACAAAGAAAGGCATCAACTATTCCACCCACTGCACACAACGGCGTTTATTAAAGAAAGGTGCACAACGCTGTGCGCAGTGGCGTGTGCAGTGAGCAGCACGCAGCCAAACAATACTTCCTCCCGTCCCTTCAAGTACACAACAGCAAAAAAAAAAAGCAGTCGCAAGCCCACCATCTTTCGAGAAGGCAGCATTTGAGTATTTTCCTTGACCCTCCCAACTTCGCCGAGCTGTGGCCTAATACCATAAACAGTGTATTCCACTTTCCCCTCTGAACTACTTATCCGCCGAGGCGTTCTCCATCTCTTGCTGTTTGTAATAGGGGTTAAAGTGCTTCGGCATATGCGCATCGCCCACCATCACCGGGGCACCGCCTCCCTGTCCGCCCTGTTGGTACATCCGCAGCCGCTCCGCCTCCCGCTTCTTCTCCTCCTTGATGCTGTCGACAACGGTGCGCAGCTGCTTGGTGGAGTGCCGGTTCCACGCGATAAGAAGAAGAAACGTGAGGCCTCCCCAAACGTAAATCTTGCCTGCTGTGAGACGCATGTTGCTATTGCGGTCAGAGAAACGAGAAAGGCGTCTGCGGAGGAGGGAAAGGAATCGGTGTTTTCTTCTCGTGTGCTGCACTGATGTTTGGATGCTTTGCCAGCAACAACGCTTCGGTAGAATTCTGAATTACTAGTTGTAGGTGGAAGGAAGGAAGTGTGAATGCGTGTGTGTGTGTGTGTGTGAAAGAAGCAAGAGACAATTCTGGGTTGAGAAGTCTGGAAAGGAAAGAACAGCTGAAAAGAACAGCGCTTATGTCGCAGCTCAGCAGCCACGTCCACCCTCCACCAGAGCTTTGCGAGAATTGAAAACAATAATGCGATACCTCCGCGGGTAAGCTGCGTGCCCACGTTTCAGAGAAACAATACTTGTACACGTCGTGGCCAGTCCTTTACAGCCTTCTTCGTGGACTGCGCTTCGCCAGCAGGTCAGTGTGGCTCTGCCTTTCATCCTCACCACGCTCCTTTTCGTACTTACAAAGAAAAAGGCATGCGCGTTGCGGCGGTAAAGCACCGAAAGTGGCAAAATGAGAAGAAGGGAATTCAAAGCGACCTCCACTGTACCGCTATATATATAATAAAACATATACTTAACTATTTACGTGTCCAAGAGGAGGTTCGCAGCGCTGCGCATCTTCTCGCTGAGAAAAGGAAGATAAGTATTCACCCATTACAGCGACACTACATTTGCATCCCTCTGCTTGAGAGATCCACCACCTTATCCGCGATCTCGGCCACGCGGTGGTCGTGCGTTGAAATGAGCACCGTCTTGTGGTGCACATCTCGCAGGTCCTTCAGCGTCCCCAGCAGCACCTCCACCGCGCTCTTATCCAAACCAGAGGTCGGCTCATCCAGAAGCACCAGCGAATACCCGGCCGTTTGAGCGAAGACGCGGGCGAGGGCAATGCGCTGCAGCTGGCCGCCGCTAAACTGCGGATGGTCGATGCTTTCAATTAACGTGCCGAAAGGGTTGCTGAGAAAACTGGCACACCCGCTCTTCTCCGCGGCGTCCGATACACGCCGTCGCACCTCCGTCGAATACGCAGACGCCGCGCTTGTCTTGTCTCCCAGCGCGGTGAGGTCTGCTAATAAGATGTTCTCGGCCACGGTGCCAATGAAAATAGCGTGCTGCTGCTCCAGCAGAATAGCGCCGCGCTGTGTATGCACGGTGCCTGAGTGGGGGCGCACAAGACCACACAGCATGCGCAGGCAGGTACTCTTGCCAGATCCACTGGGTCCGTAGAGCGCGGTGATACCGCCTATCTGCGCCGAAAAGCTGACGTTCGCGATGCCGTTGATGTGACGAGCCCCCACGGACGCGCTCAAGGAGTCCTCCACAACAGCCACCACCGCGCCAGCACCGTCAGCACCGCCTTCGCTGAAGAACGCTGGGATGGCAGGGTATTTGAAGCTAACGTCTTCCAAGGACACAGGTGCGGTGCTGGATGCTTGAACATCGACAACCGCCCTCGTCGTTTCCCCCTTGGTTAAAGAATCGACCTTCCCACTACCTCCACTTTTGCCGTCCGCAGCGGTGATGGGGAGCGGCTCGGAGTACCACCGGAGCATCGCCTCTAACGTCTTCAAGCGGCCCAGCGTTGCACTCGTTTTGTTGACGTCCGACGACAGCGCCGCGAGCATGTTCACAAGCGACTGAAAGCACGCAAAGTACAGCACCGTGTGCCGCATATCAAGCTGACCCTTCTGCTGGTAGTAGTTCGACAAACCAAGGGCCAACACAAGGATGAGCCGCGTCATGCTGGAGCTAAGTGCGGCGAAGCCGTGAATGCTCCCCTTCAGTCCGTTGTTGAGGCGGCGCACACGGGCAAGACGGTCCGCCATACGGGTCAGCACAAAATCGCGACTCTTGAAAACAAAAATAGTTTCGTTGCGCTGCAGAATGTTGGCAATAAAGGCCTGCGTACTCGACTCCTCTGCCGTGACGCGGCTGCCTTGGCGGTGCAGGGCGCGCCCTTCGAAAAAGAAGAGGCACTGCACCGCCACCACGCCCACTAAGATGGTAAGGGTGAGCTGGTACGATAAGTACAGCATCACCGCAAAGAAGCCCACCACGTACATCGCACGGGACAGCACGTTCGTTAAGAGGTCCCCAACGGTGTCACTCAGCGCACTGCCGCTTGCCGTGACGATCTGCGCCAGCTTCACCGCATTCACGATCGCCACCCGCTCGGGGAACTGCGTGTGAAGAATGCGGGAGACGCTGTCTTGAACGAGTGCACTTTGCGCCCCCATCCCCGCGTGGTACGCGGCGAGGTGCGCGGTGAGGGACGTGAGGTGGTAGCACAGCACCGCCAACCCCATCAAGCCACAGCGACACAGAATACCCTCCACGTAGGGGCTGGGCCACGCCAACACGCCGTCGCCAACGCCGTCGTAGAAGCGCCGAAGCACGGAGAAGAGAAGGGGCAGGAACGGCTTCAGGAGCCGCTCGCTGAACGGTCCAATATCAATGAGGTAGCTTCTTACCCGTCCACTGCCAGCCGTCGTCTCCTGTGCTCCGTTCACACCCGTCGCAGCGGTGGCGTTGTCGACGTGCACCACGCCGCTCACCGTCTTGGTGACCGTCTCCGTGCCGTACGAGACGATTTCCTCCGCGAGAACCGGGATGGAAATGCTGAGTATTGTCGCCCCGATCATGAAGAGCACGGTGGAAACGATCGCGCGGAGCTGCGGCCGCACGTAGGCGTAGGCGAAACGGACCAGCTGCAGTGTCCCGGTCACCTCCGCGTGTGCCGCAGCGGGGGATAACGATGCACCTGCGTCCATGATGATAACCTTGATTATTATGTTCTCTCTCTTTCTTCTTTTCTTATTTTGCTCCTCCGCAAAACAGAAGACCGAAATGTTTGGAGTCAATGAAATGATTGTTGTCGTGCGTGAGCGCATTCAAATCCAAAAAGTAGTTGTGTTGATGGTATGCAACAAAATACACGTGAGTTGGTGGGCCGAACCAATCGTTGTGTCGTGAAGGAAGGGAAGCAATGGCAAGCCACAACAGAAAAAGAGCATAGGAGGAGTTTGCAGCTGTCGAGGGGGAAATGAGAAACGCGACACCAATTACGGTGGAAGCTCTGCGACTTACAAGCGCTCCATTTCTGCTAACGCCTCTTCTACAAAAGGAAAGCCGTTTTTTCCAGTAGAAGGAAGAACATCTTTTCAAGTGTTTTTCATTTCCGTTTATTATTATTATTATTACTGGGGGTCTTCTCCCTACCTTGAGCTCCACCATGACAGCAAGGGAGTTAAAGATTCCGTGCAGCAGACACCTTCCCGCACATAATACCTCCGACTCCGTGAAACGCCCAACGCACGACAACTAGGAAACGAACGTCGATGAAAGAAGACACGAATCGTAGTCTTCTGGTCCAACTCTCCGCAGCACACACACACACACACACACACACACACACACACGGGAACAATGATCAGCGTAAATGCAGTAAATGTTGGTATCATGTAGCAGTCAATCGCAAATTGCTATGTCAAATGTCAAAAACCATCATGTGTTCCCTCCCCCGAGAGGTCTCATCCGTCCTCCAGCCTCGTCGCCGTCACACGCTTTTATTTGTTTCTCGTCCTAAGCAAGAGGCGGTCCACCAAGGTCCAGACACCGTCGCAGGCTTCCTCGCACTTCGCCACAGCGCAGCAGCCAACACACGTTTCAGAGTAATGCAGTAAATATTGGTATCATGAAGCAGTCAATCGCAAATTGCTATGTCAAATGTCAAAAACCATCATGTTCGTGTCGTGTTATCGCAGCGCCGCCTCTGTGCAGCAGCCAGTCATCTTTGTGGACAGAGGAATACATAGCAAGTGTAGAGGAAACGTACTTGATGATCGGAAGTGCAGTCGAGGAACAAAAGAAAAAAACCAAGGCTATAGAGAAGGGGAAAGAAAAATGTGGCAGCTTTGTTCTCACCTGTCATTGTCGCGGAGTGGCAGAAAGAATCTTCGAGTTCATCCGAAGACGCATGTGTCGATCATCGCATGCATAACAACTATTGTGATAAAGAGAGCACAGAAGAGGAAAGGCCTGCGAAGTAGTAACACCTCCACCGTTGAGTTGAAAGCAAGCCGCTCCTCCCCACAAGAACAAAAAAACAAGAACAAGGAGGAGAGAGAACAGCAGCGCATTCATTCTCGGGAAAGAGAAGAAGTACATGGTAGGCCAAACGCACCACGCAGTCGGTGGTACCCGCACCCAGCAGCACAACCACAACGTTCCCTATCAATATGCGCCTCATGCTTGTGTGTGCCTGTGCTGCGGTATATTGTATATTATCAACGGTCTTCGTACGAGATTAACATATATAGATTTATTTATAGACTCCGGACGTGCCGGCGCTCGTTTTGTTAAACAAACGATCAAACAACAAAAAGAAGAATCGAAGCGGAGATGAAAACCACAGCACAAAGAAGCCGACCGCTCCCCTACATAAACTGACGTTGGGGGCTTCATACGATGCGCCAGAAAAGGGGAGGAGAAGGCGAAATGCGATATCAAAAAGGGCCCAAGGCGACGGATCATGACAACCACAAAAGAAGAAGCATGTAGCAGATGAGTGTGAGCAAACAGGAATATAAGAAACCCACCCACGCCGCCAGACAGACGCCGCAATCGCTAAGAAAGCAACACCTTCCAACGTAGCAGTCCGCTATCTACTCTTCCTTTACAGCGACGCGTTACAGCTCGCCTCCACGTTGCCTCTTACTCCTTCTTCTCCGCCTTCGTCAGGTGGGAGCGCAGCACCGTAGAGCTGATTACCTCCCCCTCCGGCGATTGCACCTGCGGAATGGAAATCGCTTTCATCGGCGGCAGACCACCGTTGGCGGCACGCATCGCGTTAATCACCGGCAGCGCACTCGCCGTCTCGGGCGACACCACGAGCGCCTCAATGCCGCCGATTTTGTCCGTCCCACCACTCATTTCGGAAATCACCGTCAATTCCACGTCAAGGTCCGGCCGCACCTTCTTCAGAAACTGTGCCACGTAGTTCATGCGACACTCCATGGGCTGCAGCGACTCGGCAAACTTCTTGCGCGTTAGCAGGGCGGCGTCCGTAACGCCAACGCGCAGCTTCCTCAACGTATGGAGAGCGGCGGTGGAGAGGAGAACTTTGTGGCCGGAGTGGAAGTGGTCGAAGGTGCCGCCCACAGCAACGTAGCCGTAACTTGGCGTGAAGCCCTCCCCACAGCGCCGGATAGCCGCGCTGTCCACCAACTTCCACTGTTGCAGCAACGCCTCCGCATCTGCGAAAACTTCGAGCGGATCGCTGCCGTTCGACGAGGCCTCCGCTGCCGCCGCCGTCACCGCTTTCTGCGTTGCAGCGCTTTCTGCGCCGCTGCCCCCTTCTGGTGGGTTCATCACGGGGATAATGCTGATGGAGAGCTGCGGGCACAGCACCAGCACCGCGCTGTAGAGGTGCACGCTCTGCTCCAGGAAGGTGCTGCGGTGGTGGTTGTGGATGTTCAAGTACACGTCCACGCTACCGCCGTTGCCGCAGACGAACGCTTTGTTGGCGCACACGTACGGCGCCTCCGATGCGTTACCGCCGGCTCGCGAAGCGTTCGGTACAAGGATGGATTTGACTAAATAGGAGGCAAGTGACTGGGCGTTGAGCTCCTTGCCACGGGCGGTGGACAGAAGAAGGGATTGAGTTAACGTCATTCTTTACCAGATATCCTTAATATGTGTGTATTTACAAAAAGGGAAAGAGGAGAGTAGATATGTGTTTGGTTGGGGATAGCGCAGCACTGGAAATAAAAAATAATAATAAAGGGAGACACTTAGTGGAAAGAAAAACTGACGATAATGCCCGCAGCAGCGGCGAATAGCAGAGATGGAGGAGCTGCTTGGCGTTTCTCCTGCTTCCTTTTCTAGTGGTGGGTTGGGACAAGAAGAATGATGCGGAAGCAGAAAGCAAACCCTTCTGCAGAGCACGTTAAGATGTGGCGAAGAGCGGGGCAGAAGAAAGGTTAAAGATGTCGAGGTATCATTTTTTTTTCCTAATAGGTGAGACGTCTTCAGCCCGTCCGCGAAGAAAGAAGACCGGGTTTTTTTTTTAAGGGATACAGCGCCATAAACGTAAATGGTGGTGCTCTTCCCCCCTCCTCGAGAGTAGAACCTAGCGCTTTAAAAGCGTTCACGAAGTGGTTCGAAAGATTATCTACTCGCGAGCAGTTGAAAGATACCTCGAGAAGTCGAATGGGTAACGCAGCGATCCTCCATCTGATTTACCTTCGCGAATTGACACAGATTTGAAACCCGATCAGAGGCGTTCTGCCGAGGCATGACGCGACGTTCTTGTTGTTCGGTGTTGCTTTTCTTTTTGCACGCGAGAAATTGTTTCGACACAGCGGATTTTTTTATCTCCTTTCCGTTGTTTCCACCAGCGAAAAAAAAAACCCGGTCAAAGATAAAAACGTGCCAGTCAGAGGAGTAGCGCATCCCCGCCCCCCTCGATGGAGAGCCTGAAGAAAACAGCACGCACAGTGGGCGCTGATGGCGATAAATAACAGAAGTTCACGAATCATCACGTTGAAGGCGAATAAAAAGCGTTTTTTTTTTTTGATTCACGAGGGGCGTGGCATGTTCGTACCTTCAAAATATACTTAAAAATAATAATGGCAAGATATTTTGAGGATCTAATTGAAGAAAGAAGGCCAACAAAGGTCGAAAACAAAAAAAAAATAGAAAAACAAAATAGCTGTGAAGAGACGAGAAGAAGAATAAAGCGGATCGAGACACAGAAGAAAAAAGAAAGGTGGCGCTCGTCAGCACTGGCAGAATTCAGATTTTTGGCCAATTCCTCTTTTTCTTTCTTTCTAACGCAGAAGCAGCGATGCGCATATGCAACCGTGCCGCTCTTTTCCTTTGTTGATTGCCATTCACATTACAGTCAGTTTCTATCTCAGACACAAACAATAGGAATCGGTCAGACGTTGATGGAGTCCGAAAACCCAGTAAAAGAAAAGAGCTTAAAATGAAAAAAAATATATAAAGGAGAAAAGAGAAGAGAGAGAAAAGTGCAGCTGCGTCGTGGTTTACGACGAGGCCTCGCGTTCGCCTCGCAAGCCCTTAACAGTCCCGCTTGTCATTTTGTTGTTTGTTTGTTTTTAGGAAAGGGACAAGGTGCCTCTTTTTCCTTTCACGAGTGTGTGTGTGTGTGTGCGAGACATAGATACCACTACGCTTACTGCACGAAGCGCGCTCAGATAACAACACAAAAACAAATAAAAATGGTGCCGAAAACCACAGAAACCGCGCGTAGGGTCGAAGTCGCCTAAGTTGCCTTTCATAATGCTACTTAAAGTATATCATTTTTTGTCGGGGTGCTCAACCTTGTTTGGTAAGCAGCACCACACGATGAAAGAAGAAACGAAAAACGATCTGCCACACAAAGCAGCCGTCCTTTTAGTGCGAAGGGAGAGAAAGAGAGAAAGAAGAAAACCAAAAAGGCCCAGCGTTGCCCGTGAAACTGCAACTACTAAAGTTAGCATACTTCACACTTTAACTTTAACCGCCGAGCCGGGGTCCGTTCGTTCGTTCCGCTGTCTCCGCTTATTCCAACACGCGAAGTAGACGCAGTTGCGAGTGGCCCTTCGGGAGATCCTTCTGCGTCGCAAACACCTTGAAGCCGTGTTTCTCGTAAAAGGAGTGCGCCTGCCAGCTCATCGCGTCCGCTATCATCTGCTGCAGCTTCTTCTCCCGCGCCACCTCCTCCAACCGCTTCAGCACCGCCGAACCGATGCCTTTCCGCTGCTTCTCCGGCACCACCACAAGTTTGTCCAGGTGCAACTCATTCCACCACGTCTCGTACAGGCAGCACGCCACCAGCGCCCCATCCGCGTCCTTCACCTGTAAGCCGTAGGGCACCATGTCATACGACGGCACCCCAATGTTGCGTCGCAGTGCATCCTCGTTGAGCCACACTAGCACTTGATTCATCGCCGCGTCAGCAGCCCAATCCTCCACCACGAGCTCGCTGGTGGCATTTGTGTAGCACGTCACCGGCTCGCTGTTCTTCTCCGCTGGCCACACCTTCTCCATGAAGTACTTATCGTGGCCCTTCGGCTGGTTCTTCTGCACGCCGAACACCTCAAAGCCGACCTTTTCGTAGAAGGGGCGGGCCTGCCAGCTGAAGGTTTCGAGGGCCAATCGATTGCAATCGTACTTCGTACGTGCCAGTATCTCGAATTCCTTCAGCAACATCGAGCCGGCGCCGTGAACTCTGCACTCGGGGTTGGCGCCGAGCAGGGCAACGTGCGCCTCGTTGTACTTGGTGTGGCCGTAGACAGCCCCAGCCAGTTTGCCGTCCTTCGTCTTGGCGCGCATGCCAAACTCCCGCTTGTTATACGGGGGGAGGTCGAGGAGACCCTGACGCTTCTCCGTCTCCCGCAACATCGAAGAAATCGTCGGCTCCAGCGACTTCGCCTCCGTCACCAGCTCGTACTTCAGCCCCGCGAGCGTCGCAGCGCTGCCGGACCCAGCGCCACTGCCGCTGCCGAACAAAATACGTCGCAGCATGTGGCTGTTTGTAGTGGACGGAGACGAGGCGAAGTGAATGCTTCGGTGCAGAGGCGCACGCGCAACTGTGATCTCCCGAAAAAAAAAAAATGATATTAATAATAAAGGGGGGTAATGTGAGTGCTGCGGTGTTCGGTGGTTGGTTTTTGTAGTCCCTACAGAACCGAGTCAGCAGGTCGAAACAGACAAAGAAAAAAGAGTTAAGTTGAATTGGTAGAAGTGAACAGAAAAGATAGGAAGAGTAGCTGGCGATGAAAGGCAAGAGAAAAAATGGCGGTGCTCCATTTATTGCTTCCTCTCTTTTTCAAGAACAGACAATGCGTGAATTGTAATCGTGCCTGATAGAAATACCGTTGCTGCGGAGCAATCCCCAACCGCTCGAGAAGGTGCAGTGTCATTGAAAGAGTCCCGTTTGGGTCGGCAGCTTCCCTTCTGCGTTTAGCTTGTAGAGAGTTTTTACCACACAACCTCATCAAACGGCTGTAACAGAGATGTGCGTTCATGTTTAGCGATACTGTACCCTTCTCATGCAGAAGAAAGTGCAAAAGAAATGTTGGAAAAAAGAAACTTGACACGAAGGCATGCAAGCCACTCGATGAAGAAAGAGGGGCAGTAAAGCACGCTTCAACTGTTAGAGAATAGAAGAAGAGAAACAAACAAAAAACATCGCACACACGACATCAATACGTACTCTCCCTCCTAAAGATTGCTTCGCACAACGCGTGGAACCGGATGATACATGTCATACCGACAGAACGTAAAAGGCAAATCATTCTCCGTTGCAGCGCAAACGAAGCCATTTTTTTTTTCGTAGAAAGGGCGAGCCTGCCAGCTCATCGTATGCAGCGTTACGTCATCGCAAGCGTGCTCACGCGCGATCTCATCAATCTTCCTCAGCACCGCGGAGCCTACGCCGCGCCTCTTTCTGCCCTTCATCACGGTCAATATGTGCACGTAGAGCATGTTCCAATAGATCTTGTACATGCACAGCGCGGCCAGTGAGCCATCAGACTGCAGGGCCTTCAAGCCGTACGTGACTTCTTTACGGGGATAAACGTCCGGCAGGTTGTGTCGCTCCGCGTCCGCGCGAATCCACTCGTCCAACTGCACCGTGGCCTCCTTCGTGTCCCACTCCGCCACCACCAGATTCGTTGCCGCGGCGTCGTAGCCCTGTGGCGGCTCATCTCGAAAGCCCATGGGCCACTCCTTCGCCAGGTAGTACGTTGCGTGGCCACGCGGGAGATTCTCCTGTTTCCACTGCACCTTGTAGCCCAACTTCTCGAAGAAGTGCCGCGGCTGCCAACTGAGCACTTGCACGCGCATTTGATTGCACGCCAGCTCCCCTCGAGCCGCTTCCTCGATGCACTTCATGAGGGCGGTACCAACGCCACGCTGACGGAAGTCCGGATGGACGGCGACGTGAGAGATTTCCACACAGTTCCACAGAGAAGTACCGGCAACGCCACCAACTACACGGCCGTCCTTCGCCTTCGCCACTTTCGCAAACATCACAGGCGCATACGGGGGAACAGGCAGCTGCTGCCGAAAGATGTCATCGATGAAGACGTCCTTCGCCTTCTCGGTCAAGGAGGCGATGTCGTCCGTCGCCTCAAACGTCAAGTCGCACGCTGGCTTGGTGGGCATTTCGTAGCGATCGATGATTGCGGGGTGAATGTTCGATGTGCTTCATATAGTGCCCCTTTCGATAGAGTGACGGTGTGCGTTGTGTGTGATCCTTCGAAATTACAAGGTTTGTTTTTTGCAGCGAGACGAACGATGAAAGCGGAAAATGAGAGCATTGCAACGAGCCCATGAAGCACAGAAAGTGGGTTTTAAAAGACGGCTTCCTTGGGTGCCTACTGAGAATGCACCACTTACGCCGTGTTGATGCGAGATTCCGATGATATGATCTCTTCTTCTTCTTTGGAAATTTTGTTTTTTGCATTAATGGTTTTCTTTATATTCCGTTCTATCCACAACACCAAAGAGCGCTGAATAGAATCCTTTTGCACGTATTAGCAGAGGTGAGAGCACCAAGAAATAAAAGAGAAAAATACTCCAACAAGGAAGCACACGTCTCACCATCTCACACCACCGCATGTTCGCCTTGTGTGTACGACTCCGCGGCCTTCGTGCAGCAAAATGCTTGAAAGTGATGATTGAGCGACGGGATGCCGTGGACGTGGTAACGCCCACCGAGGCCGCCGTGCACTGGATTGGGGAAAAGAAAGAAGACGCGCTGGATGCGGCTGTGGACGAGGGCCATGGCACACATCACGCACGGCTCGTGTGTCACATACAAATCAAGCCCATTCGCAAGGTAGGGCCGACTGCTGTCCACTTGGCGAGGCCCGTCTGCTGCCTCAGACGATGCGATGCTTTCCTCCTCTTTTTCCGTCCCTGTTCCGTGGTGGTCGTCTCCGTGACGCTGCCGCTGCTGCTGGTGTGCTGCGGCGGCGAGTTGCTTCAGTGCGTACATAACGGGGTGCTCCAGCACGATACGTGGCTGTTCCCGCCGCGGCCGCTGCCTCGACGGTTCTTTTGCGGAAATCAGATGCTCCTCCATTTCCTCTTCTCGCTGATGTCGCGCAATCGCGTGACCGCAATAGGGTGCTACGGCGATGGGGTTGTCCACACGCATCGAGCTGCACCCGGCGCTGGTCGCGAGCACCTCCTTTGTAATGGGATCCATCACCACCGCCACGATGTCCAGCAGATCGTATCCACTCGGCGCGTCATCGCCGGCTCCCGCACGAGCGTGCACCCCGCCTCTCGTCCCGCCGTTTCGCATTTCCACCTCGCGCCGGCCGTCTCGATGAACGCGTGTCCATTGCTGTCGAAGGTCAAGAACACACCGCCTTCCGCGACAGAGCGGGAAGACGTGCCGCTGCATGTCCTCACACACCTGCTGCGTCAGCGACGGTGCAGGCGGGGCCGGCGGACGCGGTTTCGGCACAGCCAACGGCCAACGCACGTTTGCGCACGCCCACACGGAAGGGTTCTGCCGAGGCGCCGAGGCGGGCACGAGAAGAACGCGAAACGAAAAGGCAGAACCGTTGCCCGTGCTCTCATAGCGGGCCGTGGAAGACTCTGTAGAGGTGGTGCTGCCCGTTCTTGTAGCCGGGGTAAGAACAGGGGCAGCAGCTTCTACAAAAGTCTGCAACTGTCTCGCTTGCGTCGGCAGCGCGCGTTCTGCGAGAAGTTCTTGTGCTTGCGAGACACTCAGCGACTCCTTTTCGAGTGTGATGGGCCACGCTGCTGTCCCTGGCATTGGGCTTACGCGCGACCTTCCTTGTGCCTGTGCGAACGCCGCTGTTGCATCGACACGTGGCTCTTGCACCGCCAAAAGAAGCTCCAAGCACACAGGTGAGTTTGCCAAGGAAGGAGAATCTTCACCCTTATCTGGCAGAGGCGTCGAAGAGGGGGCGTCAGATGTGGATGGGGCCGTCGGCTTCTGCGATGGTCGCGGGCGGAGTCGCTTCAAATGGTCCCCGTACTCCTCCAAAGGGCAGTGTTGATTCGCAAGACGGAGCAGCGATTGCGCCAGTTTTGGTTGGGTGATGGTGAGCACCAATGCGGCGGTGCACGTGAAGTCCGGCTCGCAGAGGACAACCTCCTCCATTGCCGAAGATGATGCGTTGTTTTATTTCCTCCACTGCGAGAAGCCGCACTGCAAAGGCAAACAAAGAAAAACGAAAATCGTTCCTTTGAGGGGGTGCGTGGTTGGGGTTGTGTGCGAGTGTGAAAAGAAAAAAGAATAGCAGAAGAGAAACAAAGAAAAGGGTAAGGGACTTCCACGTTGCTCGTCTTTCTCATGCGAAGGAGGAGCTCCAATACACAAAGCCCTAGCGCTCTTTCGTCTTCGCTCATCAAATATCAATGGCCGGCCTTCCGGAGAGGTGCGTGACGTCTGTTTGTGCACTCAGACCCCAATAATCTCCTTTTGTATGCTCTTCATCTTTTTTCTTTCTTTCCGACAACTGCGGGAGTGAGGATCGACGTCCATGCACCGCATCACAGAGGAGGGGGAACCGCATCTCGAAGCGGAGACACGTACCGCAGGCGGTGGACCGATAAGTGTTCCCCGGTATACCGCGCAGCCACCTCGACGGTCTCCAGCACGTCTCCTTCCGGCACAGCCACCCCTGTTTGTTCCAGGTACGCTCGAAACGCCCGCTGCGCAAAGTCCATCACATCCGCCACTTCATTTTCCGTAACCAGGACAAGGTAGCACGTCCCACGTCGAGACATCGCCGCGGGAAGCTGGCGCACGAAACGATCCAGCACAACACGTCCACGCGGGCCACCGCACCAGGCTGCCGTAATGACGTCCTTCTGTGCGATGGCCTCTTCGAGTTCCTCAAGAGAAGTGGGAACATATGGCGGGTTGAACAGAATCACGTCGAAGACGGCATCCTTCTCGCCCAATGAGCGGCGTACAGGATCAAACAGATCGCCTTGAAAGCGCCGCAGGCAATACGTGGACAGGAGCACATTTGAGATGCCACTAGAGGTTCTACCGACACTAGTCGCTGTCGCAACCCTTCTTGGAAACGGCGTCGACACAGACGGTGAAGGTGAGTTGCTCGCTTCTCTTTCTTCTTCGACACTCTGGTTCCCAGAGGAGGCAACGGCGACCACCGGTGCCGCCAGCAACGTCGGGACATCGGTATGGAATAGGCGGCTAAAGTGATCTGCGAGAACAGCGGAAGTGAAGTGTTTGCGGAGCGTCTCTGTCCACGTTATGCCGGTGGCCTCGAGAGCCAGCGGGTTGACGTCCACCGCACAGAACAGCGGGCCTCCGACGACAGTAGATGCCGCGGCGGTGCTGTGACGCTCCGAAGGTTGTTCTTCTTCCGCACCTTCAGCATTTGCACCAGAAGAAGACGGCATTAGCCGGCATCGCAGATGGGTGATGACGGTGCCGGAGCCGCACCCAATCTCGATGCAGCGGCTCGGGGAGAGCTGACGCAGCAGGTCGGTGTCCTTGTCCAGCGCCTCCAGAAACAAAAATGTGTCCGCCTCCGGCTCGTATACGCTGCGGCGGAAGCGCGCATCGCGTATGCAGTGTGTGTACTCGGGTGTGGAGTAGCTGGCTGACATTGCTCCTGCGTGCTTTGAGCTGAGCAGCCGCGTTGTACGGTGTGTTAGTAGTTGAACGTGCTATTTGAGCAAGAGCAGAAAGATGCAGAAAGGAAAGCGTCCGTTGACGTCGAGACAAGTGTGGCTCACTAAAAGCACAGCTACGGTGACGCGGAGACAGGAAAAGAAGCATCATGCGCGTGCGTCTTTGGATGCCGCCTTCGACACACCGTTTGATTCGGAAAAAAAAATTGTCTCCTTTCTTGGAGGCACGTTTTCACTGACCAGTGGCTGAGCAGAGCGCAGTACAGTTTAAAGTGTGTGTTTTTGGCGGTCTAGGTCTCTCACATGAAAAGTGGGGAAAGAAACGAATAGCTGGAACGTAAAGATACGGAGTTATTGTACGTTGAAAAACAAAAGGAAAGAAAGAAAAAGTGTTCTTGTCACACAGGCGTCTAGTGTCTATCGGATTAAAGGAAAAGAAAAGATATGTGTATTGCACAAAACAGCGGGGGGGGATGTAATAAGCGGTGCACACCCGCTGAAACACCGAAACGCGAGCGTGATGAAAAGGTGAGCTTCAACCTTACAACAATAGCAAAGTTGCAATCAATATAGCACGAGCTGTCGCGTCAACAGTCAGCACGCCCTCGCCATCTTCTCAGCGCGTTCATTTCTCTGCGATCGCAGGCTCGGTGGCCTCAAGTCGCATAAGCAAATGATCCGTCGCAACGGCTAGCTGGGCGAAAGTGGGAATGAACGCACGCAGGTGGCGGCACCGCTCCGCCTCAAAGGTGAGGTGATGCGCGAGTGTTTCGGCATTACCTGCCGTTGCGGTGCGCGGCACAGGTGGGAGAAGTAGAAGTTGCTGCTGCACAAAGTCCTCTCGCAACGGCGATCCGTTGAGCTGTGAGATGGACGTTGACGGGGAGGGGCTCGTCGCCGGTTTCTCTGCGATGTGTCGCAGCGACTCCGCCAGCGCCGCCACCGCCTCGTGGTGTTCCGCCAGCACCTGCGCCGAAATGTGCGAGAGCGGGTCGGTGGGGGAGGGGTGAAAGCGGCGCAGCCGCTGCTTGAGGGCGGCCTGTGCGCACTCCAGTTGAGCCTGTAAAGAGGCACACCCAGCCAGGAGAGCCGCCGCCACGCCGCGCGTCGCAGTGTTCTCTGCTTGCAGAAAAGAAAGCGAGAGCGAGGAGCCCTTGTGGGCAGGTGAGTTGTGGAGGCCACCGTTGCCGCGATACGCGTGAACTGTCCTTCCATCCTTCACCGCCCCTTCCCCGACTGCCGTGCTCGCCTCAGACGCCGTGTCGTCGCCACGCGTCGATTGACCTCTTCCTGACACCGCGGCTGCCGACGTGGGCGAGTTTTGCAAGAGGTCCAGCAAGCGATCCTTCTCATCTCGCACGTGGGCCAACTCCTTCTGAAAGTATTCCACGCGTTCTCGCACAACGTCGCACATTTTGCATGTGGTCAAAGGCACGTCACCACCGTCTGCCAGTGGCGGCGTCGGAGACGATGGCGATGCCCGTCCACCCAGAGGGGCGTCCGCCGCCGTCGCCGCCGTGAGCGAGCGGAGCAAACGCTCCTGCAGCCGCGCCACCTCCTGCTCCAGATGCCGGTTGCGCCAGCGGAGTTCCTCCAGCGCGATATCCGTCACTCGCTGCCCCGGTGCAGATGGGTGCAGCGATGGGGCGAGATGCCGCGCAGGGCTGTGCTCCGCAGTCGTGTCAGCGTTGCCTCCGCTGCTGCCATTGCTCAACAAATTAGCGCTCTTCTCCTCCTCGACGTCGGTGGCGGTGTCGTACAGCCGGCGCGCACGAGGTAAAGAGCGGCGCCTACTGCTGTTCCGCTGCACCGCTGGACCTCCGCCGCTGTCCTTCCCTGTACGCGCCACGGAAGAAGCTGTGGACGACACGAGAGATGCTTGTTGCCGCTGAGGCGCCCCTGCTGCTCTGGTAGATCCGTGCGACGGCACCGAGAGCTCATTCGGCACAATTCTCGACAGTGTCGCCTCCCGTGCGCGGTAGGTGGCGTCCCGGCGAAACAGCATCACCTCCTTGCGCAGTCGCGTCAACTGCGCCTCCAGTTCACTCTTCTCCTCCCGCACCTGCCGGAGCTCCCGCACCACCGCCGAGTCCTGCCGCTTCTGCCGACTTGTGTCCTTTTCGAGCACGCGAACCTGCTGCAGCAGTTTCTGCACCAGTTGCGCGTAGTCGGCATTTTCCTGTTTGGCCTTACTGTGCGCACGCTGAAGGTCGACCCACAAACGCGACTTGCTTCGCAGCTCCAGTTCAACGCGCTCCTTCGCCCGCACCGCCTCGTCACGTCTTGCTTTCAGCGCTTGGCTGCTCGTCTCCATGTCTTGCACCTGTGCTTCAAGCATCGCTACTCGTCGCCTCAGCTGCGCCTCTCGCGCTCGTTGCTGTCCGCCGTCTGCGGTGGTTACACTCGAAGGCGGCAGCTGTGCGGGCGTGGACTCGCGATGATGACTGCTGCTGTTAATGGCCGAGGTGCCGCGTTCTGCTTGACCCACATGTTTCTGCAGCCCCGATCCTGAAGTAGAAGTGATGCTGCTGCGACTGCTGCTATTCGGGCCCTCAGGTCCTTCTCCTGTGCTGTCCACATGGCTTGTGTTTCGTGGCGGGCCACTCACACCACTCACTGTGTCGTTGTTGTTGTCGTGCGGTCGCTCCGCACCATTCCCGCGGTGGGGTCTACCCTCTCCGTCAAAGGAGACAGACGGCGGCGCGGCAGGGCGTGAAAACAGCTTCGGCGGTCCCCTCGACACCCCAGCCCCCTCGTCGGCAGTATTCGTTGATGACGCTGCAAAATACCTGGAAAAGTTCTCCCTGCCGTTGTGGCCGCCGATGTCGCTGGTCTCGTTGATCCGCCACGCCTCGACGGTGGACCCAAAGTGTAATACGCGCATTGTCTGTCGTGTTGTGTCCTGTGGGGCGGGCAGGCACACCACCTGCACCGTGGCCTGCGGCGTGAAGTTCCGTAGCAACAAGTCACGCAGAGGCGTGTGCGGTGGGTAGGTGCGCTGATCCCCCGCCCCATCCATGCCGAGGAGCAGCGTCAGTTGCTGCAGCAGCTCCTGCGAGCTCGCCGTGTCCACCACCACGAGTCGACCGTAGCCGTCGAAGTCCACCGTGACGACGCAGGCCGTTTGTCCCTCCAGCGACGTCGTCGACTCCTCCATCGCGGCGTGACGCTCCTCGAGCAGCTGCAGCAGCGTGCCCCACCCCGTTGCCGAGGTGCGCCGGTGCAGCGTGAGGTGCTGCGCCTCGGTGACGTCTCGAATGCGACGGCCATCGTGCAGGTTGTCCAGCAGCACGCGCTCCGTGGCAGAGGCCGTCACCACGGATAGCCGCGCCACCGCACAGTTTTCTAAGTTGCGGAACAGCAAGGGAAAAAGCTGTCGGTAGAGGCCCATGGTGGTGGAGGTAACCTCGGCGATGCCGGCATTTTTGGAGAAGGGAAGTGGGGCAGTGGTTGCCGAGGACGCCGCTGCCGAAAACGAAGAAACGAGTTCGGAGTTCGGTGTAGCAACGACAAGCGTTGCGTTGCCGCCTTCCCGGAGAGCCGCGAGAAGAGGTCCGTTGATGTGCTTCACGTAGTCGTGGGCGGGACTGAGAACGTGCGAGAACAGAAGGGACTGCAGCCGACCTTGGTAGAGCACCCGTATGCCATCTTCGAAGACGCCTTGGAAGAAGTTTGTGTCCTCGCGTGCGCAGTGCGGAATGACGCAATACGTTCGCACAGACATCTTCTTGAGGAATGCTCTTTGTTTCTCACCCCTCCACCTTGCGCAGTGGACAAGGAAGATGTATAATTAAAAAAAGACTGCAAAGCGAAGTGAGAGAAGGAGATTGAAGTTGTTTACCGACACGGCGAAAAAGAAGGAGAGGAACAGAAGCCATTCAGCGATACAGCTTGAGGACACTGGACAAAGCTGCATTGAAACTGAGAAAAAATCCTTCTCAAATGCTTCCAAGTTTGTATTTTCTTTTGCATGAAAAACTAGTGTGAAGCACCGCTTCGCAAATGTTTTTGGATATATATATAAGCTGACATAAAACCTTTTCTGTTGATGATGAAACGCGCAGATGATCTGCGCCGGGTGGATTCGGTCGATCCGCACAAGTATATACCGTCTTTAAACTTGAGTAGTGTGACTCGGCGACTCTGGTGGCAGATCCAAAACAGTAGCAATATAGAAAATCATAATAATAATAGTGGAAAGAAAAAAACAAGGAAAGGTGACATCCAACCAGACGCTGGCATGCCAAATCAAAAACCAAAAAAAAAGACATTTATAGTGTACACAATCAACACTTGATCCTCGACAGAAGAAAACTAACAGCGGCAATCACAAAAAAAGGAGCGTGTATTCGGTAGCCAAAAGATATATTCGCCTTCGCCGGAAGTGCACCAGAAACAAAAACGAAGAAAAAGGTAAGAAACATCGGTATCCAACAGAGAAGGAGAGCACCGTTTGGAAAGGCACAAAGAGGAGCTAACAATACATATTGCAGCGCAGAGTAAACTGGCGGAGCCAACCAAGAAAACAGCACATTGCTCTACAGTAAAACACAAAGTACGAAAGAAGACCGAAGCGAATTAGAGCATATGTTATTTTTCAAAGAAGCTGACTTTAAAAAAGAAAAAGACGAGTCGGAGAAATCGATAGCCAAAAAGATCCGGAGCAGTGACATCAGGAAACAGCGAGCAGCACAACCGAACCATGTTTTAATTTTTTTTCGTTTTGCGGGTTTAGTGTATTTGCTTTTTCTTTTTTCCCTGTATCCTCCCGCAGTCGTTATTTGCACAAAACGTCAGTACACGGTTTTGAGAACGAGCGGAGACGTACTCGGTTATGGCTCTTCCGTTTCAGCGTAGTCGCTGTGTGTGTGTGTGTGTGTGCTCAGTATTCCTTGTGGAAAAGAAAGCTCGGTAAACCAGCTACACTTCAAAAAGAAGAAAGAGAGAGACCTACTGTCGGCATCTCCAAAATCGAGCCAGCTTTTCAAGGAAAAAGACATCTACGACGTGAAGCTTGAGATGTATTTCAAAATACATATATCTTTTTTTCGGCGTTTGTGTGTCATCGCTACGTTCCTTTTCGTTCTCACTGATCCATCAACAGCGTGCTCACCCACACTCTTGCTAGACCCACACACACACACATACACACCCTTCGGCACGAGTACATCACAGTCGAAGAAGACAAATCGCCACTTCATCGTTTAAACAGCAGTTTT